>NC_080604.1:20729546-21033410 GCF_027887145.1 Ammospiza caudacuta | reverse complement strand
TCTGTACACACATTCCATCAAAATAAAGCCTGTGTTTAATCTTGGGGAAAGCTCTGGTGAGAAGGTGATTTGCTGTATCTGGAGACAACCTTAGCATGCTTTATCTGCGTTCTTTTGAAAAATACTACTCTTATCTCCACCAAAGAACTGCAAAGAGCATCCTATTCATAACATCTGTGCTGCAGAAGCAGCATATTACAGCCTGGAAATTTGTAATTTATTGGAGCTTATTCTTAAGGCTCGCATCTGATACAGTATTTTTCATTAAAATACTGAAGTAAATTTGCAGGAGAGGGAAAAATGGTTTTCATTCACAGACTGCTGTGGAGTGCAAGGGGCTGGGAGCAGCCTCTGGGTGTTGATGGCCCATCAAATCCACCAGAGAAATGCAACCCAGCTTCTGGCCACTGATGGAAAAGCTCTCCCACATCACCATTAACCAGTCATATTAAAACATCAGCATGAACAGGGCTTGCCAAGCAGTGGGCTGTCAAATTATAGAGGCTGTTTGCTTTAGGAAAGGGAAAAACTTCATAAACCACTTCATGGCTTTGAAATCTGAAAGGTGAGATGTGTTTGTGCAGCAGGAATATTCTTATGCTAGGAACACAAATTATTATCGGCTTTTTGCTACATTTCTCTCCATGAATGAGTTTGGGACAAGATGGGCTATTCTGTTGTCCAGGACTTGTTTTCATATCCTGCTGAGAGGAACTGTGCTAGGAACACAAATTATTATCAGCTTTTTACTACATTTCTTTCCATGAATGAGTTTGGGACAGCATAGGCTGTTCTGTTGCCCAGGACTTGTTTTCATGTCCTGCTGAGAGGGCTGAATGTGAAGGCAAAGCTTTGATTCCATTTGATGCAGAGGATTCCCACCTGTGACCACTGTTCTGGTTCCACATCCTCAGCAGGGCACAGCTAATTTGGGAAGACCTCTTCCAACTCTTCTTGCATGTTGTGTATCTGCTGGCCGATAAATGAGAGGGGACCAAAGGTGGAGAAATTCTGCTTTGGCTTCTTACCACGTTTGAGGAGTAGAAATGGATTGAGTCATGGCATATTTGGGATCTCAGAACCACATGGAAGGATCTGAGCATCTTTGTAACCCACGGGGGCACCTCCCCACCAAGGGTTTCATATAGAGCAGCTCAGAAAATCCCTGCTTCTTACTGTCTATCAAAATCAGCACAATTCAAACAAAAACCTAAAAAAAAAAAAAGAAAGAGGACAAAGGGCATGCAGATTGGGTTGGATTGTGGAGCAGAATTCCCTTTTTGTGTTTTGACCACTCTGAGAGCCAGGGAGCTTGGCCAGTGGAAGCAAAGTGTCGACAGCGGAGCACACAAGGGATATTTTTAACCAGGAGAAAGAGGGCTGCCAGAACTCCAGAGGATTTTCCTGAAGGAACAGAAAATCCTTTTCCTCCCTTTTTGCTGACTGGCTCCTGGCAGTGTGATTATTTTGCTTCCCACACAGTTCCAGATCAAACTCCAGTTTTGTGAGTCACTCAGGATCCCCCACAGTTGGGAAAGACCCCGGTGTGTACGTGGTTGTTACTACCACAGAGGATGCCAAAAAAACCCTGTGCTGCACACAGAGCCTGATAAATCCCAACCAGAATGAGTCAGGAGCTCTGGAGGTATTTATAAATCAACACAATGGTGTTGGCTCTAGGGAATGCATAAGGCTTGTTATTAAAAATTATATGTGCATGGAGCTTCTATTGCTTATCTTCAATTCTTCAATCAAGGAAAAAAGTTCTTTTTCTGGTCCTTGTTACACTCTGTTTTGATAATTCTGTTTCCTGTGGCTGTAATGTGTGTTAGCATTTCAATTATTAGTGATTAAGTATTAAACTGTATTTTACTATTAGCCTAGATCTATATCTACACAGTTTGTGCATGTAGTGTGCTGACACAGACTTCAGCCCTTAGAATAAAACAGACTTTTATTGATTTTTTTTTTCTGAGTTTTATGCTTACAAAATCCAATTCTCTGTTTCTGAGCCATATATATTTAAATGCTAATAGACCCATATATTGAGGTGGCTGATATGGGAAGATCTGATAGGAAAGATCGTGAGCATGGCACTGACAAAATAAATGGATTAAGCATGGGAGGTGCTGAGATGTAATAGAAAGGCTGTTAGCACCAAGACAAAGATCTGGAACTGAAGCAAGCTGGGAAGGGACAGAACTAATTCCATTAAGTGGCCACAGATTTGGGGTTGGAACTGCTCTGAAGCAAGGCTTGACTGACCTGAGCAAAAGGCTCTTTGCGCTCTCTCCAGTTCCTCTGCTGTGACCCTCCCCTTCTCCAGGAGTCTTTCTGCACTTCTGCTGCATGAAATATGTGCTGCCCACCGCTGTTCCATTCCAAAATCATTTAGGGAGCACTGCCAAGTGATCAGGGCAGGGAACTCGGTCAGCTGAGAGTGTGGAACCCCACAGCCTGGCTTTAACCATTCCTGATGCTCACAAATATCACCTGAATGCTGATGCTTTGCTCCATGCAGAAAACAGTGATGCTTTGAGATGTTAATGAGATTCAGAAAGAGAGAAAACACATCTTATTCAATGTACTGTGTGTTTAGGAACAGGCTACGAACTGTCCCTGAGCTTTAATCCTCAGGCTGGTCAGGGCCACATCCCAGCTTTTCCATGCATTGGTTCTTTCATCTGTGCTTGCAAAACACAGAGGTACTAAAATTTCTGCTTGTTGCAGAAAGGAAGTTTTTTCCTCTCAAAATTATAAGTTATTGGTGCTTTATAGATAAAATCTTTAACCTAATTACAGTGATCCATTTGGGCATGATAATTTTTAATTTGTATTAATCAGACTCATTGTACTTAAAGGGGGCAGTAAGAGAAAGGAAAACAGATTTGTCAATGAACTCAGGAAAAAGACTGACCTGGTTTTACCTGGTGCCTTTCACTACAATGAACCCATTTTAAAGACCTGTTTTCAAGCAGCAATTAAAAAACTTCATTTTTGCAATGGCTTGTTCACCTATGGCTAAGATAAGTTATTTTTCAATGCATTTACAAGTCACTGGTGGCTCTCTGGAACTATCAATATTTACTCTATTTCTGTTAGAATGATGGATCATTTGTAATTTAAAAATTTAACAAGGCCAATCAGTAGCTCATCTGCATCCCAGTAATTGTATGCAGCACATTAGCAAGGTACGAATTTATTAGATAGTTTTGGACTTGCTTAATCACATAAATGATATGATGCATGAAATAACAGAAAGTGAAGGATTCATTATATAAATGATAAACATTTTCAAATTACAAAAAGATAATCCAAGCTTTGATTGATATTTTATTAAAACAATGTAGAATGTTATTCTACCAAACTTTGGACAGGCTCAGGGATTCTCTCTGAGTAACTCTGAGGTGTTTTGTAGAATTTCCTTAGGATGTGATGTGTCAGACCCCAGGGTGGAGGAGGGAGCCAGGGAATGTCTCCCATGACCTTAACCAGCTTCTCCAGGTGTTGCATTTAATTCCAATATCCAGGCAGGAGTGTTCTCTTTAGAGCAGGATTAAATAAGGAAACTCTCAGGTGAAACTCTCCAGTGGCAGGGCTGGAGCTCTGGGTTAGCATCGTTGCCACAGGTGGAGCTTCTTTCACTTGGAGAAGTGTTTGTTGAGCATGGAGGAACCTGGTTTGGGTCCCAGCCCCACCTGGTAAGGTGTGTGATGCTGACATGTGTGAGTTTCTGATGCCAAATCCATCCCAATCCAGGAGCCAGACCCATCCCTGCTCCTTCCCCATGCCAGGCTCAGCTGTGCTGCTCCAACATCCCAAACCTGCACTGACACCCCCTGCCTGTCACAACCCAACCCCTGGGGTGAAGCCAGAGGCTCCCAGCTGACCCCAGGGTGGGATGTGCCCCTCCAGAGCCAGGAGTCCTTTGGGAGCCCCTCTGGAGTACCCAGGCAGCTGGGCTGCACTGGGACAGCCCTGGGAACGGCCTCTGGGTGCCTCTGGAGTGAGGAGAGACCCCAACACCTGCCTGGGGGTGCTCTGGGATGGAGACCCCCACCCCAACACCTGCCTTTGACCACACCTGGAGTGCTGTGTCTTAGTTTGGGAAGGACGTTGAGATGCTTGAGCACGTCCAGAGGAGGCAACGAGGCTGGAGAGGGGCTGGGCACACAAACCCTGCGAGGAACAATTGAAGGAACTGGGGTTGTTTAGCCTGGAGAAGGGGAGGTTTAGAGGTGCCCTTGTTGCTCTCCACACCTTCCTGAGGGAGGCTGCACACAGGTGGGGTTGGTCTCTGACAGGACCAGAGGACACACTCTCCAGCTACGGCAGGGAAGGGACAGGTCGGATATCAGGAAGAAATTTTTCACCAAAAGAACAATAAAGCACTGGGATGCTCTGCCCAGGGAGGTGGTGGAATCACCATCTCTGGATGTGTTTATAAAAACACTGGCCATGGCACTTGGTGCTATGGTCTGGGTGAGGTGTTGGGGCACAGGTTGGACTCGATCTCAGAGGTCTCTTCCAGCCTCATCATTCCGTGATTCTGTGATTGTGTGTGGTTGTGTGTGATTGTGTGTGACTGTGTGTGGCTCTGTGTGGCTGTGTGTGATTCTGTGTGGCTGTGTGTGACTGTGTGTGGCTGTGTGTGACTGTGTGTGGTTGTGTGTGACTGTGTGTGATTCTGTGTGTGGTTGTGTGTGACTGTGTGTGATTCTGTGTGACTGTGTGTGACTGTGTGTGACTGTGTGTGATTCTGTGTGACTGTGTGTGACTGTGTGTGGCTGTGTGTGATTCTGTGTGGCTGTGTGTGACTGTGTGTGGCTGTGTGTGATTGTGTGTGGTTGTGTGTGGCTGTGTGTGATTCTGTGTGACTGTGTGTGACTGTGTGTGGCTGTGTGTGATTCTGTGTGGCTGTGTGTGACTGTGTGTGGCTGTGTGTGATTGTGTGTGATTCTGTGTGACTGTGTGTGACTGTGTGTGGCTGTGTGTGACTGTGTGTGGCTGTGTGTGACTGTGTGTGACTGTGTGTGATTCTGTGTGACTGTGTGTGACTGTGTGTGACTGTGTGTGATTCTGTGTGACTGTGTGTGATTCTGTGTGTGGTTGTGTGTGACTGTGTGTGACTGTGTGTGGCTGTGTGTGACTGTGTGTGATTCTGTGTGACTGTGTGTGGCTGTGTGTGACTGTGTGTGACTGTGTGTGACTGTGTGTGGCTCTGTGTGACTGTCTGTGGCTGTGTGTGACTGTGTGTGGCTCTGTGTGACTGTCTGTGGCTGTGTGTGACTGTGTGTGATTCTGTGTGACTGTGTGTGGCTGTGTGTGACTGTCTGTGGCTGTGTGTGACTGTGTGTGATTCTGTGTGACTGTGTGTGGCTCTGTGTGACTGTCTGTGACTGTGTGTGACTGTCTGTGGCTGTGTGTGACTGTCTGTGGCTGTGTGTGATTCTGTGTGACTGTGTGTGATTCTGTGTGACTGTCTGTGACTGTGTGTGACTGTGTGTGGCTGTGTGTGGCTGTGTGTGACTGTCTGTGGCTGTGTGTGACTGTCTGTGGCTGTGTGTGACTGTGTGTGATTCTGTGTGACTGTGTGTGGCTGTGTGTGGCTGTGTGTGACTGTGTGTGATTCTGTGTGATTCTGTGTGACTGTGTGTGGCTGTCTGTGGCTGTGTGTGACTGTCTGTGGCTGTGTGTGACTGTGTGTGATTCTGTGTGACTGTGTGTGGCTGTGTGTGACTGTGTGTGATTCTGTGTGACTGTGTGTGGCTGTGTGTGGCTGTGTGTGACTGTGTGTGATTCTGTGTGACTGTGTGTGACTGTGTGTGGCTGTCTGTGGCTGTGTGTGACTGTCTGTGGCTGTGTGTGACTGTGTGTGATTTTGTGTGCGGTTCTCTGTGCCTGGGCCCTGCTCCCTTCCATGAGCTCTCCCCCAGGAGCTGCTGGGGCTGCACTTCCCCATCCCAGAGCCACCAGCCAGGCAAACCCTGCCAGGCACCTCCAGGAGAACCCTTGGTTCTCCTGCTCTAATCCAAGCTGACAGGTGCCCGAATTGCTGGAACCACCAGAGTTTGTTAAATTAAATACCTGGGAATGAGAGTCTGACTGACAACATCTGAAATTTCTAACTGAAACCCCCAAGTTGGGTTTGGCTCCGTGCTCAGCTGCTTTGGTTTGGGATTTGTTCAGGGAAATACTGCCCTGTGTGACCACTGAGGAGTAAAGGGCAGCGCCTCACGAGGGAAAATTATGGAGTAAGGCTGCTGTAGCCAATAAAATAAGGGAAAAGCTGTTTCTCCTGGCACTTTTATAACTTCAGTGCATTCTCACTACAGCAGCCTGTTCAATATTTCAGGCCTGTTAGTTAAACTTGCTCTGCCTTGTTGTTCTGTTAGTTAAAAAGGGAAGAAAAAGGCAACACTCCACTGCAAGCACTCGATCTTTAGGAACTGTGCTCCAGGTAAAAACCAGCTCCTGTTCCTTTAATAATTCAGCCAGATGGAATGCCAAGGAAACACTGCCTTGGAAGACCAAATTAAGGTCTTATGACACAGAAGGTGAAGTTATAAAAATATTTTACAGGGGAAGTTAAGAGCAGAGACTAATTCCTGTCTCACTGATACCAGACTTGTCCTGCTTTCACCAGGGGGAGAATTAGGCCAACCCAAAATAGGCCAATCCAGTATTTTTCTTCAGTGCCATACACAGAAAAAGGAAAGATGATATCTAAAGAGCAAAACAAAATGTAAATAAAGTTGCAGGGTTTGAAGCAGCAAAGGATGAGAGAGTGGGGTTCAGAAGAACTTTCAGCTCTCAGCCCTCCATGTGCTCAGCTCTGACCTTACAGAGTCCATTAGTGAAGAACTTAATTACTGAGCTGCAGGAGAAGAATGAGACTGGTGAAGTCAGAGTGACTCAAGCACATCTGCAGGGACTGTTTCTTATCAGAGTGGTCCTGTGAGGCACCCAAGCAGAACTTAGGCCCTCAAATCTTAGAGAAACACCATTATTTAATAATTAATCACGAACCAACAAAGCCAGTTCCTAAGCCAGCTCTTTGATTTTCTTCTCTCTTGCCCATCTCTCTTCCCACGTTAATTGCAGAGACAAAACAGAGATGGGAATATTTGCAGCGGGTTTCCTTGGATCCCTGCTCTGGCATGGGGCTCTGGCTGCTTCCCCCCTCTCCCCTGTCCCAGGAGCCCTCAGGCACTGCCAACCCTCCCAACAGAGTCAGCACAAAACCCACCCCAGCTCCAAAGTTCCCTCTGTGCAGAACTCGCTCGCTTTTGTGCGGAACTCACAAATGTTTTTTTGGGAAAGATGTGGTTAAGGCCTGACTCTGTTAATGACTTCTCTGGAGCACAACGTGGGGTCCTGGGTTCCTGGGAGCACCGTGGGTGCCCAGGCTGGCAGGGGCTGCAGGGATCAGCCCTGCTGGGGCTGAAGCTCAGGCTCACTGTCCCTGAGCCTTGCACAAACACGGAGGAGCAGGGCTGCATTTATGTGCTTCCAAAAACTTTAACATAGATTTTCTTCAGTTCTGTGTCTACAAAATGTCTGCCAGGAAAAAATCTGGAGCTTGGCAGGATGAAGCCTCACACGTGTATTGTTCGTGTAGCTATGGTAACCTACAAATGCCACCAGTGTTTCCATTTCATACACAAATGAGGGGACAGCTGTGGGGACCACATGGCTGCCAATGGAATAATATATGTGAACTAGGATGGCTTGGTCAGAAAATTACAACTCATCTATATTAATCAGGGCTTCAAAGAACAGGCACCTCCGTGGCCACAAAGTGCACAGGAAGACAGAGGGGTTTTTATTTTGGAGAATTTTGGCTGCTCTGTAAATATTTGCAGCATCTCGCTACTTTTTGCTGGTCGGAAAATAAACTAAGATAAATACCGTTCAACCAGAGCTGTTTTATAAACATCACTTAACTATTCTCCTTAGGTTTTGTTTGTTTGGGTTTTTTTTTTCCTGATGCTTGAGCCTGACACAAAGCCAGACCTGGGACCAGGCAAGTCACTCACCTGGGGGAGGAGCAGCTCTGAAAGAGACAGAAATGATGTGGCTCAGAGCTTTGAGAACCAAGTTCCCATTTTTACTCATTGTCAAGATTAACAGAAACAAGAGCTTCAAAAGATTCATAAGAGAAACTAAAAAAAGATTTGAAAATATCGTTTAAATGCGGATGAGTCTCTATCACCCCTAACAACAACAAGAAGCAATCTGCAGACCCAATAAGGCAAACAAATCCCCCTTCCAGTGAACACGAAGCCGTGCGGGCTGCAGCAGCAGCAGTAGCTGACCGTGCTATGATTCATGCGAGGTGTTTGAAGTGTCCCTGGCAGAGCGGAGCAGGGCACTGCCGCCCTCCTCGGCAGCAGCAGCAGCAGCCAGGCACAGCCGGCTGCAGCAGGAACCCAGCTCGCCCACCAGGAAAAGTTTTCCCTGCCTTCTGCAGTGCCACGCTGCTGTATGGGGGTGAAACAAAGGCTGCAGCATCCCCTCCTCCCGCGGCAGCAGCCGGGCTGGGCACCGGGGAGATTAGCAATGAGTGATGGTGATGGGAGCTTAACCAGTGCTCCTTGAAATTATCCCATTTGCTCCACGAGCTGGAACCAAACACACGCAGAGAATCATGGAATCACTGACTGGTTTGGGTTGGGAGGGACCTCAAACCTCATCCGGTGCCACCTCTGCCACGGCAGGGACACCTGTCCCTGACCAGCCTGGCCTTGGGCACTGCCAGGGATGCAGGGGCAGCCCCAGCTGCTCTGGGCACCTGTGCCAGGGCTGTTCCCTGTGAGGTCAGGCTGAACTGAAGTTTCTTTTTTCAGCCTGAATTTGGATGGGCTCAGCATTATTTATGGCTGTAAGAAAGGTCCTTCACAGTTCAAGTGGAAAGTTGTTATCCTTCTATAATTGTCCAACTTAATGCAAAAGCCTATTTCCTTCAATGATCAGTGGTGTTATCGTGGCTGTTCTGGGTAAATGGAAAAGGCTTTATGGTCAGCACAGTAACTGGTCTAATAACGTCCAAAATGCCTACTGGGAGAGATAATTTTATATGGGCTACATAAAATGTTGCGTAGATAACTTTTAACTGCCGAGGTAGAAGTTAAACTGAAGCTCTTGTCCCAGAGCAGTGGCACAAGAGAGGCTGCAGAGCAGGGGGACAGGGACACCAGGGGCTGTGCCCTGGCCCGGGGGGAGAGCAGAACCATCCTGGCTCTCCTCACTTTCCATCTGCACTGCTTTGTCCCTCTCAGCGTGTCTGTCTTTAATTTAAACTTTGACTTGAAAGACTTTGGGACTCAGTTTGGTTGGATCCTTTGGACAACAGCGGGACGATGCTGGGTGTGCCTTGGTCATTCAAAGCTCTGTGATCTCTCTGTGGGTACATCTGTTGGCCAGGACAGGTTTATGATCTCCAGAAATAATGGGTTCCTTTTATAGGGACCCTTCAAGTCCATAAGGAAAAGACTGAAAGGTTTCCAAACTAGTTTTCATGGAGGGGAACTCTCGTTACTTGGGAGCTCTCGCACAGCTCCAGGACAAGAACAGAAGCGCCCTGGGTGTGATCTCTCACCTTTGGACAACATTATCGCCTACTTTGAGTTTAATTCTGCTACTTTCTCTTCCATCGCCTGCAATGGTGGGAGATGCGCCCCGAGCCAGCACTGGGGGAGAGAACAACTCGGGATAGAGCGAGAATCGCAGGCGAACATCTGTCGTGCGGCCCCGGCGGGGCTGAGCCGGCACAATGCGCCTGGCTGCCGTCCCTCCTCCGGCAGGCACCGGGGGCCGGCCCCGCGCTCAAAGGGCCCTTTGACAGCGGCGACAAAGGGGCGGCAGCGGGGCCGGTGCCTTTGTCCGCCCGAGCCAGGGCAGGGACCCGCGGTGCGGGGCGAGGAGGCGCCGCTGCCCCGCGCTCCTCCCGCTCCTCCCGGGCAGCGGAGTTCCCAAAGAGCCCCCAAGGGCAGGGGCGAGCGGCGGGGAGCGGCGGAGCATCCCCGGGCCGCGCTGCCCAGGCCGGTCCCGCAGCCCCCGGCACCGATCGCCGCTCCGCCCGCAGCGCACAAAGCCGCGGCCGCGGGAGGAGGGCGGCGGAGCCGCGGCCCCGCTCACACTGCGCCTTTATGCCGCTCTCTGAAGGGCCATTGTCACACTGAAGGCTCCTTGTCTCCTCGCATTCCTGCGGGTGAATGGATGAGGCAGGACATCTGCCGGGATCCGCTCCCATTCGCATGCAAATGGGGGACGCGGGCAGCGCTGCCGCACCGCCGGCCCCGCGCCCACCGCGGGCTCCCGGCACCGCCGATCCCCCCCGAACCCCGATTTGCCGCAAACCGGCCCGGGGAGCAGCGGAGCACCGACAGGGAGGAGGAGGAGGAGGAGAGCGATGCTGCAGCCGAACCCCCGCAGCCCCGGAGGTGCGAGGCGGCCGCAGCCGCGGGGCGGTCCCGGCGCGGTGCGGAGCCACCGCAACCCCGCGGGGACTCTCCCGGGGGGCACCGGGGGCGCGTCCGCCACCGCAAACTTTGCTCGCTCGGTGCCCGGGCCGCGGCGCACACCCCGCAGCCCCGAGCGCAGCCCTCGCACCGCGGCGCTCCCGCAGCCTCCGCTCGCCCGCTCGCTCCCCGAGCCCGGCGGACGCACTCACCGCCGGCCGGGCGCTGCCGCGGTTGTCCCCCGGGGCTGCACATCCGCCGCTGCCGCCGCGGTCCCAGCGCGCCGGGATGCGGGGGGCGATGGAGGGATGGAGGGATGGATGGATGAATGTATGGATAGATGGATGGATGGATGAGGGGATGGATGGACGGACGGACGGGTCGCTCCGTGCCTGCTGCCCGCCCCCAGCACAGCCGCGCCGCTGCCGGTGCGCGGTGCCGCCCGCTCTGAGGCGCCGCCGGCGCGCACCTGGGAAGGCGCCGCGGGTCAGCTGACGGGCCGCGCTCCCATTGGCTGCTGCGCGCGCGGCACCGGCTGCGGGGGCGGGGCGAGACCTGGCCCCGCCCCCGAGCGACCCCGCCCCCGGCCTCGGTGCGAACGCGGGGCCGCTGCGGGCACCGCTCGGGACACGGGGAGCGTCCCTGGATCCCTTCCTTCCTCTGGGTCCTGGGAGCGTCCCTGGATCCCTTCCTTCCTCTGGGTCCTGGGAGCGTCCCTGGATCCCTTCCTTCCTCTGGGTCCTGGGAGCGTCCCTGGATCCCTTCCTTCCTCTGGGTCCTGGGAGCGTCCCTGGATCCCTTCCTTCCTCTGGGTCCTGGGAGCGTGCCTGGATCCCTTCCTTCCTCTGGGTCCTGGGAGCGTGCCTGGATCCCTTCCTCTGGGTCCTGGGAGCGTCCCTGGATCCCTTCCTTCCTCTGGGTCCTGGGAGCGTGCCTGGATCCCTTCCTCTGGGTCCTGGGAGCGTCCCTGCCTTCGGATCCCGGGGAGCATCCCTGCCTTCCTTCCTTTGGATCCTGGGGAGCATCCCTGCCTTCCTCCCTTCCTCTGGATCCTGGGGAGCATCCCTGCCTTTGGATCCCAGGAAACATCCCTGCCTTCCTCCTTTCCTCTGGATCCTGGGGAGCATCCCCGCCTTCCTTTGAATCCTGGGGAACATCCCTCCCTTCCTTCCTTTGGATCCAGGGGAACATCCCTTCCTTCTTTCCTTCGGATCCAGTGTGAGCATCCCTCCCTTCCTTTGGATCTAGGGCTATCATCCCTCCCATTGTTCAGATCCAGGGTTAGCATCCCTTCTTTCCATCCTTTGGATCCAGGGGAACGTCCCTTCCTGCCATCCTTTGGCTCGAGGGTCAACAGCACCTTCCATTGTTCAGCTTCAGGGTTAACAGCCCTTCCATCCTTAGGCTTCAGGGTTAACAGAGTTATGAGTTCCATCCCTAGGCTCGGTTGTTAGCAGCCCCCCAGTGGCACACATGTCCCTGGCACACTCTGCAGGTCACTGGGGCTGGCATCAGCAGTGTCACCCTCAGGATACACAACCTAAGACAGAGCATGAACCTGCTGAGTAACTTCCCAGCTGCCCTTTGAATCCTGGCTCTAAATGTTTTCAAACTTCATTCAAAGTGGCACAAAGATGTAGTGAGGAAGTTCTGCAGCCTGTGAGGACTCAAACATTTGGGGTTCTGTGCTCTGTGGAGAGGCAAACCTCGGGCCAAGGGGATGGGGACTCACACCCCCAGAGGGTGCTGGCACTGCCCAGGGAATGGGCACGGCCCTGAGGCTGCCACAGCTCCGGGAGCCTTTGGAGAACCCTCCCAGGGATGCCCAGGTGGGATCTGGGGTGTCTGGGCAGGGCCAGGGGCTGGGCTGGATGATCCCTGTGAGTCCTTTCCCACTCAGGATATTCCATGATTCTGTGAACCATAAGGGTCATTTGAGCCTGACGTTTGAGGATTTAAAGCTGTCTGTGCCAGCCCTCTGAGATGTTCTGTTTCCTGTTCTCTCCATTTTCTGTCCTGTCTCCATTTCCACTTACCTTAGTGTGCAATTATTGACTGACACATTTCCCCACCTCTCCTTCTCCTGGCCTTGGGCTTCACCCACTTCCCTGGCTGGGTTCCAGGGTGTCCTGGCTGAATCCTCACGTTGGATCTCAGGTACAGTTCTAGTCTGTGCTTGTGGCTGCAGCTGTGGCACTGATACAAAAACCAGCTTTTCTTCTACCGTAAAATCTTTATTTCCTGAATTTTTATTGTTCACTTAACCAACAGAAAGGAAACCTGTGGCAGGGCAGTGCTGTGCTGCCTCATCTTGGTGCTCTTTATTAAGGTCATGGAAATTCTGGGGTGCTTTTATTGACATCCCCAAAAGCACACGGGATATTCTTCACCCTCCTGCTCTGCACAAAGCATTGCAACCCCATGGGCAGAGTTTGCTGAGCACAGCCTGGGTGCAAAGGCCCTGCTGCCCATGCCAGGCAGAGCCCAGCACCTCCTCCAGGCATGTCCCCAAGTGGTACCTTTGCAGGAAATTATTTTGAAGATTTCTTTAGCATTTTTTAATACGAGTTAACAATAAGTTAAATATGTAGCAAATACGGTTTGCAGTAATGCTCCAGATTTCCTCCTGAGGCAATGATTTTTTTCTGAGAGCCCAGAAGGTCACTTGGGTAACAGTGAAAGTGACGTTTTTCATACATAAGGAAATTGAATTTTCAGAAGGAACTCATCAATGTTGTCCAAAAAGACACTTTTCCTTTCTCAGGGGCTGCTCTCATCCGTCCGGATGCTCCTTTCCCATCCATCACTTCCTCCTGATGAGGAAATAATGCAACAGCAGATGCCTCTTGGAAAACCCAGCCTTTGAACAGCTTCAGGGCTTTGTTTCAGGGCAGAGAATTTATTTTCACTTTCTTAGCAGAGTAGCATCATCCTTGAAAGGCATAAACCTGATGGACCTAAACCCTCCCTGCAAACAAAAAAAAAAGGAGGAGAAATACAGCGAGCATTAAAATTTTACAGCCTTAAGCTGGTGTCTTCATTTCCTGGCAGTTTTCACAACATCAAAACACCAGGAATGAGAATAATGTTGAGATGGGAGTTAAAGCATCCCTCATTCCTGCAGGCTGCAGATGAGAGTTTTGCTGCAGGAAGGATCCAAGTGAGTTGGTGGCTTAGCCAGGGTTCCTCCCTCCCCAGGCTGTGAGGTACCAGCAGCTCAGGAGGAGCTGCTGCAGGACCTAATGCAGTCAGGGGGGTTTGCACTGAGCAGAAGAGCAGTGGGTTTGCCTCTCTGTGTCCATCTTTCACGAACTGCTTGAGGAACAACCTCTGCCACTACTTCCCATCAGGCAGAACTGAGTATTCTTCCAAAACATCCCTGCTCAAGCAGCCTTGAAAGAGATGGTCCCAGGAAAACAGGAGATTTCCCACTGTGTGGGGTTTCTGTTTGTTCTCACCTTCTCTCCTCCTGTGCCCTCTGGCTTCACCCCCTTATTCCCCCATTGTCTTTACACTCAGCTGCTTTGGTTCATCTCTGTCCCAAAGTGCTGTGGAAGGAGTGTGACATTTGCTGCTGTTCCTGCCCTGGCTATGGCCTGGATCTGTACAGTGCCTGGCGTTTTGGGGAGCAGCAATTTAAACCTTTAAGAAGGTCTAAATACCTTCAATAATAAAACAGTGGAGCCCCGGGTGCCCTGTCAGGCACGTCCCTGCCTTTTCTCCCTGGAGCAGACATCCTGCCATTAAGCTGCTTAACATCCTGAGTGTGTGCATAATCCATTTCCCTGAGCTGTGCCTGGCCATCCTCGTGTGCCATCCACCCACAAACACAGGCTGGGCAGCGGGGGCAAGTGGGAGTGCCAGGTAGAAGGGGCACCACTGGAAATTAAAGAGACTTGCTGCTGGAGAGGTACAAATCCTGCTCAGTTCACACAGCAGCAGCTCCGGATGGTTGGAGATTGGAGTCAATCTGTGGGCTCGGGTTGGAGCAGTCAGAATTTTTGGATGATGCTCGCTGAGGTGTGAGACAGAGGAGGAGGAATTGCAGTGTGTGTGTTGTGCCAGCAGGTTCTCAGTGTGGCCCACACTGTTTGGCAGCCAGGTGAGCCCGCTGAGGTTCCTCCTCGCTCAGGTTTTGGATGTGGACGCTGATTGTCAGAGCTGCCTGAATGTGCTGGATTTATTCAGACAGGCACCAGCACAGCACAAATCACCCACAGGAACTGTGCAAGCCAGTGACCAATTACCTCAATAAGTGGCTATTTGCATAATGCACTCCCAATTACACATGGGGGTGCAATAATTGCATGCACAACTGCTGGGAGGAGTGCAGGTGCTGTGCCCACGGGTGCATGGGCTGCACAAAGCTCTGGGTGGGAGCAGCAGCACCCACAGGGCTGCCCCAGAGGCAGGGATTCAGGCTTGGTTGTGTTCTGGAAGGTTCCCCCATGGACGGCTCCCTGGAATTCCATGTGTGTCCATGAGAAATGACCCAGCCTGCCGTGGGGCTCCCTTCCTGTTAGGAGGCAGATGGGAACATGTGGGTGGTTTTATGAGGGGAATTGTACAATGAGGAGCTAAAATGACACCCAGCAGTGTTCCTAAAGCAGGTCAGGCATTTCACACTCTATTCCATCCCACTTCTCTCATGCATTATGAACTGGGAAGCTTTTCCTTGTGGTTGATGTATCTTTCCCCAAATGATCTGTCGTGTGAATGTCTCATTAGGAGGGACTAATCTCGTTTCATCACTTTGCAAGGAACCCCCCAAAGCTTCTTAGAAAGCCAAAGCTCCTTAAAGACAATTGAGGAGTTTGGTTGTGAGCACACCATTTGTGTTTGTTGCAGGATAAATGTGGTGACACACGGAGCACCAAGCTCCTGTCCAGCCCAGTCCTGTCATGTGCTGATGCACCAAGAGCCACGGGAACATCTCTGTGCATCTCCTGATGGCACAGGTGATGCTGCCCTGGCTCCAGTCGAGCTCCTGCTGTTCCCAGCCTCCCTGGGGCAGGGGTGCTGCACAGACAGGGCAGCTCTGCCAGACTCGGCTGAGCTCAGGATTTGCAGTTCCTCAGCAGCAGGATGCGAAGGAGCCTCTCTGGGCAGCAGAGAGTTCTTTCTTGCCACCCCCTCAGCTGCTGCTTCCCCTGTGCCCAGCTGAAAAACCAGCTCTGGCTCCCTTTTCTCACCCTTAGCTCTCCACTGCATTTTGACCATGTCAAAGAATTCAATATTTCAGTATTTTTATTTTTAAGTATTTGTAAGCATTTTCTTTTCAAGTATATTTATTTCTTTTAAAGAATGTTTTTTCCTGTGTCTCATTTGTTGAAACCTTCTTAGTGTGAAATTAACTTGGGAATTTCTGGACCTGATGAGGAATTGAGCTGACATCTGTAGCTCCACAGATCTGCTCTGCAGACAGAAATCCCTAATTGGGTGTTCCTTGGGCAAACCAAGATCTTTTTAGCTCAGTATTTCTCTGCATTAACATTGGATTTCACATCCCAGTGATTGTGGTTTGAGGATTGTTTCCTGATTTGGTGTGAAATAAATGAAATTCCTCTGCAGCACGTAAACTTACATATTGAATATCTTGCCTGTGTGTTTGCTGCATAGTGACAGGTTTGAAAGCCCAAGCGTAGCAAGCCCACCCTTTCCTGCCTCCTGCCTGCCTCTGAGGCTGGGCTCAGCAAAGAGCAGCGTGAAGGGCAAAGGTTTGTGCTCAGGAAAAAGCAGCATGAAGGTGAAGCAGGAAAAGCAGCTGCTCTGTCCTTCCCCCACGTGGGGATGGAGCAGAGGCTGCTGAAAATCCATTTCACTCAAGGAATCAGTGATGTGCAACAAAACCCTCGTGCTCACGGTCAGGGTGCAGTGGGGATTTGGAGCCCTGTGTGTGTTAATGAATATTTTGTGTGTGTGCTGGGGCTGGGCAGGACCCTTTGGGGCAGGTACAGCGGTAAATCTGTTTTACAGAAATCACTTTAATTGTAAGCTTGTCCCCTGTGTGCAGGGGGGGTGACAGTTCCTGGAGCTCACATCCCTGGGCTGGCATGGACACAGAGGGAGCTGCCACAGGAGGAACCTGGAGTTTTCTCACCCTGGAGGGGTTGGTTCAGTGGTTGGGTCTGTCACACACACGGGCACAGCCTCAGTGGGACGGTGTTCACAGGGGTCTCAGGATGGGGGAAGAGATGAGGGTCTGATCCATGCTTCAGAGGGCTGATTTATTATTTTGTTATATATATTACATTAAAACTATGCTAAAAGAATAGAAGAAAGGATTTCATCAGAAGGCTGGCTAAGAATAGAATAGAATAGAATAGAATAGAATAGAATAGAATAGAATAGAATAGAATAGAATAGAATAGAATAGAATAGAATAGAATAGAATGATAACAAAGGCTTCTGTCTCGGACAGAGAGTCCAAGCCAGCTGACTGTGATTGGCCATTAATTACAAACAACCCCATGAGCCCAATCCCAGATGCACCTGTTGCATCCCACAGCAGCAGATAACCATTGTTTACATTTTGTTCCTGAGGCCTCACAGCTTCTCAGGAGGAAAAATCCTAAAGAAAGGCTTTTTAATGAAAAGATGCCTGCGACACCTCAGCTGAGCTGTACAGCTGCTCCTCTCTGTGAAATGAGGGCTCACAGCCTTTGAATTTCCCTCCCTTGCCTGGATAAAGTCTCTCAGTCCCCAGAGCCCCCATGGCCTTTCTCCCTGGGAGGAAGCACAGCCCCTGCTCTGAGCACTGTATTTCACATGAGCTGTAGCTCTATTAATACAAAGATAAACAGAATTGAAATTCAGCCTGACCTTGTGTGGCAGCTGTGACAAAGCCCGGCGTGTTTGAAGTCTGGACACAATTATTTGGAATTGCTAAACACCACGCTTCAATCATGACCTTTAGCTGGCACCGGGGCCAGAGGAGGGCCCTGATTTTAACTTCTGAACTGCAAATCACCCCCTTGGAAAGAGACTTCAGAAGCCATTATAATCACAGGGAACGTTTGAAAGGGTGTGGAAGCTATAAGCAAAATATTTATTTCGCACACTTGTCCGCATTTAAGCCATAAATCTGTCTACTATGAGAGTGTTTTAGTGGTGTAGAGAAGACAAGTAAGCTGAGATCATAGCAGACATGTCCTATAAGGCTTTACTGAAAATCATTGCTTTTTAATCCCTTTATCCCTGTTATTTCCTACCACTGTGAAAATCCAGCAGCAGGGAAAGCTGGCACAGTGTAGGACAGATGCATAATGTGTAATGCTAAGCAGGCAAAAATCCCTCTGTTTGTCTAATGCTCCAAACACATTAGAAATGTCAATGTTACTGCTGGGTGTCCTACATAAACACAAATAAATTATCAATACTCAGCTGAGTCTTGCAAACCTTGTTGGATGGGGTGGTTTGATACCAATGAATAATCTTCTAATTAGTCAGAGGAGAAAATCTTCTAATTAGTCAGAGGAAAATGGTAGGGGGTGGAATGAGATGATCTGAGAGGTCCAACCCAAACCAGTCTCCACGATAATTAAAATCACCCAGAAAAGTTGACCTTTTTCCTCCTTGCTCCTTTGTAGGAATTTTCCTCCTTGCTCCGTTGTAGGAATTTTTTCCCCTGCTCCTTTGTGGGAGTTTTCCCTTCCTCACACGCCTGTTTTCAGAGGGAATGTTTGAGGATGCGCTCAGCAGTGAGCGCAGAGCTGTGTGTGTGAGGTTTCCATGAGCAGTAGCAGTGATAGTTTCCTCCCAAAGGGAATCTCAGCAATTCCAGCTCATCCCACCTGGCTGGGACAGAGCCTCAGCCCAACACCCACTGCTCTCCATGGCCCTGTATGGCTTCAGGGGCACCCCAAGCCTTGGGGTTATGCAGTGTTGAACCAGAAAGGTCAAAAAGTGTTTCCCTCTTGTTGCCCAGAGCAGCTGTGGCTGCCCTTGGATGTTGGGGTGTTGTTGGGAGGGTCCCCAGGATGAGGTGAGAGATGAGAATTGACCCCAAGTTCTCAGAAGGCTGATTTATTATTTTATGCTATTATATTATAAGAAAATTATATACTAAAACTATACTAAAGGAGAGAAAGGAGACATCAGAAGGCCAGACAAGAATGATTAGTAAAAACTCATGACTGACCAGAGTCTGACACAGCTGACTGTGATTTGCCATTAATTAAAAACAATTCACATGCTGGGTAAACAATTCTCCAAATGACATTCCAGAGAAGAAAACCACGGAGAAGCTGAAGCTTCCCAGGTGAAGAAATCTGGTGAAGGGATTTTTCATAAAATATCACGGTGACACCTGGAGTCCTGGAGTGCCCAAGGCCAGGCTGGGCATTGGGGCTGGAGCACCTGGGGCAGTGGGAGGCGTCCCTGCCATGGCAGGGATGGCACTGGAGGGGATTTAGGGTCCTTCCAATCCATCCAATCTGGGATTTTGTGATTCTGCTGCTCTCTCAGGGAGCAGATTGGATTGTTGGGCTCTCCTGCCACGCAGAGCATAACTCAGCTCCTGCTGGAACCTGAGGTTGCAGACGTGCAGCAGGGCCTGAGCTTTGCCATGGGGCAGCACCTGGGGCAGCACAGGCTGCTCCTTGCACCCCATCCCCGCCTCCATGCCCTGCTCCCACCACCCCTCACCAGCCAAGGTTATCAAACTGCCACTTACACAGCTCAGGCTGCAAATTGAGCTAATTACCATGGGCACAGCCTCTTCCCCGTGTTACTGAGCAGGGAGGACAAAGCCTCCGAGCCACCTCTCCCCTCTCACCCTGCTCCTGCTGTGTGTGATGCCCTGGCAGCTCTGCCAGAGCAGCTCCCAGGCTGGAGCACGGCTCTTCCAAAAGGGCGGCTGGAGGGACACAACCCCGGCTGCAGAAATTAGAATTTGTCTGGTCTTTTAATCTAGGGCAACGGAACATATGGAGTGTTGTGGCAGAGCCAATTTAAGATTTTGACAACAAAAATATGGGTTCCTTCAGCCACAGTAATTTAAAACAATGGTTCATTTTCGTGCTGCTCACAGTAGAAACTGTGAGAGACAGACAGGTTCTGGGACTGTTCTCATCCCACTTTAAGAACATGGGCCTTAGGAAATGCCTTTGTACCCAACCAAAAAGCAGATTTCCAATTATTTTACTAAATAAATACAAGTATTCTGTAAAAGCAGCAGGAACTCTTAGAAGGTTTTTTTTCCATGAGGTGAAGTCAATCAAAGGGAATGTGCTGGTTGCAGATAATGCTCCAGGAATGAGTGCAGAGCAGGGCTGTGCTGCTGAATCCCAGAGCAGAGCAGCCCTTGGAGCCCCTGGCTGTCCCCAGCTCCCTGCAGCCCCTCCAGCTCCTGCCCTGCTCCTGCTTTTGCTGAGGTTTTTATGGTTTTATTCCAGGGCATAGAGGCCCTTCACAGCCCACCAGTGATGGTTGTGTTGTGTTTCAGCATCCCTCCATCCCCATCCATGGACCATGGAATGGTTTGGGTTGGGAGGGATTATTGTATTTACAGGGACCCCTGTGGCAGGGAGGAATGATGAATCTGACTCCATGTTCTTGAAGGCTAATTCATTATCATATCATATCATATCATATCATATCATATCATATATTATATTATATTATATTATATTATATTATATTATATTATATTATATTATATTATATTATATTATATTATACTAAACTATACTAAACTATACTAAAGAATACAGAAAGGATACTTACAGAAGGCTGAAAAGATAATAATGAAACTCATAACTCCTTCCAGAGTCCCAACACAGCTTAGCCCCAGTTGGCCAAAGAGTGAAAACAACTCACATGAAACCAATGGAACAATCACCTGTGGATAAACAATCTCCAGCCACATTCCAAAGCAGCAAAACACAGGAGAAGCAAATCAGACAATTATTGTTTTCATTTTATCTGAGGCTTCTCAGCATCCCAGGAGAAAAACCCTGGGCAAAGGGATTTTTCCAGAGAATGTGAATGCCACAAGGGACCTTAAAACCCTTCTCATTCCACCTCCTGCCATGGTTGCCACCTTCCCCTGTCCCAGGCTGCTCCAAGCCCTGCCCAGCCTGCCCTTGGGCACTGCCAGGGATGGAGCAGCTTCTGTGGGCACCTGGCCCATGGAGAGCAGAGCAGAAAGTGTATTTTGCCAAATTCAGGAGTTTGTGGCAGGGCTGAACCCAAAGATTTGGAGTTACCAACCCAAGCCTGGTTGATCACCCAACTCTGGGAGTTATTAAAACACCTCTAAGGGTTTTTATGGGTGGGATGGAAGTGTGGCCATGTGCTGTGGCTGGGCAGAGCTGCCTCCCCTGGCCTGGCTGCTTGGGGATTCCATGTGGAACCTCCTGCTGGCCAAGGGCCCTCTGTGTGAGTGTGCTGGGCCTGGGGTGGGTGTCCACCATCCCAGCAGGGTCACTGAGCACCCGCACACCACGTTCCTGCCAAAACCCTACCCAAACCCCTCTGCTTTTGACCTGGGAGCCCATGCCAGGAAGCCAATGGTGGCCCTGGTTGTACATGAGGGATGCCAGAGCACTGGCCAAGGTGAAACCCAACAGAATGGTAAAATATCTGTGAGGCTCCTGTGTGTTTTAAAGCATTTACTAGAACTTAACAGAGCATCATCCCTCTTTAAAGCATTTACTAGCACTTAACAGGGCATTATCCCTCGCTGAGGAATGATAAGATGGCTGCAGGAGCAGCTTCTATACACCCTGCTCCTATAAAATTCAATTGGTTTCATATATACTAAATTTTAAAGGCCTTTTAGACTTATGGATTTATTTAAAAAAAGAAAAAAAAAAAAAACCAAACCCAAAAGGTTTATTCTTGATGTCCTGAGCACATTATTGCAGTAACCTCACTGCTGGACCACAGCTTTGGCACAACACACACATCCAGAATGAGGGACTGCCTGTTCTACGGAGGTTTTATTACAAAAGAAAGTGCACAAGTATATTAGGAAGAGGGGGGAAAACAGAGAAGTCTATTTTTTTGGCAAAGCCTCGTATTATAGATCTCATTTCTCTGGTTGCAGCTGCCTTTAGGCACCCATTTCAGCGAGCTGCTCTGTTCTGCTTAGCTGTAGATGCTTCCCAAATTCCCTCTTTGGTGAAACAGGCATTTGTGCAGGTTCCCCATAAAAATGACTGATTTGGGTTTTACCAGGAGCTCTGGCACTTCTCCACTGTGAGAAAGAATTGCATTTACAGAGAGGTTTATCAAGATGGGAACAGTGAAACAAACATTGTCAATGTCCTGCAGAAGCCTCTGTCAGCCTCCCTGGGCAGGAATTTCAGCCATTCTGCAATGAGAGCTCCTGAAAGGACCCTGCTGCCCTGTGGGACTGCCCAGCTCCCAGCCCTGCTGCAGGGGAAGGTAAGAGAGCTCTGCTTTCATTTACTATTTATGAGATGCTCCCATTGCCAAGTGACCACAGCGCTCGGTGCTTTTAAGGATCTGCAAATGAGATGAAGCTCATTATTTTTTAATGTGAAAGGGATGATTGCAATGGGAGTGCAGGGATCTGTAACCTCAGAGATGCTTCTTGCTGGGGGATGGATTTGGAGGCTTTTGCTTTAGGAAGTCAATAAAGAACACTGAGTATTTCCCAGTCACTCTGCTCAGCATCTAAAAGCACTATGTATTAGGAATAACACTAAAAGGGATTTTTTTTTAAATTGCGGACTGGGACCTGTAGGAAATTGCCTTGCTTGTGTGTGCCTTTTACTGTGCAGCGTTGAGAGAAATGCAGGGGCATGTTTCCCAAAGAAATGTTCATCTTAATTAGCAAAAATTCCTCATTTATCCATTTTTCCATAATATCCATTGCTGCCCCCACCCATCAGAGCTGATCTCAGGGTCCTGAGGGACAGCAGAGGCTGGAGGCACAAATGCAGCTTTTCCTCAGATTTTGGGGTGCCCTGAGCCCCTGCCCAGCCCTCCCTGAGCATTTTTCAGAGGTGTCTGTGTGAGCCAGAGCTCTCAACAAGTGGCAGAGGCAGGAAGGATTGAGCAGGGTGGCTGAGGCAGCTCAAGCTATGGCAGAAAAGAGTAAATTCAGGGGAAATGCCAGAGCTGTGCTGGGTGTGGGGAGGCTCAAGGGGCTCTGAGCAGCTGCTGAGCCCTTGGTGGGGCCTGGCAGTGCCAGCCCTGCTGCCAGCACACAGGGATGTGCAGGGAGCAGCACAGGGCAGTGCCAGCACAGCCAGGCAGCATCAGCCCAGCATCCGTGGGGATTTGCTGACCGCTGCCAGGGAACTGTGCTTTCACCCCTCAGGTGCCTTCTAAGAGCCCAGACTCATTTCCTTGCCCGTGTTCCTGCTCTGCTGAGCTCATGCTCCACAAATGCAGTAATTGCAGGCATTTGTTCTGGGCCACACGAGCCCGAGCTCCAGAGAGAGTTTTATTTACTGCAATTATATCTGGCAGGTAATTTCTAGTAAACCCAGGGAAATGATTAACCTCCCACTAAATTCATGAACAGAAAAAAATAGGGCAAATTGATCAAATAAGCTGTTTCCTACATAATAAAAAAAATATTACAAATATAACATCCTGGAACAGAAATAGCTCTGGTGAAACCATAAAGACAAGCAGGAACCTGCTAGAGGCATCTGTGCAGAGTTTTAAAATTTCTAGCTTTTCTCCTAACCATGAGTTATTATTATTTTGCCCATTGCTGGTGGTGGAGCTGCTTCAGCTGTGCCCATACCTTGTGTCACAGATGAGTGACTCCTGTCGGCTAAAGAATCCCAGGCAAAGGTATGAGCAGAAGCAGATTTAATTTAAATTTGTCAGAGTGTGATTGAGCAAAGTTTGATGGCTAGTTTTACTCTTATTCATTACTGCATGGATGAATTCTGCAAAGGAAAATGGAGTTAGAATTGATTTAAAGTGATTTACGCAGAGACTAAAGAGCCAAAAGGGTCAGGGAGACCCTCCTGCTGAGTCATGAGGTGCAGAGTGGAATTTCTTCCTCATCTGAGTTTGGATGAGAGGCAAAGACAGCCTGGGATGTGAGAGCATCCATTTGGACAGGTTAGAGAATGCTGGAAGCAGAAGTTTTTGATTTCCACAGCAATATCTGTCTGTGGGAGTTTGAGAAGCATCCCAGTGGCTGAAGGAGCTGCACAGGGCTGGGACCCTTGTACAGAATGCCCAGAATTGCCATTTTCCAGCCCAAAGTTCTGCTGTGTGACCTTGTGTCACTTTAACATTCATTATCCATCTCCCCCTGGGGCTGGGGCAGCTCCATCCCAGCCTGGCCTGGGGAGCCTGTGGGAATTCATAAAATCAGAGGGGTTTGGGAAAGCTGCAAAGGGCAGAGACAGCAAAACTGTGATTGGAGCTAAGCAGCAGCCATGAGATTGGTCAGCAGAAAAGAATGTGGGGTAATGGAATTTTGTAAGATTTTTGCCTTTACTTCCCTCCTAAATGCAGAAAATTTTTGCAGAAAAATTCTGTAAAAAGTAGAAAGGCAAGGACAAATAGAACAATGGTCTGTGTATTAAGGCTTGTCTAGAATAACTCCCTAAGCTACAGAAAAGTTTATCTAGTGAGATATTGGAAAGTTCTAAGCTTAATAATGGAGCTCTGTGCGTTGTGTTTTAAGGCTCACAAGCAGGTATTGTATTTGAAATAATCAAGCATTGTTTAACCAAAGGTACCTGTGCTAATAGTGGTTGGATGGAACTGCTGTCAATATAGAATAGATACTACACAGATATAAATACTGTCAATGTGCTTTTCTTTGTGTGATTGGGCAAAAAACTTTTAAAGTGAGTTGTGACATTGAGTTCTGTGTCTGCTGCCTGGGCTGTGAGCTGCTGGCAGCTTCCCATTGCCATCACCATGGAATGAGGCTGATGCTGGAAAATCCAACAGCTCAAGGCAGTCCCAGCAGTCCTGTCCTGTTTGGGATTTGTGCACAGACCGTGGCAGCAAACGGGAGATGAGGAAGAGCTGCTCATCACCCGTGCAAAAGGAGCTTCTCAGCCTCATCCTGGTGCTGCCCAGACTCCAGACACAGCACAATGTCACTCTGAGGCCCGGATTTCCCTCTCCTTTGCCGTGATGGTAACCAGGAGTGACAGCCGTGAGCTGGAGCTGGTCCATGCTGTGGCACCTCTGTCCTGCTCCCGTGCTCGGCTGCCAGGCTGGGCACAGAGGGATTCCAGCTGCTCTCTGCTGGCCTGGGGCTGGGCAAAACCAGGAGATGTGTCATCTGGGGAGGGGTTTTCCTTGTCTCCAGGGCGGCTGGGTTTGCTCAGCCTGGCTGCGTACAAAGTGGGCACAAAGTGGGCACAAAGTGGGGACGTGATGGGTACATGATGGTGGACGGCAGCAAGGGCTTTCCAGGCTGGCAGGGTGCAGGTTTGAGGGTTTCTTCCTCCTCCTTGTCCTCTCCCAGGCACAGTTCCC
Organism: Ammospiza caudacuta; assembly: GCF_027887145.1. Lineage (NCBI taxonomy): Eukaryota > Metazoa > Chordata > Aves > Passeriformes > Passerellidae > Ammospiza > Ammospiza caudacuta. Next base: position 21,008,511 of record NC_080604.1, on the reverse strand, counting down.
TCTCTGATCCTGACTGGAGGTTGTTCCCCTCGAGTTTCCCACACAAACGGTGGCAATTGTTCCCTGATGGAACCCCGGGCAGGCTGTGCCCATGGAGATGCCCTCCAGGCTGAGGGCAGCCCTGTGTCCCATCCCACAGGACACCTGGCACTGGTGCCTTGGGAAGGGAACCCAGCTGGGTTGGATTGCCAGGGACACCCCTGGCACCGCACTGGGCTGGCAGGAGCTGAGCTGCTCCTTCCTTGGGCACTGCAATAAATTGGTGCTGAGGTTCAGGTTGGATAGCAGGGAAAAAATCTTCCCTGAAAGAGCTGATTGAGCACCGGAATGGCTGCACAGGGCAGGGCTGGAGTCACCTCGCTGGAAGCGTTCAAAAAGTGGATGCAGCACTTTGAGATGTGGTGTGAAGGTTGGGTTTGATGACCCTGAAGGTTTTTTTCATCCTTAATGATTCTGTGGCCTTGGGTGATAAATACCACACTGAAGGAATCTTCCAGAACCTCCACTTTAAATCTGCCTTTTATGACTTTTAGGTACATTGCCTATTTCCCAGTATTTCCACATCACACAGAGTTTCTTTATTTGTATCTCTTCCCTCTCTTCCAGGCTCCATTCTTTTGAATGCTTGACCAAATTCATGATGAAATAAATTCTGTGTATATTGCTAAAGTTTATTCTGCTGCTGAAACATGGCACAGAAGTCTTTTGTCTGTCCTGAAACTTCAGACAAATCCTTGCTTCTTTTAAAATAACCTTTGAAATGTTTTTCATCCAAACGAGTGAAATAGCAAGAATAATAGATGTTGTAGGATTTGTAGCCACTATAGTTTCCTGCTTCTCCAAATGCTTTTGGAAATGCTGATTGATTTGTAACAAAGCTTGAAATGTCACCAGGAGGAATGAATGAAAAATACACTGTTCTAATGTATGTAGAAGCTGAAATTGGCTCAAAGTTTTAACCTTTAGAGTTGCTTTTTTCCTTTTCTTCCCTTTTTTAACTTTTCACAGCAGTCAAGGAGTTGGAAAGATAACCAGGAACAAAATGCACATAGAGGAAATGAATAAATTATGCTCTTATTTTTGGCACATTTACAAGAGAGACATTTTAAAACTCCACTCCAGTGACAAAAGAAAGGATTGCTCTACTTAAAATAAAGCCTGTTCCCTCTGCTGCAGAGGGATGCTGTGCTGCTGGGTCTGATGGATCCCTGGCTCAGCTCTGCAGGTCCCAAGAAGGGGAGAAAGCCCTGGCTGTGCCCACAAACACCCCAGGGCTGCAGAAGGGCTCTGCTGGGGCTGTTTGGGGCAGGAGGGGATCATTCCTGCCTTGGGCAAGGTGGGGATGTGCTGGTTATAAAAATACCTTGGGCAGGGGTGGGAATGAGCAGGAGCCACGTGCTGGCAGCGTGTCCTGGTTTGGTGGTGCAGTGGCAGTGCTGGGTGAGCTGGGCTGGGTTTGGGCAATAAGGATAACGAGGCTTTGCTGGAATTTGCAGTAACTGGGGCTGCAGAATGAGGCAAACGTGGTTTGAAACCCCTCCAGTTTCAGATCCAGCACAATGACCCTTCAGGGATGCTGAGGCTGCTCCAGGGCCACCAGCCCCTCGTGTTTGTTACTGGTTGTGTTCCAGTCCTCCAGTGCTCTGTGTCAGTGTTCACAGGGGTTTTGGGTTGAGGGAAGAGATGAGCATCCGACTCCATGTTTCAGAAGGCTTGATTTATTATTTTATGACATATATTACATTAAAACTATACTAAAAGAATAGAAGAAAAGGTTTCATCAGAAGGCTGGCTAAGAATATAATAGAAAAGAAAGAATGATAACAAAGGTTTGTGGCTCAGGCCCTGTGTCCGAGCCAGCTGACTGTGATTGGCCATTAATTAGAAACAACCAACATGAGACCAATCCCAGATGCACCTGTTGCATTCCACAGCAGCAGATAACCATTGTTTGCATTTTGTTCCTGAGGCCTCACAGCTTCTCAGGAGGAAAAATCCTAAGGAAAGGATTTTCATGAAAAGCTGTCTGTGACAGTGCTCAGTGCTTGTCACTCAGGTTAGAAATGTCTGGTGCTTTCTAGGGTTTGCTGCTTTTCTTGTTCCTGATGAATTCACTCTCTGGAGCATTAAAACAGAATGCCAAAAGCCTCAGGACCTGCCTCACTGCCACCAGCCTGTGCTGGGAGATGTGCAGGACCTGCTTCACTGCAATCATTGCTGGGAGGTGTCAGCAGCTGGAGCTGCAGTGCTGGGAGGATGAGACTCCACTGTCCCCATCCTCCTCCTCAGTACCTGCTGATATTTGGGCAGTTTGAGAGCCAAGCAGGAGCTGAGCAGTGAGTGGGACCCGAGTGCATTTTTGTCACTGAGAGCCAGCGAGGTGGCTCATCCTCCCTGCCCTGCCAGGACCTGCGAGCTGCAGCTCAGTGCTGCAGAACTGCAGACAAATGTGGTGCTCCAGCTTTCCCCCAGGGTTCTGGGGGTGGAAACCAGGGCCCTTTCCTTCCTGCAGCTCCCTCTGCCCCTGTACCTAGAGCTGCTTCCTGGGGTGATGCTGTGGGGGAAGATGAGGGGCAAGGGATACTGAGCAAAACCAGGTAACAGCAGCAATAAAAACTGCAGGTTCTCAAAGTTCTCAAGGTTCTCAAGCTCCAGTTCACTCCAGTGCCCTGAAACTTGCCCCACTGCAGGTGGAGTAAGCCAGGCTGATGTTGTGGTGTGTCTGCAGGAAGGTCAGGAGGGAGCTGCATTGCAAATGAATGAAATGAATCCTGGAGCAGTAATTACAGGGCTCTCTCACCTTGTTCCTAGACATTTTTATTTTTTTTTTTAAGCAGAAAAAGGCTCAAGATGAATCCACCTATCTCATTTCAGCCTCATGATGTGTTTGTTCAACATAAAAAAATCGATGTTGAACTAAAATGTGGTGGGGAAGGAGAGGGTCCGTGGGGATTACATTCCTGTTCAGTGCAATTTTGTGTTTTACTGCTGTATAGCCTGCCTGGCTAATAAGGGCTCCTTGGATGGGAGGCTGCATTATTGCTGTGCTGGTATGTGAAAATCAATCCCTGTAAATTTATTGGTGGCCACGTGCTCCCTTTGCTGTCGTTGTAATTGGGGCTGTCATTGATTGACAGCAGCCAATAACCAAAAGCACTTTTGCAATTCTGATCCCCATCAAACACAAGGGCAGGGAGTGTCCTCGTGCCTCACACTCTTCCCCCAGCTTGGGTCACTCCGCAGATTGCTGGGATGAAGAAATTTGTCTGGAATTGAGGGGAAGCAGCTGGGATGGCAGTGGAGGAGCTGTGCCTTTGGCCAGAGCACCAGGATAAAACCCAAATGCCTCCTTTTGGGTTAAAAATCCTTTTCCCCTGCATCTAACACGAGCCCATTGAAGCACCTGGCAGGGTTTCTTCCTCTGACTTTGTGTTGGGATAATGGGCAGTGAATGAGAGTTTTGTACTTGGCTGGGGAAGGGTGATAAGGAGAGGGAGATTTGCATCCTCTGGGAGCAGCACATCCTCTTTACCTGATCCGGAGAATGGAAGGAGATGGCCTCAGAGAAATCTGAGTGTGATAATCTGCTGGGAAGGCTGGGTGAGGCAGGAGCAGCCTGCTGGAAGGGGAGCACTCCTGGGCTCCCCAGAGTGCTGATTTTGGGATTTGGGGAGCAGCAGGGAGCTCCTCCATCAGGCAGCAGCCTGGCTCCAGCAGGGCTCCATCCCCATGGCTCCAAACCCCAGTCAAGCCACTGATGGCACTCGATTACCTCTTTAGCTCCCAGCATCTGATGGAAAAGGTTTGATTGCTGAATGTGAACTGGGATTAATTTGGTTAGGGCACCAAAACTAATGGCATTTACAGGAATTAGCTATGGATATCAAAATGGAGATAAAACCTCCACCTTTCTTCTTGTAGGAAACGCCTGCTGTAGATTTGACCTGTAGGAACTCAGTTCATTGGTGCTAACAAAAACCAAATTTCCCTTTACCTGCATACATTAAACCTCTCTTCCCTTGGCTGATAATCCTCTGCATGTTGCCATCCTGGCTGTTCTAAAGAGTTTTGAATTAATGTTGAAATTATTCATTTGGGTGGTAGGAGCATCTGTTGCAGTGTTATATCCAAGTCTGGTGTTCCTTCATTCTGCATGGCAGGATGCACCAGAAAGGCACTTGAGATGCAGCTTATAAAAATACCACAGAGGAGGGGAAGGCATTTATTGAGGAGTGCTCTGTGAATTTGGGTGCATTTGGGGACAATCACCCTCAGGTGGGTTCAGTGTTCGGTGCTGGGGCCACGGGGGCTCATTTGGAGATGGCTGCAGAGGGGGCAGCGGCTGTGGGCCAGGGAATCACAGCTTTGGGCTCAAAATGGGGACCTGGGGACCCCAAACTGGGCTGAGGGAGCCTGGGGGGCACAGGGAGGAAGGGCTGGGTCAGGGTGTGACACTGGGACAGGGCAGGGACCAGGAGGGGATGGAAGGGATGGACCTGGAGCTGCCGGGGCCCTGCAGCGCTGGGGGACACCTCAGGGAGCAGGAGGGATGGAAGGGATGGACCTGGAGATCCCTGGGGCCCTGCAGCGCTGGGGGACACCTCAGGGAGCAGGAGGGGATGGAAGGGATGGACCTGGAGATCCCTGGGGCCCTGCAGCGCTGGGGGACACCTCAGGGAGCAGGAGGGGATGGAAGGGATGGACATGGAGATCCCTGGGGCCCTGCAGGGCTGGGGGACACCTCAGGGAGCAGAGCCACCTGTGCTGGCTGGGATCTGCACCTTGGAGGGGCTGGATGTGGATTCAGGACAAGGGCTGATGTCCCTGGGCTGTGTCACCCCCTGGGACAATGTGACCATCACAGCTCCAGGTTTAGGAGCCGTTTCCAGGCCTGGCCACAGAACCCTGCTGTTAAGATTAAACCCCATCTCTCCAAAGACAAAAGGCTCATCCTGAGTGCTGTGAGCTGTAAATCTCAGGCTCTCCTCAGCTCTGGGGTCAGCTGTCAGGTTAGGGTTCAAATCAGCATCCTCAGAACCCGTCTCACTCCTGATCCTCTCAATCCCTGCTGGGATAAAGGGCTTATCATTAGTTATCAAATGATAGCAATGGCTCCCTTGGCTGTGCTCAAGCCCAGGTTTGTGCAGATATTGGATGAATTTTCAGAGGAACAAAGTGCTCAAGAACTTGATTCATGGGTGGATTTTGGCCTGTGTTTTATAGGTCTTCAAGGAACCACCAAAAAACATTTTTTCCTGCTCTGTGTTTTGAAGTTTAACCCTGTGGTACAGGAGCTGTTGGCAGAAACTCAACTCTGAAGGAAATATGAACCATTTGTCAAGGACAGGATCAGCACATATTTCAGCCCTCCAGCCCTGCAGCCTTTCAGATATTACCCAATAAAACAAGCTCATCCACTCCTTCTTCCTGAAACCCCAAACCTAATTTGGAGTCTGTTTTCTCTCTGGAGTTCACCCTGGAAGTTTTCTCCTCCTGGAAGGCATCCTAAGCCCTGGAGGCCTGGCTGGGTGAGAACCAGCCCTAAAATCCCCACCAGGATCATCCCTGTGCCTCCTCCCAGGGCTCCTCATCCTCAGGGGTGATTCATTCCAGGACAGGCACTTGGGGGTGTGTCGCAGACACCTTTTCATTAAAAATCCTTTCTTTAGGATTTTTCCTCCTGAGAAGCTGAGAGACCTCAGGAACAAAATGTAAACAATGGTTATCTGCTGCTGTGGGATGTAACAGGTGCATCTGGGATTGGTCTCGTGGGGTTGTTTCTAATTAATGGCCAATCACAGCCAGCTGGCTCGGACAGAGAGTCTGGGACAGAGCCTTTGTAATTTATTCTTTCCATTCTATTCTTAGCTTAGCCAGCCTTCTGAGATGAAACCTTTTATTCTATTCTTTTAGTACAGTTTTAATGTAATATATATCATAAAATAATAAATCAGCCTTCTGAAACATGGAGTCAGATCTTGGTCTCTTCCCTCAACATCAGAGCCCTGTGAACACCATCACCGGGGTGGGAAATGGGCAAGAGGAGAGCAAGGAGGGAGTGGAAGAGGTCTGAGAATGAACCCTGGGAGGGATTTTGGGGAAGGGTTTCTCATCTTCCTCACCCTCCATCCTGTCCCCTGCAAGGTGCAAAATGCACAGCTGAGAGCCACTGAGCTCCAGAGCCTGAGGTTTTCTTGGCTTGGGATCCTGGTCTGGGCCAAATTCCAAGCGCTTGCTCATTTAGATGAGTAAATCTAAGAGAAATTAAAGATGAAGATTTATTATCAGTCTTAACTTCTGTGTAATGCTGGTGCATGCCTATGATTTTGTCATTACATCAGCTCTTGAGATGTAGAAATTGCTTGCAGTAATTTAATTCTCGCTCTATTTTATTGCATTCTTGTGTTGCTTCCTTGACCCTGGGTCTCTTTGCTGAGTTCTAATACATTTTTACAATTTTCCCTTGGATATCTGTGTCCTCAGGAATATCAGACATGGCATATCCGCTCCCTTTCACATGGAACCAACCACGAGAAGCCAAGACAGACACAGTGCCTGGGCTGAGGCACAGGCAGGGCGGCTCTGGGGGTCACACTTTGAAAGCATCTTTTAAATTAAATGGGATTTTTACCCAGCAAGCTCCAACTTTCATTCATTTGTTTTATCCCAAGCCAGTCTGGGTTGATTCAGAGAAGAATTCTCCCAGTTTTTCGGGGGTTTTTTTTGTCCCAAGGACTGTGACATTTGCTCAGGGTTGTTTTGCATCCTGCCCTTCATCAATGATGCACTTAATTAAAACCTGCATCCACTGCAGTGGTGGAGCAGGGCTGAGTTCACATCCTGAGTTCTGCTCCAAAGGGAAACATCCTGGGAAATTGTGTATTTTGCACCACTGGCCTTTGTGGGTGGTTAATAACTGTGGTAAATAATATTGGATAATATCCCCAGCCCCTGAGCACATCCCCAGACAGGGGAAGGTGCTGCTGAGTGTGTGTGCAATGCACTGGGATCAGGAATTCATGGATTGTGAGGAATGCACTGGGATCAGGATTTCATGGAATGTGAGGAATGCACTGGGATCAGGATTTCATGGAATGTGAGGAATGCACTGGGATCAGGAATTCATGGATTGTGAGGAATGCACTGGGATCAGGATTTCATGGCAGGTGTGGAATGCACTGGGATCAGGATTTCATGGCATATGAGGAATGCACTGGGATCAGGATTTCATGGAATGTGAGGAATGCACTGGGATCAGGATTTCATGGAATGTGAGGAATGCACTGGGATCAGGATTTCATGGAATGTGAGGAATGCACTGGAATAGCATTTCATGGATTGTGAGGAATGCACTGGGATCAGGATTTCATGGAATGTGAGGAATGCACTGGGATCAGGAATTCATGGATTGTGAGGAATGCACTGGGATCAGGATTTCATGGCAGGTGTGGAATGCACTGGGATCAGGATTTCATGGCATATGAGGAATGCACTGGGATCAGGATTTCATGGAATGTGAGGAATGCACTGGGATCAGGATTTCATGGAATGTGAGGAATGCACTGGAATAGCATTTCATGGATTGTGAGGAATGCACTGGGATCAGGATTTCATGGAATATGAGGAATGCACTGGAATAGCATTTCATGGAATGTGAGGAATGCACTGGGATCAGGATTTCATGGCACGTGTGGAATGCACTGGGATCAGGATTTCAGAGCCCCGCTGGCTGCTGGAAGCCTGGCCCAGAGTTTGTGTTCTGGAGAGGCAGAGCTGCCCCCAGACCCCCAGAACCCCTCACTGTGTCTCCCAGGGCTCCCTGCACTGAACAGGGACATGTCCCCATGGTGGCTCTGCCCTCTGTCCATTTTTGTCCCCAAACACTGTGTGGGCAATGTCCCACTGACACCACAGCAAGAAGGATCCTGGATTTGCTTCTGGGATGTGCCTGGTGCTCTGTGAGCAGCTCTGCAGGGTGAGCATCCCTCAGCATCCCCTCGCTGACCCTGCTTTCCTTGGGATGCATTTGGAGAAGCAAGGACCTGACCGTGCCATCCCTGAGTGAGCCAGGATCCCCAGGGGCTGTCAGTGGCTGTGTGTCTGTGAAAATCAGCTTATTCCTGCCTCTTCCCAGCTGATCTTTAGGTTATAATAAGCCTAAGTGTGTTTAGATGCAATTTGTGAACCTGCTCCTGTGGCACCTGCATTGATGCTGTCTGGGAGGTTCCTCCCAGGGGCTCTGACTGAAATCTGGGCTTGTTTTTGTTTTTTTTTTTAGCTCAAAGTATCTGAGGGCTGGGTGGATTCTTTATTTCTCTCACCTGGCTGGGACTGAGCCAAGGCTGAGAGAAATAATAATGACAATAATGCAGCTGCTGGGCTGGGCAGGGCAGGCACCCAGCTGGGGCAGAACCCCAGAAATTATTTCATTTCTTCATCCTCAGCCTCAGCTGGGCCTGGGAGGGGCTTGGCTTTGCTGTTTGCTGCCCTCTGTCCTTCCTGGAGGTGCTACCCGTGCATTCAGGTAAGGCTTGGAGCACTGAAGGTCGCTGGGATTCCCCTGCTGATAATGAGTTTAAAACAAGTTTATCTTTCTGCTGGCACTGAGGGGGATGCCTGGGAAGGCATTAAAAACAGCTCCAGGGAATCTGCTGTGCTCCTTGCAGCTTCTGAATTGTTGTGCCATTAATAATGTGCTCCAGACACCCACGGAGCTCCCTCCCTCCAGTGCGTGGCAAGGAGCTGCAGATAACCCAGAGTTATCAAACTTGTGCTGCCATGCAGAACTTTGGAGGCACCTGTGCATTGATATGCTGGGAGTGAGCACATTATTACCGAGGATTTCATGCAGATGAAGGGCTATTGTGCTGGAACACTGTCAGATCATTACAATTTTATGGTTTAATAGCTCCTTGAAGGGACATTTAGATCCCAAGTGGGATTTTAGGTGAAAGCCCTGTGTTGCAGGTGCCTGTTCTCTGCTCTGTGCCCCCCTGCCCTGAGGACAGAAGGGTTGTGCCTTGGCTGGGCTGTCCCTAAATGGAGAATTTCTGTGCAGCCCCATCCATGCTCTGTGTGTACAGAACCATTTTGGTTAAGTAGAAGAACTGATATTCTATTCATTTAAATATTGTAACATCTGACACAGCTGCAACGCTCTGATATTAATGGCCCACTTGAGGCCAATCCTTCTTCTCAAAGGGCTTTTGGGTCACAGATTCATCACGCAGGCGTCAGGCAAAGAGTGATCACTCACCCTTTTTATTTTTTTGGTGAAGGACAGATATTGATATTCTCCCAGGGCGTGGAACTGGATCCCTCCTCAGCAGTGCTGGGCTGGGAGCAGAGGAATCTCCTCTGGCCCACAGCCCTGGTAGGTGGGGCAGTGCAGTCCTGCAGCCAGGCTGATACAAAATGCAAGGGTTTTCATGAAAAACGCAAATCTGTGTGCATTTTTGGGAGGTCCAGGGCTGTTCTCCTGTGGTAGGGCTCCAGATCTATGTGGTTTTTTGGATGTCCAAGGCTGTTCTCCTGTGGTAGTGCTCCAGGTCTGTGTGGGTTTTTGGGAGGTCCAGGGCTGTTCTCCTGTGGTAGGGCTCCAGGTCAGTGAGGGTTTTTGGGAGGTCCAGGGCTGTGTGGTTTTTGAGAGACCTGTGTTCTCCTGTGGTAGGGCTCCAGATCTATGTGGTTTTTTGGATGTCCAAGGCTATTCTCCTGTGGTAGGGCTCCAGATCTATGTGCATTTTTGGGAGGTCCAGGGCTGTTCTCCTGTGGTAGGGCTCCAGTTGTGCTTTAGAAAGGCTCTGGTGGACGCCAGAGAAGTGAATTGAGCTGCTGCTGGTGCTGGGGCTGCCATGAGCAGGAGCTGCTGCTGCCAGCTGAGCTCTGAGCCTGACTCCAAGGGGCAGAATTGATTGATTTTCCTTCCCTGAATTATTCACAAGCTCAGTCATTGCTTTTGGAGCTGATCACTGGGGCTCAGGACCTGCCATGTCATGGCTGGTGAGAAGTTTAACCATTAGTGAAGTCCTGGCCATAAATCACCCTGGGCTGGGCTGGGCTGCTCTTGGGGTGGCACTGGGGCTCTCAGGGATTGGAACAGCTTTTCAGGGAAGCTGTGGCTGCCCCATCCCTGGAAATGTCAGCTTTTCTCCTCCCCACAGCCATGAGCTCCCTGCAGGAAGTCCCATGAAATGATTGGGAATGTCTGGGATAGAGGAGCCTGGGCTGGGTTGGAGGTGTTATATTCATTTTTAGTACATCCAGAAGTGTCATTCTGGTGACTGCAGCTCTGTGCTGTGAGCACATGCCTGCTGTGCTGGGTTTTGGAACATTTTGAGGGAAATTTGATTTAGTTCTGAGTCTTGGTTTCATGATTTCACCCAGGCTTTACCAAGTGAAGGGGAAGTTGTGTTCATCTAAACTCAAGGCGTGTCTGAGCGTGGAGAGACCTGTAACAGCTTTCCCTGCTGGGCTGAGCACATCAGGCTTGGTGTCTGCACTCATCAGAGGGTCCCTTTAAAGCAATTTAAACAGCTTGGCAGAAAGAAGGACATTTAAACATGCAGTGAGCAGTGTGTGAGTGGGATCCCTAACTTAGCAGGGCACTGGGGTGTGGGGTTTGTGAGGTCCCCAGGACAAGGTGAGAGAATTTGACTCTGTGTTCTCAGAAGGCTGATATATATAATATATTATATATTATATATTATATATTATATATTATATATTATATATTATATATTATATATTATATATTATATATTATATATTATATATTATATATTATATATTATATATATATAATAAAATTGGTATACTAAACTATATTAAAGAAAGAGAAAGGAGACATCAGAAGGCTTAGTAAGAATGATAATGAAAGCTTGTGATTGACTCAGAGTCCAACCCAGCTGATGGTGATTGGTCATTAATTAAAAGCAATTCACATGGAACCAATCAAAAATGCACCTGTTGTTCAGCAACCTCCAGACCACATTCCAAGCAATCAGATAATTATTGTTTACATTTTGAGGCTCTTTTCTGAGGCTTCTCAGCTTCCCAGGAGAAGAAATCCTGGGCAAAGAGGATTTTTCAGAAAATATTATGGTGGCACTGGGGGTGTGTGTGAGCATGCCCAGCCCTGTGTGCTGCCCTGCTGCTCATCACTGGGGATGCTCAGGTGTTACCTGGGGTCCCCCAGCACAGCACCCATCACACAGCCCTGCAGCACTCCTGCCTGTGGGAGCAGGGATCTCTGGATGCTCTGGGTGCTGCAGTGTGCTGCCCTGCTGCTCATCACTGGGGATGCTCAGGTGTTACCCTGGGCTCTCACTGCACAGCACCCATCACACAGCCCTGCAGCGCTCCTGCCTGTGGGCAGCAGAGTTCCTGCACAAATTTCAGCTTGGTTTCAGTTCCTGCACGAGTTTCAGCTTGGTTTCTGCACTTATCAGAAGGATTTAAAGGAATTTAAACAGCTTGGCAGGCCGTGTAAAGGCCGTGTAAAGATGCAGAGAGCAGTGTGTGAGTGGCATCCCTGCCCCAGCAGGGCACTGGGGGTGTGTGTGAGCGTGCCCAGCCCTGGGTGCTGCCCTGCTGCTCATCAGGGGGATGCTCAGGTGTTACCCTGGGGTCCCCCAGCACAGCACCCACCACACAGCCCTGCAGCGCTCCTGCCCGTGGGAGCAGGGGTCTCTGGGTGCTGCAGTGTGCTGTCCTGCTGCTCATCAGGGGGATGCTCAGGTGTTACCTGGGGTCCCACAGCACAGCACCCATCACGCAGCCCTGCAGCACTCCTGGGAGCAGGGATCTCTGGCTGCTCTGGGTGCTGCAGGGCAAGGAGCAGGGCTCAGTGCAGCTCTGTGTGCGCAGAGCTGCCTGTGCGAGGTGCCTCCTCCAGAAATAGCCCCAGGGACAAGTGCTGCTCTCCAGAAATGGGGTTTCCCTCTGCCAGCTGCTCTGGGATCGCTGCCTCGGGCTGGTGGGAGCAGGGATGGGGGGGTTCTGCTGTTCCTGCCCTCCGAAGGTGTTGCAGTGTGTCACAAAGTGCTATTTTCTGCTGCCATACGGAGGGGAGCGTGCCTGCCTCCCAACGTGACCTATATAAAGGCAGAGTCAAAGCTATTATTGTTCCATGCGGGAGATTCTCTGTTTCTAGGCTTAGTCAGAAATAAAAAAAATCCAGTTTTTTAATAGGCAATGAGCTTGGAGAATGCAGCCCCATCAGCTCTCCTGCCTCTGTGAGGAGCTGGCTCTGGGGGATGCCCTGAAAATTCCTTCCCGTGCCATAACAAGGCTCAGAGCTGGGCTGGGTTTTGTTTTCTCATAGTAATAATAATAATAATAATAATAATAATAATAGTAGTAGTAGTAATAATTCATTGTGTAACCACAGGAGGTGAGTGGGGAGCCTGCAGCAAAATTCCCTCCCCTTTGCTGTGAATCTCCTGACTTGTCCTCTCCCAGCTCGGGATGCATTTTAGGGCCCCTTAAACCAGTTCCAGATTCACCTTAATTCCCTCTAATTTCCAGCTGCTCATTCTGTTATATTATAAAAACACTTTTAGTATATTTTTATAATTAAAGAGCACTTCTTGACCTCCATTCTGGTCATGGTTCTGAGTGGATCAAATTTCCCTTGCACTGAGAAATTCAACCCTTCCTTTCCCATTCCTGATTCTCCTGTGATGCTATCATTTAACCATTTCACACCAAATTTGTCACAATTCCTCTGCCTTAACCCTTTCCCTTCCTTCGTGGTTCCTGGAATAGTTCTGGAGGCTCTTGGAATTTATCCTGGCACATTTTCATCCAGAGCCTTGACATCCCTTCTATTCTCTCTACATAATTAAAGAAGCTGGAATCTGCAAAGATGGACACTGAATCAACCCAGAGAGATAAAGATGTCTCCTCGTATTTATCTCTCCTGCAAGATATATTCTTTATAAATCCTTCATGGCACATTAAATATTGACTCTTCCTTGTCTCAGGGAACAAAATAACTGTGCATCCCCGAATTTCTCCTTCGAAAGCACACGATGGATGGCTGTGGCACTTTACTCAATATTTAATTAAATCCAGTTTAAAAAAACCCAGAGAAAAACTGCCTGTGATCTGTGAGGGAGCAGGAGGCTCAAAGTTGGCATTTCCTGCAGGATGCTCTGTGGAGTGTGGCTAACTCAGCTATTAGGGACCACAGCTTGGGAATGCATCAATATTTAGGAACCGGGAGGGAAGAATGTGATTTTTAACAAATCCTCCCTGTGGCAAATCAAGGTGTGTGTTTAACTGAACAAACCTGATGGGTTCTCCTCAGCCCTGGGATGATCCCTGCATCCCTCTGGGGATTCCTGGGAATTCCAGCTGAATTACAGCTCAGGGTGTTTGTGAGCACAGAGACCTCCAGCACTGGGGAAAAGTGATTTTCCTGCTGTGTGAAGGGAAATGGGAAAGCATAACTCATGCTGCAGCTCTAAGTCACCTTAAATTTTCCTCTAAGTTTTTTTTTTTTTTGGAGTGCTGGTTGAAGAATGGCTGGTCTGGAGAAAATGTGGAATTGCAATGAGGAAAAAATGTGGAATTGCAAGGAGGAAAAAAATGTGGAATTGCAATGAGGACTAAATGTGGAATTGCAATGAGGAGAAAATGTGGAATTGCAATGAGGAGAAAAAATGTGGAATTGCAATGAGGAAAAAAATGTAGAATTGCAATGAGGAAAAAATGTGGAATGGCAAGGAGAGGAAAAATGTGGAATTGCAAGGAGGGAAAAAATGTGGAATTGCAATGAGGAAAAACATGTAGAATGGCAATGAGAGGAAAAATGTAGAATTGCAATGAGGAAAAAATGTGGAATGGCAAGGAGGAAAAAAATGTGGAATTGCAAGGAGGGAAAAAAGTGGAATTGCAAGGAGGAAAAAACCGTGGGTTGATGGGAGACAGAGGGCAGCTGTGAAATGCTTGGGATAAATGCCTGGAATTCCAGGCTGAGCTCACACAAGGCCAGGCTTTCTGTGGTAGACTGAACACAAGATTGGCCAAAACTGACATTTCACTTCCTTTTCAATCACAACACCTTGCTGGGAGTGTTTAGACAGTGGGATATGGAATAATGTATAATATTGAAGGAAAGTGGGCGGTTTCTCTTCCTTATTCTTCTTTTCAAGTGGAAGTAATGACTTAAAATGGAATTAATAAAAAAAAAAAAATAAAAAAAAAAGGAAGAAATATTCCCAGCGCTGCATCCTTTGAAAATCATATCTTGGGACTTAACAAAACACAGGATTAACTTCAGGCTCAGTATTTTAGAATTTAATTAAATTTGGCTTCAGGAAAAGGTAGGGATCAGCCTCTGGGGCATAGCCAGGTAGTGCTTTAAAACTTCCACTGCAAAAAGCTGAAATGTGTGTTTTTCACAGAACTGGATTGGAAAAGACCTTTAAAGCCCATCCAGTGCCACCCCTGCTATGGGCAGGGACCTGCCACTGTCCCAGGCTGCTCCAGCCTGGCTTTGAGCACTTTTAGGGATGGAAATGCTGAGATTTGGGATAATTCTGGGGTTAAACATCTGGCTTTGAACACTGAACAGTTCCAGGGATGGAAATGCTGAGATTTGGGATAATTCTGGGATTAAAAACCCCTGCTCCCATCAGGGTGTCCCTGTGGCACCTCCATCATTCCAGTGCAGAGCTCATGGGGAGCAGGGATTCCTCTCCCAATAAACAATCCCACTTCCCTGAGGTGTTAAATTGTTAAATGTGCTGACCCAACTTCCCGCAAAGTGTCTTTTCAAGTGCATTTCATTCCTGCAGTTGTGGCATATGCTGAAATCTATGGGGAGGAACTCAATAAAATGCTGCCAGCCTGGGAGTTTATTATTTATGGCAATTTTGAAGGTTTTCATCTTTCTGGAGCCTGGAAGCAGATGGGTTTCTAACATTTGATTTCCCTGGGTCCTAATTAAAGCTGGAAATGTTGATGTTAAGAAATTAAGTGACCATTACTTAATTTTTCTCCCATTAAGATTTTTTTTTTAATCTTTTTGCTCTATTCCAGACTGTGCTGACTTGTTTGAATTCCCAATATCTCGATCATGTCTTTCTACATCTTTTTCCTATTTTCTGCTGCCTGTAAGTGCTCAGCTGCTGTGGGCTGCTCCCAGTGCTTCCAGAGCTGATCTGCTGCCCTTTGATAGCAGCTCTCCAAACAAGAGCTCGTGTCAAAACTCATGGAGATCTACATCTTGGGCACTGGGAGTGCAGCCGAAATACTTAAAGTGAAGAAATTGAAATAAAAAACCTTCCTCTTCCCAGTGCTTAACCTGCCCGTTCACCTTTGGCTGCCCACAGCAGCTCTGGGCATTGTTTGGATGGTGGAATATTGGAGGCTCAGGATAAATATTTAGGAGTTTCTGGATGTGCACACAGTTTTCAGCTGGGGAAATGGGGAATGTGTGCAAGCAGAGGCTCTGGGATGTGTCCCTGGTGCTGCATCCCTTTGAGATCCGGGTGCTGATGTTCCCATCCCAGGGAAGGAAAGCAGCAAATACAATTTAATCTGCTGAGAACGAGCCCAAGCTGGGCAACGTACAAACAGCCAGGGCAGTGTGAAGGGAGCACCCTGAGTGGATTGTTCGCTGCACTCCAGCCGATATTCCCAGTTCCCATAGGCTGTGTGCTGGCCATGCCTGATCCAGGTGTGCTCCCAGGTGTGCTCCCCACCCCAGGGCTGAGCCTGAGCTCCTCCCAAGCCATCTGCAGCAGATTAACTCCCAGGTGAGCTCCCCACCCCAGGGCTGAGCCTGAGCTCCTCCCGAGCCACCTGCAGCAGATTAACTCCCAGGTGTGCTCCCAGGTGTGCTCCCAGGTGAGCTCCCCACCCCAGGGCTGAGCCTGAGCTCCTCCCAAGCCACCTGCAGCAGATTAACTCCCAGGTGTGCTCCCAGGTGAGCTCCCAACCCCAGGGCTGAGCCTGAGCTCCTCCCGAGCCACCTGCAGCAGATTAACCCCACAGGCTGCTGAAATCTCCCTGGCTGTGCTCTCCCAGCACCATCCCCAGCCCCAGCCTGTGCCCTCGGATCCTGCCTCACCTCAGCTGAACTCCCAGCTCTCGGTTCACCCGGATTTCCACCGAACTCCCTCCATATGGTGCTGCCTCCACAGCCCCAGCACCAAGAAGCTGTCACAGGTGCAGGGAGCTCACTCTGAGGCTCTTCCCACCATCCCTGTGACCCCAGTGAATATTTTTATTGACTATTTTTATTTTTTTTCTCTGCAGCTCTTGGCTGTTTGCTGACTTCCACTATTTTATTTTTTTTTCTTTTGTAGCTGCACACTCAGGGGCTTTCCTTACTAACACAGAAAAATCAAATAATGGCTTAGGTCAGAAATATTCCATTTTATAACCTTTGCAAATCCTCTTTGCTCGTGGGTTTTATGGGATAAGTTAATGCTTTGCTGAGAAATGGTCTCAAAGCAGGCCCATTAAATTGTGCTTGGCTTTGACCTGTGGCATTGTGAAGTCAAGAGTTTTCCAGCTTTTCCTGCACACATGTCAGGGTTTCCATCAGCTTTGTGTTTCCATCTGTTTGGGTCTGTCAGGGAGGCAGCTGAAGGACTCTCAGGAATTGTGGAAATCCAAGGAATATTTCTGTGTCTGCTCTGGGGTGCCCTGACCCCCAGGGCAGCACTGACTCTGACCCTCATCCATGGAGAACGTTTCCTGGACTCCAAGATAGACTGGAATAGTGTAGGTGTGTCACTGGGTGAGAAATTGAGGGTTTGGGGTTTTTAGTGTGTTGTGGATGGCAGCAAGATGGAGGGCACAGGGTGTTGTCCTGGGTTTCTCCTTCATGCTTCTTCTTCCTTCTTCCCCATGGGTTTGGGTGGCATTTTGTCATTGGGCAGAAAAGTCCCCATTGCAGCTCTTAGGGATCAATTATTGGGTTAAAAGGGAAAATAATCCGGGTAGTTTAGTCTTAAAAGACCTTGTAACAAGAGATTGTGGCCATTTTGTGCCTTGCTGCAGAACTCATGGTTGTGAGACTGTTTCACTGATAACAAATAACTAACACTTGAGTCCCAACATGAAATACCATCTCTAGTGCCTTCAATCCAGACCCAGAGAAAGGGATAAGGAATGAGATCCAGCTCTTCTTTGAGAGCTGGGATCACCTGAAGCAGGA
The DNA here is from genome assembly GCF_027887145.1 of Ammospiza caudacuta. Taxonomy (NCBI): domain Eukaryota; kingdom Metazoa; phylum Chordata; class Aves; order Passeriformes; family Passerellidae; genus Ammospiza; species Ammospiza caudacuta. The sequence goes on along the minus strand of NC_080604.1, from coordinate 20,991,335 downwards.
TCCAGCCCATGGTGGGCAGAGCAGGCAGCTGCTGCTGTCTGTGGGGTTGTGGGGCGACTTTCCCTCATTTCTGTGTCTGGATTCCCTTTCCTCTCCAGGGATGTTTGCACCTGAGCTGGAGAGCCAGGCTGGACTGGTTTGCATCCCGATGTCCCGTCTGTGGGAAGCCATCTCCTGATCCCATCCCTGGTCCCCAGTCCCTCCCCAGCCCTCGGGAGCCCTTTCAGCTCTCCCTGGATCCTTCTCCTCCCCAGGCTGACAATCCCAGCCCTCTCTGATCCCTGCTCCCCAGACAGGGCTGAGGGCAGCTCTGAGCTCCTTAAGGAGGATGAAGCTGTGTGTGAGGATAAGGATCAGCTGCACAGGGCAATGGGAATTATGATAGCCAGGGCAGGAGAAGGGCCTGGAGTGCTCAAAATGCCTTTTATCCAGCTGCTGGGGATTACTGGGAGGTGCCACAGGAATCTGAAGTGTAATTCCAGGGATTGTTAATGGATCCACATCTGCCAGAGGGGCTGCTCTGGCGCTGGAGCCTTCCCACGGGGAACATTTCAAACCGGAGTTTTCCCACAAGGAATTCATTTCCAAAGGGCGCAGAGGCAGCTGCAGGCCTGGTCCCTGCCAGGGTTGGAGAGGGAGGAGAGAGGGGCTGGGGCACAGAGGACGCTGAAATTGCTCTGGCTGCTCTTGCATTGCAGTAGGATTTATAACACTAATAATTGCAGGGTTGGGTTTTTAAATAAAGGTTCTGTGGTTCAGGCAGTGCAATTTGGTGATTGCTGAGGAGCAAATGGCAGCGGGGAAGAGAGCAGAGCACACCTCCTGTGCATGGGAGCACGAGCTCTGTCAGCACCTCATCCTCACATATCCCAGGATCTGTGTCTGTGTCTGTGCCAGCTCCTGGTCACTTCTCATCCTCCATTCCCACTGGGTTTATTCTGGCAGCATTCTCCTATTCCCTTCCTTCCTGCAAAGCATATATACAATATAAATGCTGCTATACCCTTGGATTGGAGTTTTAGAAAACAGGAATTTTGGTAAATGTGGAATTAAAGCAGAATGAATTTCTTTTCCCTTAAATGTTATGTTAACATTTCATTTATTTCCATGTATTAGCAAATGGGCTCAGAGTGGAGATTTATGGGTTTCCTGGGAAGGCTGTTTTGATCCAGGTTATTGACATAAACTGGAATCATTAGAGATGCCTCTTTTAACTTCTGTGCTGGAATTAAAATTAGGTGATCAGTGCATTGGCCAATTAAGAGAAGGCATTTGCAAGTTCAGTTTTTGTACTCAGTGCAGCTGGGAGGCACAGGGTGGTGATGGCAGTTAAATATGATGAGAAATGGGCATTTTCATCCTGGTGATGAACCTGGGAAATGAACCCCCCAATCTGGAGTTTAATGACATTGCTGAGGGCTGAGTGGGGATGTTCTCCCTGGCCATGGAGCACCATCCAGGGGGAAAGCTGCTCTAACACGGGCTGATTTGGGCTTTTATTCAGCAATTCAGCTGAAAGGGGCTATTATGCGTTATCACTTGGGCCCGAAATGAGTGCCAGTTCAACTAGCAGGGAGTGAATTAAATTGGATTGCAGTAATGCACATAAAGAGCCCCCGTAAAACCAAAAGTTAAATGCCCTTTTATTGGGGTGAGGGCTGTTAGTTTTGTGGAGAGAAGTGTGAAATCCTGCAGGAGAGCAGGTGCAGTGTCCCTGCAGCCAGGCCTGGGGGTGCCCATGGGATTGCTGGGCTCTGGCTCCCCCAAATTCTGTGTTTGTGCCCAGGAAGGTGCTCAAGGACTGGGAGGTTTGTGTTGGGCTGTGCCATGTCTGGCTGGGCACTTGGAATCACTAGTTTGGGATGGAAGGGGCTGTCACTGTCACGTTTTCTGAAAAATCCTTTTGGCCAGGATTTTCTCCTGGGAGAAGCCTCAGCTTCTCCTGTGCTTGCTGCTCTGGAATATGGTCTGGAGATTGTTTATCCAGCATGTGAGTTGTTTTTTAATTAATGGCCAATCATGGCCAGCTGGGTTGAGGCTCTGAGGAGTTTTCATTATCATTCTTGTTGAGCCTTCTAAAGTATCCTTTCTTTTTCTTTAGTATAGTTTTAGTATAGCATTATATAATATATAATATATACTATATACTATATACTATATAATATATAATATATAATATATATCACATATAATATATAATATATAGTATATACTATAATATATATACTATATATATTATAGTATATAGTATATATACTATATACTATATAATAATATACTATATATAATATAGTACATTATACTATATACTATATACTATATACTTTATACTATATACTATATAATATATAATATAATAAATCAGCATTCTGAGAACACAGAATCAGAACTTTCTCATCTCTCACCTCGTCCTGGGGACCCACACAAACTCAACAAGGGACTGTAAATTCCACCAAGTTTCCCCCCTGGCAGGGACAGGGGCGTCCTCGCTGTCCCAGGCTGCTCCAGCCCCAGGCTGAGCAGGAGAACTGGGATTATTGCTGAGGTTTTCTGCTCAAATTAAACCATGAAACGTTGGATTCCTTGGAGGGCTCTCCCAGTCCATTGCTGGAGCTGCTGCTGTTACAAGAATGAAGTTACTGAACTAAGTCAAATAACTGACAGGAAAACAAGGAAGTCACAGCTTGTTTGTAAATTGTTTGTAATTAGATTGTGAGCATAGAAAGAGGCTCAGTTTCCTGAGTGAATTATTCACAATGAGTTATTTGCTCAGCACTTGTTAGTAACAGATTTACAATAATTTCTTATTTTTCTGTGTTGCTCTGTTTATCCAGATAGCTGCTTCCTCTGTGGTTGTTATATTAAAATTTCTAAGTACAATAAACACTGTTTCTTATTGCAAGCATCTATCTAGGAGGAAAAAATAAAAACAAAAAGGAGTTTTAAAAGAAAAGGAAAATGCACTATGTGTAGATTTATATTGCTTGAGTTAAAACGTGCAGACACGAACTGAAACAGGGTCTCATTTATCACCAGACTTAGTTGCATCTTTAAATAACCTCCTTTTTATCAAAATATGTTCACAATATAATTCATGGAAGTAGCAATTTGGCAGATTGAGCTATATTTTTCTGAATTGAATCTCTGTTCTCTCTGATTTAATATTTAATAACCAAAGCATATCTGCTAGTGAACTAGATAGAAATGACAACTCTTCTGTGTGGGCTGATTAGGGGGAGAAAATTCTGCAGGCAAGTAATAGCTCTGTGTTCAAAGGATGCTCTTAAGCTATTCAATTCTTATTCCTCTTTGAAATGTTCATAATAGTTTGAACAACCCTGAATTAACAAATGTAAATGAGTGTTTTAAATCTTACTTCTTAAATACTCACCTAGATAACTTCAGCGAAGGGAGCTCTGACTCCTTGCAGGGAGATGTTTCTAGAGAAGATCCACAACTCCAGGATCTTTTCAGCATTGCAGGAAATGCACAAAATCTTTTGTTTGGAGTAAAATATGGAATGGTTGGGGTTGGAAATGACCTTAAAGATCATCTCATCCCACCCCTGCCATGGCAGGGACATCTTACACTGTCCCAGGTGTCCCCAAACCCTGTCCAGCCTGGCCTTGGGCACTGCCAGGGATCCAGGGGCAGCCACAGCTGCTCTGGGCACCTGTGCCAGGGCTGTCCAATTCCCAATATCCAAACTAATACTGTCCTCTTCTAGTTTAAAATGGAAGGAACAAACTGGGAGAAAGATTTATTGCCTTGTTTCTGGCCTGGCTATGAAAGCACAGCCTGGTGTATTTATGGCTGCTACCACCTTGTGCTTTATAAAGAATATTCTGGTTTTGTGATCATGGAAATCTGCTGGGGCGACCTTGGGGTGAGGGATCACCCAGTGCCAGGAGCTGCCTGTCCCTGTGGGCACCCTGAGCTGCTTTTCTCTGTGTCAGAGAGGGAAACAGGAAATCTGATGTGGCCTCAGCCTTATTCTAGCTCAGGTTTCTGCAGGATTCCAGGAATCCTACAGGATTCCAGTGCTGCCCTGCTGGCTCCTGCTGCAGAGGGCTGGGAGAGGGGAATGAGCCCCTGGGACGGCTGGGCCCCCATTCCCTGCCTGCATCCCAGCTCAGACTGGGAGATTGATTGTGCTTGCTGATATAATTGCACAGCATTTAAAATACAGCAGCGGCCAGGGCAGTGTTAAAGAGCAAAGAGCCCTCTGGCTTTTTCATTAAGCTGACAAAAAAGGAACAGAATAACAAATTGCAATTTGCTTAATGCACAGTTACCCCTGCCCGAGGTTGGCACTTCTGGTACCAGGTTCTGGTACCAAACTTGCTCTGCCCTTGTCTTGCTCCTGCCTTGGCAGCAGCTTTGGCATTGCTGCTTGATGCAATTAGAATAAAGCAGTTTGGAATTGTTGCAGTGGGAGCCCAAACCCTTCCCTCAAGCAGGAACCTCTCCCTTCCCTCCTGTGGCTCTCCTCTCCACCCTGGCTGCAAAGTGTCCCTTGCACCCTGCTGAAATTCTGCTGGGGGTTCTGTTCCCTGTAATTGTGATTATTGCAGTCTCCCTTCAGCCTTTAATTGATGACTGCATCTTGCAGCACCTTCTCCCAGGCCTGAAGGGCACTGTGGCATCATCCTCCCCTCTTCCATTCCTGGGTTTCAGCAGTGACAGAGCTGAGAGCTGGGAAATGCACAGAACAATTACCTGGCAATTTATAACATGTTAATTAAATGTAGTGATCACTTGGCAGTGGCACAATCTACAATAAAGCCTGTGCACCGTGGTGGGCAGGGACTGACGGGCACTGGGGAGGGACCCATGGGGCCAATTCCTGGTGCAGGAGGATCCTGGGGTGGGATTTGCTCTCAGGAGCAATGGTGAGGTCTGGGTTGGTGGGAAATGGGGAGATTCCCCCTTTATTCCCACCTTTAATGCTGGGATGGGGTTTGGGACCCTCATGGGAAGGACATGGAGGGGCTGGAGGAGTCCAAGGCAGGGAATGGAGATGGGAACGAACTGGAGAGCTCCTGAGGCAGCTGGGAAGGGGCTCAGAAAAGGAGCTCAGGGGGAAATTCTGGCTCTGCACAGCTCCTGACAGGAGGGAACAGCCCGGGGGGATTTGGGATCTTACCCCAGGGAACTGGGACAGGAGGAGAAGAATGGCTCAGGCTGGGCCAGGGGAGCTCAGGGTGGAATTTGGGGAAAATTCCTCCACTGAAAGGGTATTGGAAGGGGCTGCCCATCCCTGGAGGGATTAGAAATCATGATGATGTGGGATTTGGGGAGATTTATAAACATATATTTATATATATATCCCCACAGACCTCTATGGCCATATTTACAGAGCAGTTCTGCACACAGGGTTTGGGCAGGGTGGTCCCAGTGCAGAGCACCACTGTGCCTCTGGCAGCTGACACCACCCCACAGCCTGTTTCTGCATCCCCAGGCACGTGCTGGCTCTTAAAAAACCCCGAGAAAATAAAAAATAGCTCTCCCCAGTAATCCTGGGACAGGTGAAAATTCTGATCCCCAGCCCAAATGGCCAACGGAGACGTCTGGGGAAGGAAAGCTTAAAATAAAACTGTTGCTGGGGAGAAATGAAAGCTTCGGGTTGGGAAGTGTAACAAGACTTGTAATATGTAATGAAAATCAAATTTAGCAAGGCTAGCACTCACTTAGTGGGCTTTGGGATTTTTTTCTTCCTAACTCCCAGAACCATGAAGTTCTTTGAGAACTTCAGTGATCAATAACCCATTCCAACACTGACACCAGCTCTGAACCTAATTACCAGTGCAACAGAGCTTACCTAATGAGTTCTCAGAGTCATTGGAACGGGCAAAAATGTGTGTGGGTTAATATCCTCATTTTTAATATATTTTTCTCTATGCACCTTGATCTCTTGAGCACAACAGAATTCAGGCTAAAAAGGAGGATAATGAGACTTGTCTTGTCTCAAACCTCAAACTGCAAGTGCAGCATCTATTTTGCTCTGCTTGAATAAAATTCTGGTTTTCTGGAGGACAAAACCTCTCTTTGTTTTACTAAATCTCACTGCAATTCCTTCTAAATGAAGCACATGGGTGTACGATTTTTTTATTCTCCTTCTTGTATTATATTTATGATGTGTGTTGTATTTATGATATATATATTTATGTATATATTTATTCTGTATATATATAGTGTATATATATGTATATTCTATATTACAATATATATTTATAATGTATATTTATAATTTATATATTTTTATAATATTGTATATATACAATATAATATACATATATATAAGACATAGGTGTACAGAACTGCATCGTTTCCTCTCTTGCTTTTATTTTAAATACCTGTGCATAGAAATGCATTTCTTGTAGAGAAGTGACAGGTCCAAAATTAGAGGCATCCAGGCTTGGTTCCAACACACGCAGAGCTGGTGGAGTCACTGCTCCTCAGCTTGGTGTTGTCTGTGCTGATTGAGTTCACTTGGACGTTCTAATTTGAATTTTTCCACCATCCAGCCATTTATTCCCATTGCAGCTTCCAGTGTGAGACTGGAGAACCCTCCAGTACTGATTTTTTTTCCCCTAAAATTAATCAAGGCCATATATCAAGCCATCTCTCAGTATTCCTGCTAAACCAGCTTGAGCATTTTTCAGTTTTTCTCTGAACATATTTTGGTTTTTTGTTTTTTTTTTTGTATTTTCAGTTGTTTTTCAGGGTTTCTTTTTAAGCATTGAGGAAGAGGAATCAGTGCCATGCTTGGTGGTGTCCTTGATGCTGTGACAGGTCCATCTCTGGAAGAGGGTTTGCCTTGGAGAGGGGGAACCATCAATGAGATTTTATCCCAAAGTGATTTGGGTTGGAAGGGACCCAAACCCATCCCATCCCACCCCTCCCATGGCCAGGAACATCTCCTACTATCCCAAACTGCTCCAAGCCCTGTGAACCCGGACCCTTCCAGATGTTATTCCACATTTAGAGCTGCATCCCTAAATTACCTCAGCACCTACCACTTGTGACTGAGCCATGAAGGTCAATGTGGAACTGCCCCAAAATGCAAACCCAGGACATTTCTTGAATCCAGCCCTTCCTCCCAGGAAGCTGCGAGCTTTGTATTTGTAAAGATACAAAAAATTCCCTCCCAATTTCAGCTATCAAAGCTGAATTTGGCTTCTAAGGTTCATTTAATCACCACAATGGCTTAGTTAGAGAGAACGCTGCAGAGGGGTAATTTATCTTTATTTGTCAGCTCCCCAGGGCTGAGTTCTTTTGAAGGGCAAAAGTGAATAGGAGGTAAGGATAAATTGTGAGCTGTCTAATTTTTGACCTGTGATTTTTTTTCAGACATTATGTTCAGGGAGTTTTTGAGCAGTGGTGCCAGGAGACCATGGGTGAACCTGTAGAGTGTTGCCAGGTTGGGATTTGGCTGAGCCTGTCTAGTGTTTCACACATTTTAGCCAGAGAAAATGTGCACAGGGTTTAAAGAGGATGGGAAGGAGTAGAGTTCTTTGCAGATCTTCATAGTTAAGGCGTGGAAAATTAATTTAAGCAACAGAAATTGGCTGGAAATTGGAGAGCCCATTTCCCTCAGTGTGAGTGTGGCAGCAGCATCAGCCTCATCCCACGCCCACCACAGCCAATGGAGGGGCTCCTGTGGATTTCCAAAAGGCCTGAGTCTTGTTTAATTTCACTGAAATGAAATTCAACATGGCCTGACTAATGTTGTAAGGAAAAGTGCTTCTCGCTGTGTGTTTATGCGATGAATGGTTCCAAGGAAAGCTCTGCTTGCACTTGGTCACCTGGATGTGTGGCACAGCACTGCACCTCTGAGGGTGGCACAACCCTCTGCCCATCTGATGGGTAAAACCCCACCCAAAAACTGTGATTGCAGAAGGAAAATGGCATTTGGGCATGGCCTGGTAAAGTTTCTGTCAGTGACTTTGCTCATCTGTGCTGTGCTCCACGTTTGGTTTGTGGTTGTGCTGGTGCCTCTTTCCAGGCTCTGCTCCAAGCACTTCACTATTTGGATTTTACACTGAAACTTTCTGAATCCCGAGTTTAACAAGGGCAGTTTCCAGTCCCACTGCAGGCAAAGCTAAAACCTTGACCCTAAAGCCAAAGCTAAAACTTTTCTGGTGGAAATCATCCAAGAAGGGTCGTTCTCCATGGGGCTGGCTCGTAGTTTCAGGAGATCACGAATGGTCAGGGGCTGGGAACTGCTCCTGTGGGGCTGAAATCAGGCAGGTTTTGCCTTCCTGGTAAAAAAATCCTGCTGAAATCAGGATTTTCACCCTCCTGGTGAAATCCTGCTTGTTCCCAGCACAGCACTGGCAGGGTTTGGCCACCTCCAAAGCTGCTGGGCTTGTGTGGCAGGGGGATTTATGACTGAGGTGTTGATGCTCTTCTGCTGCCTCACCCAAAACTCCCTGCCTTTATTCACTGTGAAGCCAGACAGTTCCAGATTTCTCATCTGAACTCAAATGCCACCTAATTCCCATCTCCTGCAGGAAGTCTACTTACAGGATTAGCTCCACTTGCATATAAAGCCTGTAAATTGCTGTCAGAGCTCTGTGTTTTGGGTAGCTCCTGTCTGTCTCTGTTTCATTAGAAAATGAGGCCAACAATAAATTTTTTCATTCCCCATGAAGTGTATCCAGATATTTGTGTGGGAAAACTTCATCTTAAAATTCATTTTTATTGTGACTTGGCAAAATGCAGTGAGCTGATGCCTTGCAGTGACATGATTTAAATACAAACTCAGGCTTAATTTTTATAAATCATTGATCACATATAGCATTTTTGATTGTCCTTAACAATTTAATTGTTAAAAATACATAAGAAATTGTTAAAAATACGTTAGAAGAAATGGTCGAAAATGTTAAAAATACATAAGAAGAAATGGTTGAATTTGTTAAAATACTTAAGAAGAAATGGTTTTTGCCAAGACAGAAACATAGCAATAATAATAATAACAGTAGTAATAATAGCAGTTTGAATTAGAATGTTAAGCTTTTATCAGAGGCAGTGCTTTGTAGTTAGGGCTCACAGGATTCCTCTGCCCATTATAGCATTTATTTTACATTTTCTCATTGGTTTTTGAATTGTTCAGTTTGGTTAATGGCGTTTAAGAGGTAAAAGTCATCCTGAGTTTTTCCCTGATTTAGAAGGCAAATTTGGCATTTTAGGCATTATAATGGCTGTGGATTCTTTACTTCCCTTTTCCATTTTTCTCTCTGTATTTTCTACTCTCCTGCCTCTGTTAATTTTTTACCAGGGGGTAAAAATTTACATAACTAACTTAGACATATCTAAGTTAGTTCCCCTAGTGTATATGGGAGGATGCAAGTAGAGAAGGCTGAGCAGTGGGCAGCAGCATTTATTTCTAGCACACGATAAATGACAAATTTCTGGTGGATGCTTGGTTTTAAATTGCCCCTTAAATCAGGTGTCACCCGTGGTGGGGAGCAGGCAGCACCCCCAAATCTCCAGTTTAACCAGGTTCACTCTCTTAACGGGGATCCTCAGTTTGCTGCAGCCCAGAGGTGTCCTGGAGCTGCTGCAGGGAAGGAGTTGGGATGAGATGCGAAATGTGAGAGGACCGAAGCCCTCTGGGAGCCCGGGACGGTAATTACAGCTGGCAGTAATTAAGCATGGCTGGCTCAGGCAGGAGGAGGAGGATGCAGAGCGCTCAGCACAGGCTCTGGCTCTCACCTGGGGAGGAAGGAGCTGCTGGAGCTGCCCCTGTCCCACTGTCCCCCTGCCCCAGGGCACTCACAGTCAGTGCTGAGCATCCCCAGCTCCCACCCAGGCTTGGGTGTGCTGAGGAGCCCGATGGGACAGGAGCTCTCGGGTTTCTGTGGCTGAAATGGCTCCTAAGTATTAAAAGTCTTTTTTCCCAGCCCCACAACTGAAGGAGAAGTTGAGATTCCTCAGCTCTGCTTTTCAAGGTTGTTTATTTTCTCTTATCTATCCCATTCCTTCTCTGACCTGCTGAGATCTGTCCAGCAGGTTGGGCTGAGGCACAGTCCCTGCCCTTGGGATGGTGTTAACTTTTTATACTAAAAACTGTACTTTATTTACAATCATTTTCCAATACCCATCACCTATGTTAGACACTCTTTCTATCCTAAACCAATCCAAAAGTGCCACCACCACAGCAAAAGATGAAGGACAAGAAGGAGAAGGACATGACATGCCCAGATTCCTCCATCTTGCCTCTTGAACCTCCATTCTAAATCCCCAAAATTCTACTTTTCACTCTGTGACAAATTCGCTATCATTCTACTCAAACTTTTGTGCCTTGTAAATCCTCACACAAAGTTGGGAATTGTTTCCATGGGCTAAAATTGAAGGCACAGGTGTCTGTGACTCCGTGCCAAGGTCTCTGAGCCCCTGCCAGGGTCTTGAGTCCCTGTGGGAAGTCCTTGCTGGGAAGCTGTGTAAAGCCTTGTGTTTCTTGCTGCACGTTTTGCTGAGAAATCAGGTGAAATCTGGCCATTTTGGATGATTGTCCTTTTGGTTTCAGCTGGGGTCCATTATCATTTTTGCTGTATCTCGCTTTTGCTCACAGCCCCACGCCCACAGTGTTGCCCTTACCTAAAATCACCACCCAAAATCCCATCCCAGCCCAAATTCCAGGAATGTCAGAGGAATGTCCAAAAGGAGGGCCCTGCTCCAGCCTCAGCTGGGCTCCAGCTCCTCCAGCCCAGGATCTTGGAATCCCCAGAGCAGCTGATGGGATCTGTGTGAGCATAAAGGGAGCTGCTCTCTGCTTCAGCACTCAGCTTTGGGCACACTGGAACTGTGACTGAAACAGCCACAAAACAATGCCCGTGGCCTCATTTATTGATCTTCTTCCTCCTCTTTGCCATGGGGTTCAGGAGGTTTGGGTGAGGGTGGAAAGCTCAGAGGCAGGGGAGACCTGGAGAGGGGCTGGGCCATGCATGGCTGTAAATGGCTCAGGAATGAAGATCTTTGGCTGTAAATGGCTCAGGAATGAAGATCTTTGGCTGTAAATGGCTCAGGAATGAAGATCTTTGGCTGTAAATGGTTCTGGAATGAAGATCTTTGGCTGTAAATGGTTCAGGAATAAAGATCTTTGGCTGTAAATGGTTCTGGAATGAAGATCTTTGGCTGTAAATGGCTCAGGAATGAAGATCTTTGGCTGTAAATGGTTCAGGAATGAAGATCTTTGGCTGTAAATGGCTCAGGAATGAAGATCTTTGGCTGTAAATGGCTCAGGAATGAAGATCTTTGGCTGTAAATGGCTCAGGAATGAAGATCTTTGGCTGTAAATGGCTCAGGAATGAAGATCTTTGGCTGTAAATGGTTCTGGAATGAAGATCTTTGGCTGTAAATGGTTCAGGAATAAAGATCTTTGGCTGTAAATGGTTCTGGAATGAAGATCTTTGGCTGTAAATGGCTCAGGAATGAAGATCTTTGGCTGTAAATGGTTCAGGAATGAAGATCTTTGGCTGTAAATGGCTCAGGAATGAAGATCTTTGGCTGTAAATGGCTCAGGAATGAAGATCTTTGGCTGTAAATGGTTCTGGAATGAAGATCTTTGGCTGTAAATGGCTCGGGAATGAAGATCTTTGTTCCAAGCCCCGTTTCAGGTTGCTTAGTGACTGCAGTGTGCCTGCCTTGCATGGTGCTCACCTCAGCCTGCTCCAGAGCAAGGCAGGGAACGGTTAAAGGCAGAGGGAACGCAGGTGTTCCATGCATTACCATCACTCATGGCCAGAAATGCGCTTTTTGTCCCATAGCCAGGGCAGGGAGGGTCCCTGACCATGTTCTCTTCCAGATTCCAGGGGGCAGAGCTGGGGGATCCCATTTCTATCAGGCTGTTCCCTTGTCTGGAACAGTTATCAGGCTCTTGTGTGTCCCCTCTGAATGTACAGCTTGTGGCGGGAGCTGCTCAAAGATGTTCTCCACCTTTCCTTCACTCCCAGAAATCCAGTATCACTATAAATGTTGGTATTTTAAAATGCTGCACTCATTCTTTCCTCCAGAGCGTCCCTCAAACTCTGCCACACCAACATTTGGGTGGGTCTCATTTCCTTCAGTGTGATTTTCTTTAAGGGTAGGAAGATAAAAACTTATTTAAAAATACAGTAATAATGAAAAAATAATTATCCAGAAGCAGCTTTGTTAAAGCCATTTGGCATGATAAAAAACTTATTTAGAAAGATAAAAACTTATTAAAAAAATACAATAACAATGAAAAATAATTATCCAAAAGCAGCGTAGTTAAAGCCATTCCAATGATCTTTAGCAAGGAGAGCAGGAATTGAGGGCTGAGCATCCTGGGACAGCCTGGAGCTGGATGAGCTTTAGGGTCCCTTCCAACCCAAACCATTCTGGGATTCTCTTGTGCCTTTGGGAGCATCCTGGGGGTAATAAAGAAAATTGAGGGGATGATTCCTCAGCCCTTGCCTTGAATTTGGTTCAGGAATTTAATTTTCTTGGTGTGTAGGGGAAAATGAAGTGTGCCAGATAAACATCTCAGGCTTCTCCTGATGCCCCTGGAGTGAAAGGGACTAAAATAGGATTTTTTAATAAAAGCTCTTTAACGGTGCCTGCGTGCCAGGCCCTGTGTTAATTATGACAAATATATATATATTTCCTGATCACAGGAGAGTGCTATTCAAATATAAATAATTGCTTCTGTACAGCAAGCTTGGGAGAAGAAAAAGAAATAAAAATTGTCAGATATTTTCAGTCAACAGCAGTTGGCTCCGCCAAGCTCCTCGTCAGCTGTGATGAGCTATTAGGGGAATGTTTATGGACACAGCAAAAATAAACCCCAAAAAGCATCCATCATCTTTATTGCCCCTTTCCAAAGTGAAAGGGGTTATTTTCTTGCTGGACGAGCTTGCAGAGGACTGCTGGAACCTGAAATAATTGACAGGGTTTCGCGTTTTTCCAGACATGACATCAGGGTTTGATGCAAGAAATGGGAGATAATTCATCTTCCTGCAGCACTCAGAATGCTTTGTGAAGGCTCCAAAGCCCAGAACTCTCTGAATTGCAGGAATTCTCTGATGCTTTATGTAAGCTTGGTTTAATATGGGGTGAACACCCCTCTCCTCCCCCAAAAAAAAGGAAATTTTGGCACCCCAAGGTCAGTGTGCCTCAGAACTGTGTGCACAGTGAAAGGGCTTTGTCATTTCTGTGGCATTTGGGATGTTCTGGGTTGGTTTCCAGAAGTTTCCTGAGGTTTTGTGCTCCTGGAGGCAGAGATGCTCTGTGGTGGGGAAAACTGGGAGCAGCCTCTGTCTCCCACCTCGCTCTGCACCATCAAGGTGTGCTCAGGTGGGGTTTAATTGGATTAAATTCCATCACCTGATCTATTAGAATTAGTTCTCTTCAAAAGGGGATGCAGTTTGTCAAGAAGGAAAAGCAAAATTAACAAAAATCCCATCCCGCTGTTTCAGGCTGGGGCTGCACTGTCACGTGTAGGACCCCATTAAAAATCCCTTTTACAGGGAAGGTGTTTAAAATGCACAAAAATTGAGATGCAACTTGGAAATAATAATTTTATTGTAGGTTTGCTCTGCCATCCATTGTACCTCACCTGATGGGGTAATTACCACCGTTACAGAGCATTTTAATTACAACACTGAGTCAAACTTCGTGAAAGCGCCTTGTTATAAAATGATATTAAATATGCACAGAGATGCTTTTTCTGCTCGTATTTCCCTTCCTTTGTATTTTGCTGTTAACAGAAACCAATTGCTGCTGTCACATCCCCTGCTTGTTTACAAGTTTCAAGGTTTTCCCAGCATTGTGTGCAAAAGGGAAATATTTTATTTCCAGACTTATTAGATTATCAACAGATGCTAATGAAAATCTGACTGGGCAGAGAAACTGTTTGAGACAGTGATCCAGCAAACTGAGAGGGGAAAAAAACTGCGAATTTGAGTCATTTAGCAGATTTCCAAGTGTTTGCCAGCACTGTGTGACCGTGTTCACAGGGGTTCTTGGGTGAAGGAAGAGACGAGGATCTGACTCCATGTTTCAGAAGGCTGATTTATTATTTTATGATATATATTACATTAAAACTATACTAAAAGAATAGAAGAAAGGATTTCATCAGAAGGAAAGAATGGAATGATATTAAAATCTTGTGACTGACCAGAGTCCGAGCCAGCTGACTGTGATTGGCCATTAATTAGAAACAACCACATGAGACCAATCCCAGATGCACCTGTTGCATCCCACAGCAGCAGATAACCATTGTTTGCATTTTGTTCCTGAGGCCTCTCAGCTTCTCACAAAGAAAAATCCTGAGGAAAGGATTTTCCATAAAAGATGCTTGCGACAGCAGTGCAGAAGAGAAATCAAAATGAGTTCTGTGGGCTGTGAGAAGTCCTGGCTGGGAAGCTATGTAAAGCCTTGTGCTTCTTGCTGCACGTTTTGCTGAGAAATCAGGTGAAATTTGGCCATTTTGGATGATTGTCCTTTTGGTTTCAGCTGGGGTCTGTAATCATTTTTGCTGTATCTCGTTTTTGCTCACAGCCCCACGCCCACAGTGTTGCTTTTCCCTAAAATCACCACCCAAAATCCCATCCCAGCCCATCCCAGCCTGAAGGCAGGACCAGAATCCCAGGTGGGCACGGGAGAAGCCCTGGGATGGGGCAGGAGCTGGGTCTGAACCTCAGGGCCAGCCTGGAACCCGAGGCCAGGTGGGCACAGGGAGTGCAGGGCTCAGGTGGGCTCAGAGGAACCTGCACACAGAGATCCAGTATTCATACAGAATATTTATCAATTGGTATTCATGAGCCCCTGCTTGTTCCAGGAGCACTGCTGCATACCCACAGGTATTTCCCTTTGATGTTTCTTTAGTCTTTGAGATCAAAATCAGCCTTGTGCCTAAAACATTCCTGGCAGGAAGTGCTGGGCCATTCGTGGAAAAGAGTTGGGTTTTGTAATGTCCCTCCCCTGGTCTGGCAGCCCCAGGCAGGCTGGGTGGGCACCCCTCTGTCCCTGTGCCACACTCTGCCCAAGGAGGCGGCATGGGGGCCTAAATGGAATTGTAAAAAGCCATTTATTGCATGAAAATCAAAGAGCTGCTGCTGCAGTTGGCTCCTTGGTGTTTGGGCTGGTGTGTAGTGGTGATAGCAGAGCCTGGGCAGGGCTGTGTTGCTGTCAGGGGGTGTCTGGGGAGCCCCCAGCACAGAAAGATGCCTGATGATGATGATGATGATGATGATGATGATGATGGTGGTGGCAGTGTCTGTGCCTGGGCAGGACGTGCTGCAGGGATGAGATGAGTGGACATTTCCAGGACTGAGCATGAAAGGGAGGAAGATGTTCAGAAACACAGAATGGTTCTCATAGGAAGGGACCTCAAAAATCTTCAGATTCCTCAGGAAAAAGGGGAACGGCCTCAGGCTGGGCTGGACAGCAGCAGGAATTTCCCCATGGAAAGGTGCTCAGGCCTTGGAAAGAGCTGCCCAGGGAGGTTTGCAGTGCCCATCCCTGGGGTGTCCCAGGAATTCCTGGAGCTGGCACTCAGAGCTCTGGGCTGGGGACAAGATGGGCATTGGGCACAGCTTGGACTCGACGACCTTCGAGATGTTTTCCAACCTAAATGATTCTGGATTCTGGTTCCAGCCCCAAGGAATAATTCTCATTTTTGTGCCCTCGCATACAGCCAGGCCAGAAATTGCAGCAGATTGCTGAAAATCAGCAGCACCCCCGGCCATTGTGTTATTATTTATTTCTGATTTGCTCCTCTGTTGACATGGAAAACAATTTGGGGAGCAGCTGATACAGGTCTTGCCATTGAATTTGAGCTCCATGGGGTTGGTGCGTGGTGAGAGCCTCACCTGATGTAAAAGATGCCTTTGATACTCTCTGTTATCTCTCTGGAAGGCTCAGATTGTTCTTAGGAAAATGAAGAACAAAAATATGCACAATGACTCCATTAACTCCCTGGCAATTACACTCCAGCTCTTTTCAGGATCTCTGTGGAAAATTAGTTCCTTAAGACATGCCTTAAACCCAGAAAGGGTTTCCTAAGCAATCAGGAAACTGCTTGGCAAAAAGGGTTGTTAAATCCATTGTCTTATGAAATCCATCATGCCACCAGGAGATAAAGATTTATGGCCATGCAGTTTGTGGGAACAACATTCTGAGTCTCATGGCTTTACCAGGGAAGGGCTGTGCTCAAATTCCATGGGTTTTTAAGGAAACAGATAGAGAACCTGTTTTCTGTGGGAATTTAGTGCAGCACACGAGTGGTGGCTTGAAAATTTCCATTAAATGTCAACATTGGCTTCCATGGAAAAGCAGAAAATAATTATTTTATTTCGAGTTTCACATTGTAGTTATTTTTAAAGGGTTTGGGGTCTTTAAAAGGAGAACAGTTCAGTGCAATCTGCTTTTCTTTTGTTCTTTGTATCCTCTGAGCTGCTTTGGCTGTGTGAGGAGTTTGTCCAATTCCCAGCATCCACATGGGTGCCTGTGGGAACCCCAGAGTGAAAATTAAGGAGGCTGTTTCTGGGGCACAGGAAAAATGGAGAGTAAATGGCTCTGTGCTTGGGAGTCTGTATTATTCTAATCTTTTCCCAGCGTGAAATTCTCACTTTAGGTTTCATGGAAACATCTTTCCCTTAAATACAAGTCCTCACTTCAGCTTTTACTGGGGGTATTAAAAATATGTGCAGGAAAGATAACACTTTGTGGCTGTGTGGTAGCTATTAGGGAGAAAAATCTGGATTTGAATGCTGATAGTTTGCAGATACAGCGATTGTACCACCTGCTGCTGGAAAACGTGGAGCACCCATGAATATTATGGGAAGTGCTCTGACAGCTGCTCACTCAGCACAGAGGGAGAGTATCAGTGAGGCACTGAGCTCTCCAGGAGAATGGACCTTTATTAACAATTTGTGCAAAATGCCATCCAAAAAAATGCAGAAAACAAATTTTACTGCGTGCAGGAGCTTGCTGAGCTTACCTACACGCTGCTGCAAGCACTTTTATCTCACTTTTTTCCAACTCTTCCCACTTAAATTTAACTTGCCAGAGGTTTCTGCACCTCTGCAGTGGCCACACAGTGCGTGGCTGTTTTCCAGCAGGAATTGCCAGGATGGTGCTTCCCTGGCCTCACCCATTGCTCCTGGAGCTCCTGACTCTGAGATGCTCGGGGCTTGTCAGGTGAGCGCATCTGAGAGCATTTCCAAATAATCCCCTGCCAATTAACACACAAACTCCTTCACTGTTAATAAGATAAATCGGTGTTGTCTTGATCTTCTGCACAGTTTATGGTAATTTTAAGCCCTACAGAAAGTGGCTGCTTCCATGAACAAATGGGGATAATTAGCTGGAGATAGTTATTATGCAAATTGAGCAAGCTGCACCTTTGAGTGGAAGTGGATGAGCAGGTTGAGCATAATGCCCCAAATTTGGATGCAAATGGAAAAGCTGTTATGGCATAACCTGCCCAGGCTGCCCATGCTTAGGATCAGCTGCAGAAATTAATTTGGGAAATGAGCCCAGGCTGTTCTCCATCCCCAGGGGGAGCCTGGCTGGGCTGAGCATCCCTGGCTGATCCCAGCAGACACCTGGGGCAGGTCTTGACCAAAACACACTTCAATGAAATCAAAAGGTGTGGGGAGATTATAATATAATATAATATAATATAATATAATATAATATAATATAATATAATATAATATAATATAATATAATATAATATAATATAATATAATATAATATAATATAATATAATATAATATAATATAACATATCAATCATATCATCATATAATATCTTTTGAGGTTTATTTAGAAAATTCTATTTTGATAATATTAATTTTTAATGTTTTCACTTCCAAATTTTTCACTTAGGTTTATTTTGAATTTTTTTAACAGCTACACAATACTATCAATAGGCTGAAATGGAGAGGAATATTGTTAGACTGAAATATTCAAAGCCTAAATTAATTTATTTTTCCTTGGGTTTTTGGGTTGGTTTTTCTTTCAGAGCTCGCCACAGGACACCTCCTGTACCTGCTGTGGTTTGGAACTGAGTGTGCCATCAGCGTGGGACCGCAGGAGCCCGTGGGGCTGGGGCAGGTGCTGCCCTTGGCCAGGCTGGGAGCCCAGGAGGAGAGCCCTGAGCCAGTTCCCCCCTGTGAGTGTGTCCTCAGACTCATTTCTGTGGGAGCAGTTGGAATTCTGCTCATCTGGGCTGCCTCAGCTTCGTGGTTGCTCTGAGGAACCAGGAGCTGATTATTAATTAACACTGAGCACAGTAATTGAGAGCAACCTGCTTTAGACAGATTGCTCCTATGAGAGGCTTCGGCTCTGTCCCTGCTGCCCCAGAGCTGGGGACTCCCAGAACCTGGGTTAGGGATGGGGTTGTTGGGGTTGGTTTTGGGGTTGGGGTTGTTTGGGTTGGGGTTGGAGTCTCTGGAGAGCACCAAATCCAGCCTTGCTCAGTGGGCTCACCCACAGCAATCCGGCTGCTTTTGAATATCTCAGGGAAGGGCGCTCCACAATCTGGGCATCTGTTCCAGGCCCCTGCCATCCACAAATAATGTGGTTTTTCCACATGTTGAGCTGGAACTTCCCGTGTTTCACGTTGTTGCCACTTGTGCTGTGTCTTGCCCCCTCCTCTTGGCACCTGCCCTTAAAATATTGTGCTGTGACAAAACCACCCTCAGCCACCCCTTCTCCAGGGTTTGGAGTTTGTGTTCCCACACTGGTTTGGGTTTTCCATGCCCACATCTTGGCTCTGGCACTCGGGAGCTCTGATGGCCACATGGGGCTGGCTCAGCCCTGCCTGCATCAGGCTCAGGGCAGGAGTGGGGACGCACAGACACAGCCCAGGGCCCACCTGGCTGTCCTGGGGATCCCAGGAGATCCTCGATGGCTCCTGGATCTCTCCTGGATCTCTCCCCTGCCCACCCAGAGCAGCAGCTCCCCACCCAATCCCTGCTCCCCACACACAAATCTGCACCAGCCCCGTGAGTTTGGAATAAAAAGGCCTCGTGATGTTTTCTGTGGGAAGGGAAGGAAATCGGATGGATGGAGGGTACAAATGAGGGCAGGACATCCCAGGCTCCGGTTCCCTGGGGGGAGGACAGAGCAGTTGTATTTACATTACACACAGCGTGCCCTGACTGTCAATATTGTGAAGCTCCTCCAGACCCGACGAAATCTCCACCTGAACTTCCTCAAACTGCTTTATCACTCCATCTTTTGATTATCAGCGTCGGAAAAAAAAAATCAAACAACCCACATTTCCATAACAATAGCACTTAATGACCGGAGATGGTGAAAACCCAAGGTCTAATTTTACCCCTGGAAATAAAGATACCAGACGTCTCTGGCGAAATATTTGAAACTTGTTTTAAGAAAAGATGTTGGTGGCAAACAGATGGCCCCGGCCCGCCATCCATATTCATGAGCGCATTGATTTCATTATGCCTTCCCCTAGGAAACTCAGCTTTTATAAGTGTGCCTGGCCATCAAATTGAGCAGTCAGGAGCCCTCTGTCACTGCTCTGTTGCTGTAGAAATTGGGGAAAGTATGTGAGAGGCTTTGGCACTTTTGTCTTGACTTTTATCGCCCAGCACCTGTTGTGTGGGGCTGCAGGGCTGCGATTTTTATCGGGTGGGACACAGGTTGGGATTTTTATCAGGTGGAACACAGATTGAGATTTTTATCGGGTGGAACACAGGTTGGGATTTTTATCGGGTGGAACACACGTTGGGATTTTTATCGGGTGGAACATAGGTTGGGATTTTTATTGGGTGGGACACAGGTTGGGATTTTTACCGGGTGGAACACAGGTTGGGATTTTTACCGGGTGGAACACAGGTTGGGATTTTTATCGGGTGGGACACAGGTTGGGATTTTTATCGGGTGGAACACAGGTTGGGATTTTTATCGGGTGGGACACAGGTTGGGATTTTTATCGGGTGGAACACAGGTTGGGATTTTTATCGGGTGGAACACAGATTGAGATTTTTATCAGGTGGAACACACAGTTGGCTTTGGGTGCAAGCAGTGCCATGTTCATTTAAGTGAGTGACTTTAATTTGGTGACATCCTGGCGCTGGTTAACAACTTGCAGAGGGTTGGGACCTACGGGCAGGAGCTCCCAGGGAAGCCCAGGCTGCCAAAACCTCTTTGGGGAAATCCCTGGTGCCATTCCCTGCTTGATATATTAATTGCCCAGGATGAATCTTACAAAGCAGCCATCACTTGGATCACAAAGGGAAATAAAACATCCAGGCAGAAGTGCAAATCCAGTTTGAAGTGCCTTTTCACAGGGGGAAACACGTTGTTAAGCACTGCTGAAAGCTGGGGATGTTTGGAGAATTGTTTTTAATCGACTTTGAAGGTTTCTGTGTGAAATTCGGGATTTTTAAGTTTTGTCCAAAGGAATTTTTTTTCCTTTCTTTTCCTCCTTTCCCACCTAATTCCATAAGTGAGGATGCACACTGCTGTCTCTAAACAGTGAAATTTGGCTTTTTTTGGTACAAATCCATGCAGCCCTGATGCTTCCATGCGGTGCCTCATGGAAAGTTCATTTTCCAGGCCCTGACTCGGTGACGGGAGAGCATCCCTGGGCACTGGGATGGGGACACTCCTGGTGGGAGCAGGGGACCTGGGGGGCTGATTGATGGCAGCCTGGGACTCTCTCAGCCCTGCATTCAGGACCCACCTCCTTTTTTAAGGCAAGTTTAGCAGCTGGTCCTTTGATTTGCAAAATGAGGTTTAGTTCTAAAGAATAGGCCAAGACCGAGGGGATTCTGTAGGTTTGGGACTTGGAATTGCTTTTATCTTCCTCTTTTTGTCACTTCACTCCTTTCTTTGGGGCCAGAAGTATTTTTGTGTGCTCTTCAAAAGGCGGGCTGCTGTTGTACTTGGGCTCCAAAGAGCCTTAAAAGTGCCATTTAAATTCAGATCTTTTGCAAAGCTTGAAGGGAGAAAAGTTTTTAAAGTGTTTCCTACTTGGACATAATCGATCAGTAGCAGGGTAAAACCCAGAAATGTTCTTTTGGGGACCTTGGCTGAATGAAATTACAGCTGCCTGACACAACAGTTCAGGTGTCAGCTGAATAAAGGCAACATTTGGCCACGACCACAGAATGTCCAGTTTTTAATTTTACTTCTTTTCTAGGAGTAAAAAATAGGGTTAATATTCTCCCATTTGGTTTGCTTGATCAAGAGTGCAGTTTAATTAAATAAAATGAGCACAACCACCATTTTTTTGCATTATGGAACTGTCAGCTTAGCATTCAGCTCCCAAAGGGTACTCAAAGGATCATTTAATTTTAAAATGATTGTAGCCTTGAAATAACTTAAAAGGCACTAATATATTTAATCAAAGGAGGTAGCTGGCAATAGAGGAATAAATCATTCATGCATATAAATAACAGGGCTCCCATGAGGCTGGGAAGCCAACAGGGAAAATATTTAGGGCTAAATTGTTTCCTCTGGCCCCCTTCTGTCCATATGTAGAGCTGAAACACCTGAGGTGCTTTGGCACAGGCCCACTTTGGGGTTTGTGTGCGCCCAGGGCATCCAGATGTGCTGCCAGCTGTCCCCACGTGTCCTTTGTGCCTGATTTATCCTCCCACTGGCGCAGGGGTGTGAGCAGCGCAATGCCCTGGCAATGCCAGGGCTCAGGGTCCCTGCAATCCCCAGTTCCAGCTCCCCAGCTGAACCAGAGGGAAGGAGCTGCCCTGGAATGGAAATGTCTGTGCCAGCCCCAGTGGGAGCAGCTGGTTCAGTCTGGGCATTTCTTCATTTCCCTTCTTTGCTGTGCAAATCACGGCCTTCGCCTTGCTGTGAGCGGTTATTTTCACAAGGCTTGGGAAAGCTCAGCTTTTAGAGAGGGGCTGGGGGCAAATCCAGGCCAGCCCTGGGTGTCACCACCCCGACATTGTCACCACCCCGATGGTGGCACCAGCCCCTCTCTATTCCCACAAGTGCCAAACTCATCTCCCTAGAAGGAATTCCTAAGGGTTTCATTAATTAATGTTTCAGCTGGTTCTTTTAAGAGTTGTTTTATTTATAAAGCTAGATGAAACAATCAGCCAAGCAGAATATTATCTCTATTGTTCTAGATTAGTTCTATGTGGCTCTAATTAGTAAATAGAGTATTATGTGTATGATACAACAATGCAGGAGGATTTCTGCCAGCATTTTAACTGAGTGACTTTAGCTGACATTTAACTGAAGTTGTGGCCAGCTGGGGACTCTGCTCCCAAATATTCCCAGGCAATTGAAGCTCCCATCAAGTGGCAACTTATTGATATATTTTTATATTCCATATTAATTGTCATACACATGATAATACAGCACAAGAGGTTTCTCCCTGAACCTCTGGGGCTCCTGCTGCGCTCCCAGCTCTTCCCAGGCAATTGAATTCCCATCAAGTGCAATTAAACACCTGAGCCACTCCAAACCTGTAAATCTTTTGACAAAACACCCACCACGACGTTGTTCTTTGTGTAATCTGCAAATCTCTCGGGGTGCAGAGGCACAGGTGCCGCTCCTGGGCTTGTCCCCTTGTTGCTGTCACACCTTCCCTGGTTTTAATTAGCACTCATGGTTAATATATCCATAGGAACTCCCAGAGACAAGGAAAACTGGCTTTGGCCAGAAGGGATAATGCCACACCTGCGCTGAGTGTTTTGTCCAAAATCCAGAGGGTCAGTTTGCTTAACTGATTAAGCACAAATAGTTCTGTTAAAAACTGCCCTTTCTGGGTTATCTCCTTGAATGGAGTTACTCTGGTAATTCAAAGGTTTTTCAAAGGGATTTAATGAAAAATTAATTTCTGGGGAAAAAAAAAAAAAAGAAGAAAAAAAAGAAAAGGTGGCAGCTCATAAATACAAGATTCTTGCCATCTGTTGGTGGTGCATGACTCAGGCTGTGTGCATGCACCTGGGTAAAAGATGAATAACCTGCAGCTCGTGCCAGGAGAGCTGTTCAGCAGGCTGGGACCAGGCAGGAGCCCCAGCAAGGTCATTTAGGATTCCCATAGAATAAAACCTTGTTAGAAATGCCCTGCCAGTGGCGTCAGGGCCTCCCTGGAGCATTCACAGGAGTGAGGCTGGGGAAAACCTCCAGTGGCCTCAAACACCTGCATGGGGAAAGCGCTGCAAATTAAACCTTTAATGTTTTATTGGTGCTGAAATCTGGATTTGGTGCTCTGGGGCTGCCCCTGGATCCCTGGCAGTGCCCGGGGCCAGGCTGGACAGGGTTTGGAGCACCTGGGACAGTGGAGGTGTCCCTGCCATGGCAGGGGTGGCACCAGATGGGGTTTAAGGTCCCTTCCAGCCCAAACCATTCTGTGATAACAACAACAAGAGGGGAAATGTG
Source organism: Ammospiza caudacuta (assembly GCF_027887145.1). Classification (NCBI taxonomy): domain Eukaryota; kingdom Metazoa; phylum Chordata; class Aves; order Passeriformes; family Passerellidae; genus Ammospiza; species Ammospiza caudacuta. Next base: position 20,967,975 of record NC_080604.1, on the reverse strand, counting down.
GGGGTAAATTCCAGAGATGTGCAAAACAGGGATGGGCAACACAGGCTGAGGGTTCTGGATTTCACCTCCCTCCTCCGTGGTGAAGCTCTGCAGGATTTCTGCTTTCCCTAATCCTAATCTGGACAGCTCCTTTAGAACATTTCCACATTTCTCCAGTCTCCTATTTTTAAGCACACAGAAGCTGTCTTAATGAGAAAGCTACTTCACGGGTAAAAATCAAGCAATTCCATCAAAGAGCTGCAGAAAGTTGTTTCCTGCATGTCTATCACATTTCTTGGAGTGGCACTGAAGAATTTGGAAATTCCAAGGCTGTGGATGCCACGCTCTTGATGCTCACCCCGTTTCTGGGATCTGCACCCGTGTTTGCAGCAAACAGCCCCGGCCCAAAGCCGTGTGCAAGGAGAGAGCAGGTCCCGTCCCTGCCAGGGTGGGAGGATGTTGTTCTGCTGCCATACTGTGAGTGGGAGAGTGGGAACAACCAGCCAAAAGCTGCAATGGCATTTCAAGTTAACGAAGCTTTCAGGAGCTGTCTCTGATCCAGCAGATGTGGCTTAAATAATTCACATTTCCTGCACCCTGTGGTGGTTGTGAGGGTCCCCAGGACGAGGATGAGAACTGGCACCAAGTTCTCAGAAATATTATATTATATTATATTATATTATATTATATTATATTATATTATATTATATTATATTATATTATATTATATTATATTATATTATATTATATTATATTATATTATATTATATTATATTATATTATATTATATTATATTATATTATATTATATTATTATATTATCCTAAAACTATAGAGAAAGAAAACATCAGAAGGCCAGAAAAGAATTAATAATAAAAACCTGTGATTAACTCAGGGAGTCTGACACAGCTGGCTGTGATTGGCCATTAATAAAAACAATTCACATGTTTGGATAAACAATCTCCAGGCCACATTACAGAGCAGCAAAACATGGAGAAGCTGAAGCTTCCCAGGAGAAGCAATCCTAACAAAGGTATTTTTCATAAAATATCATGGTGACAGCATCCCTTACCATGGGAGAGGGGGAAGTGCCATGAATTTTCTGGAAGTTGCTGTGAGGTGACTTTGGTTTGGTTTGGTTTGGTTTGGTTTGGGGGGTGATGGAATATCTGGCATTGGAAGGGGCCCTCAAGGACTGAGTGCTGTGGCTTTGCTGACATCAGTGATTGATGTGCGCTGGCAGCCACCAGGAAAATGCTGCTTTATGCATTTAAAGAGTTCTAAATTTAGGGGTTTTTTTTTTTGGTTTACCACTCCCACTCCTCTCTCTGGGGATAAAAAGGGAAAGCACACGGAGGGCAGGGACCTGTTGAGTGTGGGGGAGTTGATTTGGAAGAGCTTTTGTCCATTTTTGATATTTTCTGGATGTCAGAGTGGTTTGCTGACACTTCTTGTAAGGGGAGATGTTTCTGGTGGCCACAGATCCTTTGATTTTCCTGTTTGGAGCTCCCAGAGCTGGGATTTCACCAGTTTCTTGCTTCCTGGACTGGGAGGTTCTGCAGTGGGCTGGGATTTCTGCATCCTTTGAGGGAATGGCCTCTACACACATCCCACACCCCACCCCAGGAAATCAGTAAATAAAATCATCTGTTAAATTAAGCCTTCAGTAAGGAAAGCTTTTAAAGAGATGCTCTCAAGTGTTTCTCCATGGAAAATGAGAAAAGGGGAGTGCATTCCTCTTGGCTTTATTCCCACTCAGCTCTGTCCCAGCAAAAATAAAAGCAGCTCTCTGCACTGCATCCTCATTTACAGGGCAATAAAATCCCAGGAAAAAGCAGCAATGCTTCATAAAAGTACAAACCAAGCACATGGAAACCTCTGCTGGGATGTGTCCAGCCCTCAGGTCGTTTGGAAGGTGCTCAGGAGCTGTGTGGGATGCTCACATCCCAGCTGCTGAAACAAAATCAATGGACATGACATGAGTTAATGCAGGGGGAGGATTTTCCCTCCGGGCGCTGCCAAAGGTTCAGGGCAGAATTTTCCACAGACACTTTCCATCTGAGGCGGATGGTGTTTAACTTGTTATCCTGATGGAGCTTTTGGTTCTGTCTGTGGGACATCTCTGATCTGCTCTGGCCACCTGGGCCCTGCCCAGCCCAGGGTGCTGACAGGGGATGGTTCCTGATGGATCAGGTGGTTCAGGTGGGGTTTGTGTGTTCCTGATGGATCAGGTGGTTCAGGTGGGGTTTGTGTGTTCCTGATGGATCAGGTGGTTCAGGTGGGGTTTGTGTGTTCCTGATGGATCAGGTGGTTCAGGTGGGGTTTGGCTGTTCCTGACAGGCCAGGTGGTTCAGGTGGGGTTTGCCTGTTCCTGATGGATCAGGTGGTTCAGGTGGGGTTTGGCTGTTGATGGATCGAGATGTTCAGGTGTTGTTTGCCTGTTCCTGATGGATCAGGTAGTTCAGGTGTGCTCTGGCTGCTCCTGAGGGTTCAGGTGTGGTTTGTGTGTTCCTGATGGATCAGGTGAGTTCAGGTGTAGTTAGGCTGTTCCCAAGGGTACAGGTATGCTTTGGCTGTCGATGGATCAGGTGGTTCAGGTGTGGTTTGGCTGTTCCTGAAGGTTCAGGTGGTTCAGGTGTGGTTTGGCTGTGGATGGATCAGGAGTGTTCAGGTGTGCTTTGGCTGTTCCTCAGGGATCAGGCAGTTCAGGTGTAGTTTGGCTGTTCCCAAGGGTTCAGGTGCAGTTTGGCTTCTCCTGAGGGTTCAGGTATGTTCAGGTGTTGTTTAGCTGCTCCTGATGGATCAGGTGTGCTTTGGCTGTCCCCCCAAGCCCTGTGTGCCCACCCCAAGGCCCCGTGTGTCCCGTGGGCACTGCAGGTGCTGCTGGGCAGTGCCCACCCCAGCTGCCTCCAGGATGCTCCTCCTTGGTGGATAACCCTGGCTGTTCCATGCCCGGATTCATTCTGTGCTCCCAGAGCAGCGTTTGTGCTGAGCTGCTCCTCCTTGGTGGATAACCCTGGCTGCTGCATGCCCAGATTCATTCTGTGCTCCCAGAGCCCAGAGCAGGGTTTGTGCTGAGCTGCTCCTCCAGCACTCACTGCTGCTCACTGGGGAGCCCTTGCAATGATTGAACATTTTAATCTCCTTCCTGCATTCCTCACTGATTCCATGATGGGCATTGGTAGCAGGAGTGGACTGTGACCCAGGAGGGGCTCAGGGCTGTGCCACAAAGCATCCCTGCTGTAACTTCATTCTCATCTTCACCTTCCCCTGCTGTATCCCCCTGTAACTCCACGCTGGGCTATTCTGAGCATCATTTCCAGCAGCTCTGCTCCTGCAGCTCCAGCCCAGCCCTGTTCTTCAGCAGAGCTTCAGGAGAGGCTCTGATGGCACTGCCAGGGTGAATCCTCTGCCTGGGTGGAGAGAGGGTGGTGCTGGCTGTGTGTGCATGGAGGGAAAGATGTAAGAGCTGAAATGAGGGATGCAGGACTCCAGGGCTTCTCCAAAATGCAGTTTATTGTATGCAAAATGCAGTTTATTGTGTACAAAACGCAGTTTATTGTATCCAAAATGCAGTTTATTGTATCCAAAATGCAGTTTATTCCATCCCAGATGTCACAGCAGTCCAGGGTTGTGGGTGACAGAGCCTGTGCCTACAGCTGTCAGCTCCAGCTGCAGGCAGGCCTGGACACCCTTTGGTTTAGGTTACAATGCATTATATACTTTTCTTTTGGTTACATTGCATTATATACTTTGGTTTTGGTTACATTGCATTATTTACTTTTCTTTAGGTTACATTGCATTATATACTTTTCTTTTGGTTACAAATGCATTATATACCTTTCTATTGGTTACAATGCATTACATATTTTGGTTTAGGTTACATTGCATTATTTACTTTTCTTTTGGTTACATTGCATTATATACTTTGGTTTAGGTTACAGTGCATTATATACTTTTCTTTTGGTTACAAATGCATTATATACCTTTCTATTGGTTACAATGCATTATATACTTTGGTTTTGGTTACATTGCATTATTTACTTTTCTTTTGGTTACAATCCATTCTATACTTCTCTTTGCTGAGCGTCTCAATACAGCAGAACCAATCTATACCTTAACTATTACCTATAGCCCATCATAACTGCTGTAATTACCATACTCACGTTACTGTTCTCCAGTCACTAAAAGTCAGTACATTGCAGTTTGAGCTAGAAGTTGTTTTTCAGTTTCCCTGCAGTGGAAAATTCTGAGCAGCTCCTGAGCTGTGCCCAGGGCCCTGCTGAGCTGGCACTGCCCAGTGCTCCTGCTGGCACCACAGGCTGGGTTGGCTCTGTGTTGGCCACTGTGGGCAGGGCAGTCCTTTCCCACCTCTGTGACTTGTTCAATTTTCACTCTAAATCAAATTCCCCAACAGCACCAATTTCACCTGTGTGTCATTTTGTCCTGCAGACACCTTTGTGCAGGTGTGTGTGCTTAGAGAATGAATTTAATGCTGCATTATTGAACGTGGCAGTGGGGTTGTTCCTCCCTCCAGCCAGGTCAGAACCCAGCTGGGCTCAGGGCTGGAGCCTCACCCTGCAGTTTCTGGTTTCTTTTGGTTTCTTGTTCTCCTTGAGAGCCTGTCTCCTCCAGGACTGTGCTCAGATTGCCTGTTCATAGGGGTTGAGCTGCTGCCTCTCAAGGGGGGTTGCTTTAGGCTCAGTTTGTTTGGGTTTGGTTTTTGTTTTCTGAGTCAGTCAGCAAGAACAGCTCGTTGTGCACTGAACTCAGTGGATAGAAGGATTTACTTCTTAAACCTCAGCTTTATGGGGTTTTACTTCCTAAAACTTCCCAAAGCAGGATGTTAGCCCGTTGCTGAGCCCTCCCTGAGCAGTGTGAGCGCTCCAGGCTGTCCTGGGGACCTGGCTGTGTCCTGCTCTGCCACTGCCCTTGGCCTTCTCCTTGCTGTGGCTGCATTTGCACAGCCCTGGGAATAACTTGTGCCTCTCCTCCTGCACAAGGACACCTTGCCAAGAGGAGAGACAAGAACTTGCTTAAAAATGCAAACCAGGAAAGTTCCCCCAGTCCAACGCAGTGATTAACTATCCCAGCTCACATGGAATAATTGCAGCCTTTCCCCCACGCTCCCACCTTGGCATTGTTCTCCTGAGCATCACCTGCTACATCTTCACTATCACGACACCTTCTTAATGCACAATTAGAATTAGAACACCTTTCACGGCATTCTGTATAATTAAAAAGCCAGACTTCCTCTGAAATAACAATATTCTGGCGAGTGAGGTGGCACAGATGAATTATTTTGCTGGCAGGTTGGGCTGTACATCAGGCTGCAGAAGTAGGACATGTTCCTTATTTGTTGTCAGCTTTCCTTTGTGCTTAAAGCAGATTTGTCTGATTCCAGCACTGGACAGGGTAGCCTTGATTTAGGAAGCTGTGTTTCAATAAAATGACACCACCTTGTTCTCTGTCACCTTTGTCCTGGAGTTACTCCACAGCCTTTGCTAGGATTCCAGGCAGGGAAATGGATTAATTGTTATTAATGGGGACAAATGCAGCCCATGGAATCCCCACTGCCCTGGGGGAGGTGGCTCCTGCTGGGATGGGACAATGAAAGCAGCCCCAGCTCCCAAAGCCCAGCACGATCCCTGACCTGTCTGAGTTGGAAGATGCTGTTGTGGGCCTGTAAAATGTGGTGCCATAGAGGTTCCAGCTTCCACCTCAAGATAAAATCAAATTTCTGCTCCCTGCAGTTGTTGAGGGGGGGAACAAACGTTGGCTCAGAATTCCAAAGACAGATAAAGACATTATAACTCATTAAAAACAACAGAAATGGCTGGGATTAAGGCAATCTTAGCATTTGTGAGGGCTGGGAGGAAAGCAGCCTCGTGCCTGGTTTCAGGGCTGATGCTGGGCAATGCCTTGGCTGCTGTGTTCGCCTTCCCTCTCTGTCAAAGTCTTAATGAAAATAATTTTTAGTCTCACTATAAGTCCAGAAAGTCTTTACAGTGAATAAGGCAGCACTTATAGGTGGTTCCATACTAATTGATATTTTCCTATTTCCACCCTACTCTTATACCCCTTACAAACCTTTCTCTGCTCTTAAAGCTGCAGCGAGTCCTTGGCATGATGTAAAACCCCAGTGAGAACAGTGGTGTGCTCCTGCTGACCTGTCTGACACTTCTTACAAGGCACAGGCTCACAAAACATGGAAATATTCAGATTCAGAGCTCAGAGGAGCCCCTGGAACTTCCCTGAAGGCAGGGAAGGGGCAGGGCAGGGAGCTGGGGCTGCTGACATCCAGGGCATGGTGGGGAAGGCACTGCTGTGCTCTAAGAGCATTCAGAGTGTTGGGGAAATGGATTTAAAGGCTTTGTGCCTCCCTGGAGCGCTGCTGATGGGATTTGGAGGGGTTGTGCCAGGCTGGGGTGGGCATGGCAGTGTTTGCAATGTCCCTGGAGTCTTTCAGGGTGATCAGGTGTCCTTATATCCATCTATCTTTATATCCATCTTTATATCCATTTCTATACCCATCTCTATAACCATCTGATCTGGGGGTCAAAATAAGTGAAAATAGAATTGAAGCACCATTCATTTGCTGGGTTTTTAATTTTTTCTCTTCATACAAGGAATCAAATACCATTTTACCGTTCTGGCCTGATGGATTAAATAAACCACAGCTTATTTGTGCTCAGAAACCCACTGTGGTATCTTTTGCCTGATCCAGGTGCTCAGATTTTCTCTTAGGGTGCAGTTGATGAAGTGTATTTTGCTGCAGTATCAGCTGCCTGATAATTTAACTTCCCTTATTCCATTATGGTGCTAAGCAACATTTTAAAGGATTGTGAGTTTCCTTTTTGGTATGGGTGTCTGGAGAGTATGTAGAGCCTTTATAATAAGCTTTAAATCTAAATAAAAAGTGAAGTTAAATATAGCACTCTCAGTCTTCAGAGCACTGGAGTGGATTTGTTTAATCATCCTTTATGAGGCAGGGCAGCAGTTACAGCCCCACAGTACCCAGGGGCACTCAGGAGGGTGAGGGACTTGCTGTGCTCAGGAGAATGTCACTGCCAGGAGGGGAATCTGCCCCTGGATGAGCCCAGTCTGCCATCAGAGCCTCTGGTATTTGTGGGGTTGCCAGATGAGGAAAGGAATGATGAATCTGACTCCATGTTCTCAAAAGGCTGATTTATTGTTTTATGATACTAAATATATATATGATATTAAATATAATATAGTATCTTAAAATGTAGCATTATATTAAAGAACGCTATTCTAAACTATACTAAAGAACACAGAAAGGATACAGACAGAAGGCTAAAAAGATAATAATGAAACTTGTGACTCCTTCCAGAGTCCCAACACAGCTTGGCCCCGATTGGCCAAAGAGTGAAAACAACTCACATGAAACCAATGGAACAATCACCTGTGGGTAAACAATCTCCAACCACATTCCAAAGCAGCAAAACACAGGAGAAGCAAATCAGACAATTATTGTTTCCATTTTCTCTGAGGCTTCTCAGCTTCCCAGGAGAAGAATCCTGGGCAAGGGGATTTTCCAGAAAATGTGAATGTGACAAGTGCAGGTGCTGCTCCTGCTCTGGGATGGAAGCAGAGGCAGCATCACACAGCCACAGATCTGCCCCCCCGCTCTGTCCTGTGCTGAATTAACTGCTGTGGCACCAGGATATTTCCTGAAAAATCCCTTTGCCAGGATCTTTCTCCTGGGAAGATGAGAATCCTCAGAAAAGAATGAAAACAATAATTATCTGTTTGCTTGGGAATGTGGGCTGGAGGCTGCTGACCAACAGGTGCATCTTTGATTGGTTCCATGTTAATTGTTTTTAATTAATGACCAATCGCCATCAGCTGGGTCAGACTCTGGTCAGTCACGGGTTTTTATTATTCATTCTTGTTTTGGCCTTCTGATGTCTCCTTTCTCTTTTAATATAGTTTTAGTAAATATAATATAATATAATATAATATAATATAATATAATATAATATAATATAATATAATATAAATAATATATATAATATAATTAATATAATATAATATAATATAATATAATATAATATAATCTTTCTCAGAAGAATTATAATAATTATATTATAATTCTTCTGAGAACTTGAGTCAATTCTCATCTCTCACCTCGTCCTGGGGACCCTCCCAACACCACAGCACTGCTGGTTATCAGCTGCTCCCAAAAGGGTTTGGGAATGCTTCTCCCAGCCTGCACATTTCCCCCCTCCAAGCCCAGAGCAGCCCTGAATACCAACGACGGCCCTACCTGGGCTGGGCTATTTAATCACCTCATAAAAGAATGGAAACAGATACTTAATGAATCAAAGTGCACTCAGATTAAATGATCAGGAATTCCTAGTTAATCACCAGAAAGGAAACTAATTAAATTACCATTCAGCTTTTATGGGGGCCTTGGGATGGTAAGCTGGAATAAGTCCCTTCAATCACTTTTTCCATTAGATGGGACAGGCATATTCAAGGTTAGTGAAGATAAATGTGATGTTCTTTGCTTGCTCTGGAAATTATAGTATTTAAATATCATTTTATGCTTCATCACCTAACTAAACCCAAAGTAGACTGCAAGGAGAGGCCCTGGCAGAGACAGCTGAGCAGAGAGGCACAGGGAAGGAAGGCAAAATTGGGAATACGCATATCGAGATTTAAAAGGTTTTCACTTAATTATCATTTAGCTTTCTAATTGCATTTTACCTGCAGGAATAAGGTAGATAAGTGGTGCTGCCAGGTGCTGAGCTGCTAATTCCAGCCCTGCCTCTGGCCCTCGGGAAGCACAGCGTGTTTAAGGTGGCGTGTGATGTCTGCTCCCTGTGATGGCCACCCAGCCCTTTCCACAGCCTGGAGGGGAAGAATTGTGGAAATTCATTAGCAATATTAGCAGCAAAAGAGCACATTCTTATAGATTTTTGGGCAGTTCTGTGTCCTTGGGAGACACAGCGTGGGACAGAGCCTGGGCAGGTAGGTCAGGTCCTTGCTCCCTGTGAGGCTGCAGCGCTGAGTTATCACCCTGCAGGCGCTTCCTGCTGCCCACTCCATCCTGGGCTTTTCCCACTCCATCCTGGGCTTTTCCCACTCCATCCTGGGCTTCTTCCACTCCATCCTGGGCTTTTCCCACTTTATCCTGGGCTTTTTCCATTTCATCCTGAGCTTTTCCCACTCCATCCTGAGCTTTTCCCACTCCATCCTGAGCTTTTCCCACTCCATCCTGGGCTTTTTCCATTTCATCCTGGGCTTTTCCCACTCCATCCTGGGCCTTTTCCATTTCATCCTGGGCAGGGAATGGCTTCCTGATGTTCTTCCAGGGGCTCTGAATTCCAGTGGGCAGTGGCAGCAGAGGGGCTGCTCCGTGCTCCATCCTCTCCATCCTCTCCATCCTCTCCATCCTTCTGCCTCCCCTCCTGTCCCCAGGGATTGTTCCTTGCTCCCCTTCCCTGGGACATTCGCGTCCCAGCGCTGCTGTTTCACAAACAAAAGCTCCCTGAATGGAAGGGAAATCTCCCCGTGCTTCAAAGCCAGAGGTAAATACAGCCTGAAACACGGGACAGCTCCTGGAGAGAGGGAGAAATCTTGGTTTAAGCATCAGTCTGTGTATTTTGGTATTCCTTTTTTTTTATTTTCTTTTTGTTATATTTCTTAAGGCAAACCTTTACAGGCTCACAAAAGTGACAAAAGATCCAGTGATATCCCTTCAGTTCCCTGAAAAGGAGGATTTTCAGCAGAAAGTGAAATCAGTGAAATCCTTTCACTTTCTTTCTTAGCTTTTTAACAACCATACCCGAGGTTTCTGACACCCAGAACTTGCTTGAAAAGTTAAGAAAAGAAAACACAGCTGCAGGGTTTTAAAGCAGGGCACAACCAAGTCAAAATAATCTGACTATAAAATCTGGGAGCTTTTCATTCACACTGAGGTTTTCCCACTAAGGGAGATCCTGAGAGACAAGGTCATTGAGACTCCTGGTTAAATTGGTGGGGTTTTACTTAAAATCATAATAAATGTCCTTTTGTGGTGAATGATCTACTGTGACAATATTTGCCAGCTGAAGCCCACAGAGCCTTGAAGTGTTGCTGATTTTGTTTTCTATTAATGTGGGTAATTATGTTTACTTTGCCACTTGGGATCGTATCATCATTGAAATAATTAGTGCATTTCCAGATACTTTGATAGATCTAAAAATTTCCTCTAAAAGCCTCCAAATACAAACACAGAGAACAAGAAAGGAGCATAATTATATTATTTTTCAATTTAAACATTTTTAGATCAGTATCAACATTGGGAGGGGGAGTGGCACACGGGGTTGGAGTGGAGCTGAGTATTACCGAGGAAAGACTGACTCATGTTCTTTGAGAAGGGATAAAGGACCTGGGGGCAATCTCTGGGGCAGGACTGGCAGCTGGAGCCTTCCTCCCTTCCAGCACCTCCTTTCCAGCTCAGTCCTTGCCACAAGGATTCCTCTGGATCAAGGGAGTGAATCCAGATGTTCCTGCAGCTGCTGGGGCTGCCCTCCCCACACCCTGTGCAGGAGCCGCATCCTTTGGAGAGGATTGCTCTTTTTGTCTGCTTGGGACATGTTTTGGAGTTGTTTTCCATCTCTTTTTTTGCTTTGTACCCAAAGTATTGCCAACGGGTCTGTGTGAGCCCATCGTTCTGCTGCCCGAGATATTTTTGGGGCACGAGGGATTCTCCATTATAGTCCATTAAACAAACTTTGCACACGCTTGTTACAGCGGGAACAAACTTTTTTGGATGCAGGTATCACAATGGACTCTCAGAGATGTGGTTATAACCAGGATTTGTGTGGCCACAGCCCGTGGCTTTGCGTGCCCGCAGTCTCCATCCCTCCTCAGCGAGGAGCAATTAGCAATTAGCAATTAGTTAGCTCAGCGCTTTGTGGGAGCGCCGAGCCCCCGGGGGATGCTGCAGCCTTTCCTCAGCACTTTCTGCTCTGGGACTTCCCAAGGAGAGCAGGGCCCGCAGCATTTCGGGACAGGAATGCCATCAGGGGCTGCGGAGCATCTGCTGCTCCAGCTGTTCCAGCTGTTCACCCCAGCTCTGTGCCCCACGGCTGCTCCCTGTGCAGCTGCACGGGGTGATCAGACCCTCACCTGGGCTAGGACATGGTGGGGGATCCCTTAACCCCTTCCTGGGCTGATCCCAGCTGGCTTCCATCGCCATGGAATTGGAGAATCTAAGGTTAAAACCTCCTTGGAACTCGGGAAATGAGGAGAGATCCCAGCCGAGGGTCTGTTCTGAGGACACAAAATCTCATTAGTTGCTGGTGAAGGGAAATTGAAGGGAAATTGTTTTGCCTGATGATCTAATTCCTTACCTGGCTGGTGTTTTCCCTGGGCTGCTGGAGCCTGTTTTGTTTCCCTGCAGTTGGAAATCGTAGCAACAGGCACCAGAACATCCCTGATGAGCCGAGTGCCTTTTCCCTGGTGTGTTCTTCATTTCAGAGCAGTGCTTGTTCATTATGGCACAGGCCTGAAAACGATGATTTCTGCCTTGCTGACATGGTGGAGGTGCCAAAAATAATCAAAGCCCAGGAACACACTGGTAAAACCCTGAAGCAAAAACATGTGGGTTTAAAGAAGGTTTATAAAACAACTTGGAGCTTCATCTGATGGAGTTTCCATAGTGGGAAAGAACAATTAACAACCCAAAGCAGGGAGAGTGAGAGATCCACATCCCAGCAGGCCCCAACCAGGCTGCTTGAAATGAACCCTCTAATCTGCATTGCAGCTCTCACGTTTAATATTCACCGGGGCCAAGGGGCACCACAGCCTCTCCTGCTAATCCCAAATAATCTCTTTCATGTTCAGGGGGATCTTGCTCCCACTTACTGACTGCAGAGCCAGGGCCACGAGGAATTAATTGCAGGATGGCTCTGAGCCTGATGGGTTTTGTAGCTGCCTTGCCCATAGCTGCAGGCTATGGCTCGTGTTTCAGGCTTTTGATCTTGTAGTGATTATATTGGCATGGTTTGGTGAATCTTCCAGGATCCTGCTGCAAGGCCTGATTGGTGTAAATTAAGATGTGTGCGGTGAAAAGTGTGCAGGTAGCAGAAGTTTCCAAGGAAATGACGCTGGTAATTCACTTGTTTTGTTTCAAGGCACCAAGTCAGGTCTGGGGAGAAAATAATGCTGCACAAAAGAGGCATCAGAAGGTGTCTGTAGGTGCATTCTGCAGAGCTGTGGTCCCATATTTTGTTAATTATTGCTATTTATGTAGATGCAGGGTGAAAACATTTGTACATTCTGTTAAAATATACTGTGCTGGTCTCTGTCCTCCTGCTCTGCAAGTGAAGGCAAAAATAAAGAGACTGGAAGAAAGAATTAAAAAAAAAAAAAAAAAAAAAAAGCCAAACATTTCCTAAACAAAGGCATTTTGAAGCAACCAAAATGTTCCTTCTTTAAACCTGGAGACTGGAAGTAACCCACAAACCCACATTTTGGACAGAAAATCCTTGGGGTTTTCCCCCCTGCTGCTCTCAGGGGAGTTGGGGAGAGGAGGGATGCTCTGGGCACTCAGCACTTGCAGGATGCTGTTTGCAAAGGCAGATTTTTCCCTTGGGTTGCTGCTTCCAGCCAGGAACAATAAGGAAAATAGTTGATGTTAAGCAGTTATGTGCTAGAAGTGCCTCATTTTATTTTATTTCCCTCCAGAAAAAAAAATAAAAATGTTTTCAGAGGAGTAAGTGTGTTTAGGAGCGCAATCCTCCTGGACAGAAGCCAGCTGGAATGTTTGCATTTGGGCAGCTGGGGTGACTGGGAGGGGTGGGAGCAGCAGGGCTGCCTATATAATATATAATATATAATATATAATATATAATATATAATATATAATATATAATATACAATATACAATATATAATATATAATATATTATAATATATTATATATTATATATTATAATATAATATATGTTATAGTTTTATATATAATATAGAAACACAATATATTATATCTATAATAATAGATATTATTAGTTTATATAATATATAAAATAATATTTTATATATTATATAAAAGAAAATTATATATTAGAACAATACTAAAAGAATATATATATTATATTAAAAGAAAATTATATGTAGGAACTATACTAAAAGAATAGAAGAAAGGATTTGATCAGAAGGCTTGAAAGGAATAGAAAAGAATTAATAACAAAAGCTCGTGACTCTCAGAGAGTCTGAGCCAGCCGACTGTAATTGGCCATTAATTAGAAACAACCAGCATGGACCAATCGCAGGTGCACCTGTTGCATCCCACAGCAGCAGATAATTGATGTTTTTCTTTTCCTCTGAGGCTTCTCAGCAGAAAAACCCTGGCAAAGGGATTTCTCAGAAAATACTCTGGTGACAGCTGGGGGTTACAGAGGCCCCCAGGCTGCCCTGGCTCTGTGACCCCTGCACGGGGGTTTGCAGGAAATCCTGCTCTGTGGGACCTGCTGATTGATCATTTATAGGTGATTGATCATTGATAGGTGATTAAATCGGTCACAGGAGGTGTGTGTGTGGGACAGGGGCTGGGAGCCATCAGACAGCACAGGGACAGCGTTAGACCAAGGTCAGGATAATCCCAGTTTCCATTCCAAGGGCTCTCCTAGAAGAAATCTTTATATTCAACAAACTGGGCATCAAATGGAGCTCCTGAAACACACCCAGTTCTTGCTTTATTAACTGGGGTGTGGTTTAAAGCAAAGCTTCCCCTTTTCTAACATGTTGTAAAAAGAAAAAGTCTTTTCTTTGCACCTAAAGTTTTAAATTGTGCCCAGACCTGGTGTGATGAATGGACCTGGAGGTTTTGCTGAGTGAATAAATCACAGAGCTGATGTTTGAGGAACGGCAGGAACGAGTGAAGAGGTGATGAGTTTCATAAATGTCACCTTGGTTTGAGCAGCACAGGTGAGGGTGGTTTGCCTTTCCAAGGATTGATTGCACTGCCTGGGCTGTGCAGTGTCACACCTGCTGAGCACTGAGTTTGGGAATTTTAATCCCCACATGAACCAGCTTTTCAACATTGCCTTCCCTTAAAAAAAAAATTCTTTAATTGTTATCAATAAGAGAAAACAATCCATAGCAGAAAAAAGTGGAGAAAATACATGGAAATCTGAATTTCCATGTTCTATTTGCCAAAACCCCAGCCTGGCTTCAGCCTGGCTCTGAAGAGGCCAGAGGAGCTGGAGGTGTGAGCCTGCCTGGGAGAGAGCACAGAGCACAAATAATTTATTTTCCTTGCCCTGAACAGAGCCCTCCCTCAGCTCTGCCAAGGAGAGACCCACTTGAAATGTCCCAAGTCATTACATTAATTAGCTAATGCCTAAAAAGGGCTCTGAAGAGGAAAAAGCATTAAATAATAGGCAGCAGTGTTAATATTATTTTTAATAAATAGGAGAGCACATTCCATAATGAAGGCTCGTGTGATGAGCACATTTCTTTGTGTAACATCACAGGGCCCTCAACTACAGAAGAATTAAATAATAACTCATTATTTCCAGCTTAGGCTTTAGGCACTGTATAGAGGTCAGGTTTTTATTTTCCTGAAAAATAGGTTAAAAATTCAAGCATTTTTCTATTTTTCTCTTCAGGAAGATGAAGGAGGGCAGCATGACAACGGCGTGCACCTCACACCCACTGCTCAGACACACAATGGGGCTGGGAGGCTTTTCTAAAAGCCACTCTGGTCCTGCATCGAAATTCTGTCCAGCTGCCTTGGAACGAGATACAAAGGTGGAGAAAGAAATCTGGATCACACAGATCAGCTGCTGCAGTGAGGACCAGGCACAATGGGGTGGAAAGCAGGGATGTTATGTAAGTGCAATGCTTTAATTGGAGAGGACAATGTCCCCACCTCTTTCTGGGAGCTGCTTCCCTCATGGATTGAGAGGGAACTGAGGGCTTGTATGCAGGGACTGGCTTGTCCCCTTGCGGAAAACAGCATTTCTTGATTTATTTCACTTCAACTTTGGATTTCCCTCTCAGCTCTGGGATCTCAGGGGGTTCTGTCCCTTCCCTGACTCCCTCCCTGCCCTCCTTCCCTGCTCAGTGCTTGGGAGGGAACCGCAGCTCAGTTTTTGGAGAAAACTCCTTGAATTTAATATCTACCAAACCCTGTTAGCTGGGAGGGTAAATGAGACTCCTTGGGGAGGCTGCAGTGGGGTTGGGATGTCACTGTTGTATTTTATTAAAAAATCCCGTCGCCAGGATTTCTTCTCCTGGGAAGATGAGAGGCCTCAGCTTCTCCATGTTTCATGGCCTGGAGATTGTTTATCCAAACATGTGAATTGTTTTTAATTAATGGCCAATCACAGCCAGCTGTGTCAGGCTCTGGGTCTGTCACAGGTTTTTATTATTCATTCTTGTCAAGCCTTTTGATGTCTTCTTTCTCTTTCTTTAGTATAGTTTTAGTATATCAATATAATATAATATAATATAATAGTATAGTATAGTATAGTATAGTATAATTATAATAATATATAATAGTATATAATATAACATTATAATATAATATAACATTATAATACAACAATATAATATAATATAATATAATATAATATAATATAATATAATATAATATAATATAATATAATATAATATAATATAATATAATATAATATAATATAATATAATATAATAATATAATTCAGCCTTCTGAGAACCTGGAGTCAAATTCTCATCTCTCACCTCGTCCTGGGGACCCTCCCAACACCACCACCACATTGGGATGCTGCATCCTCCCTTCCTGACCAGCAGCATGCACTCAGCTCCAGCGTTATCCCACACCCTTCTCTGAGACAAACACAGCAGCAGCTCCATCTGCCATCACTCCAAGGACCTTTTGTGGCTTTTACAGAGAGCCAGAGCTCAGCTCTGGGTCACCTTTCCAAAGCCAGGCCCTTAGGAATTGCTGTGTCTGAACCTGCATCTGACCTGAGGGAGGCAATCAGTGCCTTCCCACAGCCCCAGAGTTCACAGTTGTTGCAAATAATGCTGGATTATGTCCCATAAATTCACTAAGGTGACCCAGGAGTGTTCATTAAAATTTATTTTAGCCACACTTATTGTCAGTTAAGAGCCTAAACAAGGAGTGATGGTTCTTGGAGCAGTAACAGTAAATTCTGGTTACTGCAAACACAAATGCCTCATTACATGCAGTCAAGGTCTATTTCCCCTTTACAGCCATAACTGCAGGAAAGCATTGTTTTTAATTTATGGAGAAGGATGCACTGGAATCTTGGCTTCCCTATTTACATAAACACAGAGCCGATTAATCTCCTGTAAAGGATCCAGAGTGGAGGGTAAAATGCACAGAATTCCAGAATGCCCAGGGACAGCCCATCCCAGGGTGCTTTAATGAAAACCTGTTCCAGAGATAAGTACAAACAGCAGGAAAATGGACCATTCCTTATTTTAAGTGGAATTTTATGCTCCATGATCCTTTCAGTGAAAGCTCGTGTGTGGATTTTCATTTCCATTGGGATTGGGGTGAAAGTCGTGTCAGAAAAAGAGGAATAGCCCAGGTAGCCAAACCTGCTGCATTTTTATTGCAGGATTATTTGTCTCCTCTCCCCCCCTGTGAAATGCTCTCTGATTTAGCACAAAATCTTTCAGAGCAGTGCTGCAGCATCCATGAGGGAGCTCTGGCTGGAAAATGGAGCTCCAGTGTCAGGATCAGCCCTGCTGGATAAGCATCTCGTGGGTCTCGCAGCTGATTGTGCTCCTGATGGATTCTGACGGACGGATTCTCCTGATGGATTCCAGCCACATTCTGCTCCTGACCTGCAGCTTTTGATGTGTTATGGGCAGAGGAGAGGGAGCTGCAGCCTTTGGGCAGAGGGCAAATGCAGACAGCCAGGGAAGAGCCCTTTTTGTGTTCATTCCTCCCAGAAAACCTGATTGTGCTCCAAAGATAATGAATGAATTGTACCAAGCGAGCAACCAGGCAGGTCAGCAGAGGAAAGGAGCCAATTAAAGAATATTCAGATGCTGTAAATATTTGGAGAGCAGTGGCTGTTGTGTAAATCTCTGCAGATACAGCAAAAATTTGGCCAAAATTCCTCTTTCTCAAGCTGTTGCCTGAGCAGGAAGGAAACGCTGGTGGTTTTCAGAGCTGTGAGCTCCTGAGCAGGGAGAGGAGATTTGCCTGTCCATTGATTGAATTTCACCTGAAAGTCCTTGAGCAGTAACAGGAACAAACTCCAGGACGTTACAGCAAAACCTCATCTTTGCACATGCTGACTGTTTCCAGAAGGAACTAATTCTTGCAATAATTCCATTTTTTCCTGCTGTCCCCTAAAGGTTTGTATTTTTCAGCTCAGACCTTTACGATCCCAGCCACATCTCGGCCTATTTTATTGTTGCTGCAAGAGATAAATTTTGGATATTGCTCACATGAAATATCTGATGCTATTTTTTGATTCCTTGGACATGGCACAGCTGTTCTTTGCCCTCTCTGGGACTTTCAAGATCAGGAATTCAATTTATCTTCCAGGGCACAGCTATTTTTTAAGAGGAATTTTCCTCATAAAAGGTTTTGCACTAAAAATTGTGGAGTTCTTGTCGCCTCTTTGGAGAATCAGAGAAAAAATAAAAGACTTTTGGATTTTTGTGGCCCAAATTTGAATGTGTGATTTTGCACTGATGCTGCGTTTGCCTGGGGCAATAGAATCAATGGAAAGTAGCCTTTGGAAATCAAAATGAAAGGAGAAATGAATACTACTTTTTTGTCTCAGGAGTTCTCCAAATTTTTGTTATTTTAGAACCAGATTATTTTTTAGAGTTTTACAGATTTCTGGTTTTATTCTGTACAGTGAATTCATTATTTAGGGCCCACTGAAGTGACAAATCCTTGTTATTTCTGTTGGTAACTGAAAATTTAAAAAAGGCTCTGTTTCCAAAGGATTGGTATTGTAAAAAGGCTTTTCCAGTTTGTCCAAGTCTTTTCTTTCTGGCGTCATTCCCAAAAATCTTCATCCCTGCCCTGACCCCATTCCAGCTCAGTCAGCGGCAGCCTCTCTGTGCACACAGGGCTGGGGTTTTTTAAATTTTTCATCTGATTTATGAAAAAAAACCCAGTGAAATGGAGTTTAAAAAATGTTTATTTTCTTTAATTTTTATCAATAAGAGAAAACAATCAATAGCAAAAAAAAAAAAAAAAAAGTGGAGCAAATACATGGAAATGCTTGAAATTCCTTGTTCTGCTTGCCAGTTCCAGGAGTGTTTTTTTTTGCCATCATTCCAGGTACAAAATTAACCTGCAAATGTCACTTTGTCCTGGAAATAGTGCCCTGGAAATGAGATGCTCCCTGACAGGAACACATTCAGCGCAGCAGCATTTACATTTCTGAGGGAAGATTCACAAAATCCTCTTAAAACACAAAAAAAATTCCAACTTTTGATACTTCTTGAGTCACTCTCTTTGCTCCTGAATTGAGTGAATGCAAATGATTGTTCTGCTTTTCCTAATCACTGCAAATAATTCCAATAAATGCAGCTGAAGAGCCTTGCCCTGCTCTGGTGGGGCTGGATGCATTACATGCCAGAGCTCTCAGCCTCCCATTGATTGATTCTTTGCAGTGGACCTTAAAAATCCATTAAGGAAGGAGTTGGGTGATGTGAATTAATTCTAAACCCTTTGCTGGGAGGAGCAGCTGAAGGAAAAAAAAAGAAAAAAGCCCTTTCAAAACCATTAATCATAACTCCAAATAGACTGCTAACTTTAAAATCAACTTTACAGTAAATCGGAGGACAAATGCAAGGAAGATTTAAACTCCCTGGCCCAACGTGCATGGAGGGTTTTCTCAGGTCTCTTTTCAATATTTTTCAATTTGCATTGTTCTGATAAGAACGTGGTGATGAGCAGCCACCTGTGCGAAGAGTGGAGCAGCTGATTGCTGTTTCATAGATAAGATATGGCACCACTTTGGAGGCAGCTGAAGAATAAAATAAATAAAGCTGGTTGTCTCCTCCCAGGTAACACCATTAATCAGGCAAAACTTTGTTTAGAACAGGAAAAAAACCCCCTCTATTTGAACTTCTCAGACATTATTAATTATTAAAATTAATTTTTATTGAGCAGGTTGTACACCCCCTGCTCCCAACATCTCAATCTTAGCAAGTTAATCATTGGACTTGATGATCTTTTCCAAGCTAAACTTCTTATGAGCTGTGGATCACTGTGGAATATTCCCCCTAAAACTGTGAGTTCTTTCCCAGTGAGGAAAACCAGGAATTTTCTAAAACTTGGAGGTGAACTTGAAAAAAACTTCACTGCAAATATTTTCCTTGTTCCCCCAGGTCCCACAGCCAGCAGTAAATGCCACCTCCATCGCAATGAGCCTGGTGAGGTGAGAAATGAAGATTAATCCTTCCCCAGGCCAAGAACTGCCCGTGCTGAGACACCCTGGGGCGCCACATGCATTTCCAGGTGGGTGCTGAATGCATGAGTGCTTGTGGCAGCTGCAGAGTAAAATTCCACGTTGGTTTTATACATGGCAGGGGGTGTGGGGCTGTGGTACAGCAGAAATTCAGTGTTCAGCTCCTCCTGCAACACCTCGATCCCCACAAAAACCTCTGCGTTTTTCTGGATCTCACAGGGAGTGTCCCATGGTGAAATTCTCATTGAGGGGCTGTAAATGTGGGCTGGAGCTTGTCCAAGAGCTGAAATGGATGGCAGGAATTGTGAGATCAGCACAGGCTCTGGATGCAGATCCTTGTGACCAACAAAGCCCTGAAAATTTTATGTGCAATGGTAGAGCCTGCAGTTTTAATCCCCTAACAGTGTTCCACACTGATCATTAATTAGAAATATATATATATATATATATATATATATATATATATATATACACAATAGTATAATATATATCTATTATAATAGATATATAATATCTAATATATATTAGAATTGTATATGTTATAATGATATAATTCTATATATAATAAGAATATACATATAATTATATATAATATATAGAATTATATATAATTCTATAAATTATCTATAATTAATGTATATAATTATATGGATACATATATAATATTATAGATATGTATATAAATGACATATATATGTATGTAATGAAGCCTATATAAAATATAAATATAAATACACACACACACACAAACACATATATATATATATATATATATAAATTTATATAACTTTGGAATGTCATTCTGCAGACTGCCTCAAAATCTAAATTTTCTAATTTCTAATTTTTTTAACCATTTTTACATTCTTGCTTTGAACAGTATGCCAAAAATAAACTTGGAAGGACAGCGTATAGCACCAATTATAACACAGCATCCATAGCAGCTCTACAGGAAAAAGGATAAGACTATTAAGGCAGACTATTATTCCTTTAGAGACTTGCTTTCCTTAATTTGCATAGAACTGTCTTTGATTAAAAATTGCCTGTCACAGAAGTAGCTCGGTGATTTTTTTGGTAGCAGTCATCATTTCCCCTAATGAGAATATTTTTTATTCAAAGGTATGTTTTTATTCATCGGAGATGTTCTCTTTATTTTATTTATTGCTTGTAACTGAGTGTATTCAATTAGAAAACTGGAGATCCTGCTGTGCTTTAACTGTTGGTAATTGAGCTGCTCTGCTGCATTTCTGTGCTGCAGGTCTGCTTGGGCAAGGAAGCTGTGTGGGTTCTTCTGGCTGGAATCATTTTGTGCAGTTTTGCTCTGGAGAAGCTGAATTTCCGTTTGAGAGTCCTTGCAGTCAAAGGACAGCATTGCTGTGCAGTGGGCACAACTGGAAATTGATATTTTTTCCAGTATTTGGGTGGGCTTTAACCTCTTCCTATCAACTGTTCTTGAAGGAACTTTCCTTCCTCCTTCCCTTTCCCTTTTCCCTTCCCTTCCCTGTGTTTTGGTCCTTTATTTTAACTTGGCTATAAATACTCTGATGAATTTTTAATGCAAGTGCAGAATTTAAAGCAGCAGCCACTGGATTTGCTCTCCAGGTTCCATGAATTCTCTGATGGGTTCCTTAGCACAGCCACCACTGATTTGTTGAGTTCTTTTTTGCAGGATCTGTTTTTGTGGTTGGTAATGGCTATTGACCGCTTCCTACACTTTTTTTGTGTTTATTAGCTCCCAGTCATAAAATTTGGTCAGACAGTTGCTTATGGCTCGACCTTTACAAGCTCATCCCAGTGTCCCAGAAAGCTGTCCCTGGTGAAGCTCTGGAGCTGCTGTTTCAGAGGAGCTTTTTAGAGCCTTGCAGGGCAATCTGCATTTCCCAGTGCATGTCAGCCATGCTCTGTGCTGGGAGCTGGGGGAGCTGCTCCCTGCAGCCTCTCAAAGCCCTGTGGTCCCTGTTCCCAGCAGGTCCCAGCAGATCTGGCTCCTCCCTGGGTTCTGCTGGGTGCAGGGGCTGCTCACAGGTGTGGATTTATTTCTCCCATCAGCTCTGACGCCTCCTCCCCTCACTGAGGTTCACTGAAGGGATGGAAGCGGCCAGAGCAGCACCTGCCCCAGCAGGGGCCCACAGCTGGGCCCCTCACAGCTGGCCAGATGTGCATGGGAAGGAGACGTGGCACCACACAGGGTGAGCTTCACCCACCAGCTCAGGGCCAGCAACAACACCCGCAGGGAACACCTGGGCAGAGCCTGCCCTGACTCCTCACCTCACTGAGCACCTCTCTCAGGGAGTTCAGAGCTCTGGCATTTCATTTTTTTTCCACTTTCTTAAAGGCTAAAATGAAAGTTTTCAAACAGGATTCTTGTACTTGATGCTTAAACCCCACTTTTTCGGTGCAATTGTTCCCACTAAAATCTGTTATAAAAGAGAAAAACAGAACAAGTGGAATTGAGCAAAGCAGCCTGCCTGATTATTGATATTCTGAGATGTGTCAGTTTGAAGCCTTTTCAAGCACATTTTTGGTCCTGCTCCAAGTGCAGTCATTCCAGTGTTTCTTAAATGTCCAGAAATACAAAACAGGAACACAGAGAGGAAAATAAACCCATTGCAGGCTTTAACTTCTGAGTTCTTCTGAGAAATATGGGAAATGCAAAGGAAAGTGTTTAGAATTGTATTGGCAAAGTATAAATAATCACAAGATACAGAGAGAACCGAAAGAAATAACTTGCATGATTTTCTGTCAAGTTTTGAAGGTTATTGTGACAAGTGTTCTTTGGACACTTGCATTGATCAGTAGGAGATTTTGGAATGCAGATGGCACTAGGAATATAGGATCTTATTTCATATTGTGCTCTGACAGCTGAAGGAAAATGGTGAAGGCAGAAAAAACCCAGGATGAATTTTTGCAGGGCCAAATTTCCACTTAGTGGAGTTTGGATCGTTGCTTGGAT
The DNA here is from genome assembly GCF_027887145.1 of Ammospiza caudacuta. NCBI lineage: Eukaryota > Metazoa > Chordata > Aves > Passeriformes > Passerellidae > Ammospiza > Ammospiza caudacuta. Next base: position 20,945,633 of record NC_080604.1, on the reverse strand, counting down.
GGTTTCATTTTCTCATGTGCTGAGAGGGAAGAGAGGTTTCATCATTCCTCCTATTTGCCATGAATTATTAAATAATTAAGAGGTGAAATTAGCAGTGGGAAATGATGGGAAACTGAGGACACCAGTGCAGGAAAATCACTGGGATTTAGGCTGAACATGGGATGTTGGTGCTGCATTTTTACTATCTTGGATCTCTCTCTCTCCAAGCTGGACACATCAAATCACTGAACCAGTAGGGCTGGAAAAGAGCTCTGAGATCATCAGTTCCAACCTTTGGCCACCGTGTCACCCGAGCCATGTCACCAAGTGCCACCTCTGCTTGGCTTTTTGAGCACTGCCAGGGATGGTGACTCCAGCACTTCCCTGGGGAGCCCATCCCAATGTTTAACCACTCCTGCAGTGAATAATTTTTCCTGGTATCCAACCTGAACCTTCCCTGGCACAGCTGCAGGCCCTGTCCGTTCCCATCAGTGGCATGAACCAGGAACCCCCATAGTTCTGTCACGGTTAGGGGATAATGTGCCCCTTGCCCACACCCATTGTTTTTAGGCCCAGACTCTTCCACTGTTTGGCATCCCGAGCATTTCTGGATGTAAATTCTGGGATTTTTTCCTGTGCTCCCACAGCCTCTCAGCCTTTGGTTTTCCATTTTATTCCTTGTGTAAAAGAGGAGCCAACTGGCTCCCCTGCCCACGCCCTGCTGGAGGCTCAGTGCTGGCCCTCTGAGCGGAGCTTTCTTCTCCCTGGGCACAAAGCTTTGCTGGGAATTAGTGAAACCTCTGAGGCAGAGGAGTAATGAGTGGTTCTCAACAGCATTAAAAGGCAGAGAGCACCCAGGGCAGGCGGCATCAAGGAACTGCTCTGCTCCAAAGAGCTGGATTTGCCTTTTCCCAGGATCTTCCATCACTTCAGTCGCCTCCAAATGGAAGGGATTTCACTCAGAAGCGCTCACACTTGATCCATCTGTAATTGCCTCCTGCTCCAAGCAGTGCTGCAGCTGCCAGCTGCTTTAACCCAAGCACTCCTCACACATTTTCTTCAGAATGTGTCGGAATTCAGGACATCCCTCTGGAGTGCCAGGACCCTGCCAGGGGCTCAGAGACCCTGGCACAGAGCCCAAGACCCCTGTGGTTTATGACCCATGGAGAAAGCAAATTACCAACCTTATATGAGGATCTGCAAGCCACAACAGTTTAAGTAGAATGATAGTGAATTTATCACAGGGTGAAAAATTGATTTTTGGGGTTTTAGAATGGGGGTTCAGGGGGCAAGATGGAGGAATCTGAGCATGTCCAGCCTTTCTCCTTCTTCTTCTTCTTGGCCTCCATCTTCTGCTGTGATGGTGGCACTTTTGGATTGGTCTAGAGGAGAAGCTGAGTGTCTAACACAGGTGATAGGTATTGGGAAGTAATTGTGAATATTGTACATGTAGTTTTTAGTATAAAGAGATTACACAGACGTGGGGGAGGCAGAGTGCCTCTGTGTGTCCTGCTGAGCAGACCTGAGCTGGACAGGAGAAAGAATTTTATAGATAAGACACAATAAACAACCTTGAGACCGAGAAATGAAGAGCTCTGACTCCTTCTCCAACTGCCAGGCTGGGAAAAGAGACTTTCTGACTTATCTTGGGGTCACTGTGACCAGCAGAGATCCTGAGAAGAACGCAGCGAGTGCCGGCCGCCATCCCTCGGAACCCTCCCCTGCCAGCCAGGGGTGCCAGCTGGGATTATCAGGCTCCTTCCTCTGCCCAGCCCTGGGCTCGTCCCAAATCCCCCTGTGATGCTTCAGAGCTCCCAGGCAGTGCTGGCTGGAAGGGTGACAGCTCCTCACCTGCTCTGAGCAGGAGGTCACTGGAGTAATTTGCACAAAATCCCCCAAATGCCAGTGGAATTTATGCCACTCTTTGTCAGCTGGGAACTAAGGACGGCTTAAGTTTTATGTTTAATCCATAATGAGGTATTGATCTCGTGACAGCAGCTGCTCCCTAGGTGCTGCCCCCAAATTTTTATCTCTTGATGGACACCAATCAGGTACAAAATAATTCACGTGTGCTAAAAAAGCAGGATTGTCTCCAGGAAGGAACCCAGCCTTCACTTCCTGGAGATTAAGGACATGCGGATTTAGCTGCAGTAAAATTGACTTGTATTTTTTTTTTTAATGTGGCTTCTAGAGAACTAAGCACAGATGATATTTAAATTATCTTAAAAATAGGATTATATCTCTAAAAAAAATTCAAAAGCAGAACAAAATGAGCTGCCTTTCCTCTGAAGGCTCTGTCTGCAATGGTCCCCAAAGCTGTGCATGCCCACGGTTTCTGAAGGCTCACAATGAACTCCAGTTATTTATAACTGGGAAATTGTAACTGGACCCTTGCTGCATGAAGCCTGAACTTGAGGATTGGGGTATTTTGTGGTTTTTCTTTGGGCTTTGCACAGCCCATCACAGCAGCTCCTGAGGGCTGGATGAGCTGCAGATAATGTGGGGGCTCACATCCCTTCACTCTTGTGCTGCTGCAGGGGGGTCAGATGTGACCTTGGGGTTGTCTGTGCACCACCAGTGATTCCAGAAGCCATTCCTGCTTCTCTGAGGCTGAATCTCAGCTTTTCCTTAAGCACAGTTTGCATTGTCCACTGTGTTTAATAATCCAGAAAAAAATTGGGACTACGTGAGCAGTTCTTTATTTCTTTCCTTCTAACAAAAAGTCTGCAGTGCTGCTTGGGAAGGTCAAGGCTGTTTGACACTGCCAGGATGCTGGTATTCTTGGACCAACCATCTGTTCAGAACACAGTGAAAAATCGGTTTGTGACTGCCCAAAGTCACTTCAGCTCATGAATAAAATTAAACAGGGAAAAAAAAAAAATGCACAGCAGTGTTTTGCCATCGACAACAGAGAAATTTCCATTTGGAAGAATCAGTATTTCTGTCCATGACTGTCCATGAGGGGATGAGTGATGGCTTGTTCATGGGATTCAGGTGTTCCTGGCCAAAAGGGGACATGGGTGTGAAGCCCTTGGGGCTGTCACTGTGTGACCAGGAGGAACTGGCCCACAGGGGAGCTGGACTGAACTGCACAGGACACGCTGTGCTGGGCACACCGACCCCCAGAGCTGGGAATGAGATGGAAATCTCCTGTGTGCTGCAGGCCCAGCCCAGCCACGAGCTGCCTGCTTTGCTCCTTCCCCTTTCCCTCTGCTTCACTTGTACATTTGATGAAACTGTGTAAACTTTGGCAGACCGAGTGTCTTTTTTCCATGTCTTTGTTCCTTTCATTTTTTTCTCCCGGCAGTTTCAGTATTTCCTCATCTCTGCCTTATTCTTTTTAATCATTTTTTACCAGCTGCTACATTTTCATCTCTCACTCCGTTCTTCATCCCTTAAGGCAGGATCCAAAAATATGATCCAGTGGCTTCTGCAGGTTTTGTGGTTTGCTGCTTGGCCCCAGAATGTGCCACATTTTGACCCCTGTGTTTTCCAAAGCAAGCTGGGCATTGTAGCCAGGCAGGGATTGGTCTCTGCTCCCAGGTAACAAGTGATAGGACAGGAGGAAATGGCCTCAATTGCACCAGGGAGGTTTGGATTGGATATCTGGGAAAATCCCACCCTGAAAGGGTGGTCAGCCGATGGAACAGGGAGGTGGTGGAATCTCCATCCCTGGAGGTGTTCAGAAATTGTGTAAATGGGGTTCTTTGGGGCGTGATTTAATGGTGGCAGTGGCAGTGTTGGACAGTGGTTGGACTCAATGACCTTGGAGGGCTTTTCCAGCCTAAATAATTCCATTATTCCACCCACACACCAGCTTTTCTTTGCTTTTCCTTTGAGAATTTGAGATTTTCTTACTGCTTAAATTAGAGAAAATACTTTTCCCCTGAAACTGGTGTTGATGATGCCTGTGTTTTCCAGGTGCTGTGACTTACCTGGTGCTGCTGTGGGATGTTCATTGGGATATTCATTGGGATATTTGGTGCTGCTTTTTGGACAAACGTCCTGATACAGTGAGTAGAAAATCCCATCTAAAATATGGAAGAGTTTGTATAATGGTGTGGCTTAGAAAGGCATGGAAGTCCCAAGGTCAGGCTGGATGGAGCTTGGAGCAATCTGGGATAGGGGAAGCTGTCCCAGCCCATGGCAGGGGCTGGAAATGTGAAAATCATAAGTTCTGGTGGGATATTGTATATGGCAGGCTGCTGAGAATTATTAACATTACAAAAAAGCTTTCTGGTGTGGGAAGTTTCATTAAGAGTTACATCTCTGAGTTCAGTCCCAGTTTAATAAGAGGCATCTCCAGCTACTTAAAATTTAATTTGATAGTTTATGAAGAAAATAATTAAAGCATATTGTGGCATCAGTCACTTTTTATTTCATAGAGAATCTGTATGAAAAAAGAACCATTCATAGAGCAGACAGTTTATATTGGCCTGGAATTTCATTAGTCCTTATTGACAGAACATTCACTAATCCAAAGTAAATGGGGAGGAAATGATGGAAGAAATAATAAAGGGTAATCTTGAGGCTATCGAAAATGGAAGTTGGTGGAAAGTTTAGAGAGGTTGCAGCTCTGTGGGGAAAGAAGATGTTTCCAGTTCCTAAGAATGAACTGGTGCTCCCATCTCTGGGAGATGAAGAGATAAACCAAGGGTTTGGGGTTCTTCAGTCACACCAAAGTGCATCTGGCAGGCAGAGAATCCTGGGGTCATTAGTTGGAAAAGACCTTTAAGGCCATCAAGTCCAGGTGTCCATCCATCTCACGGTGTCACCTGAGGGCAGGTGAGCAAAACAGAACCTGTGGGATGCTCTTCAGCCATCAGAGCCCTGATTTCTGGGTCAGGACAAGCTGCTTATCCCCTCTTGGCACACCCTGTTACCTTTTCTCACTGACTTTCCTGCACAGTTCTGCTTTGGGAATCCAAAATTAGAGCACCTTTTTTTTGACACAAAACTTTTGTGGCTGTCCCCAGGTCTCTGCTCAGATGATATTCACGAGTGCCTCATCTGCAGGCTGCACCAAGAGCCTTCAGAGAGTGTCCTGAAGATTGGATTTGCCTCTGGAATGGTTTTAATCAAACTATTTTTTCCTGTCACTTTTTGGACACTTTACAGCTTTCAGTGACTGCCTTGAACCAGGTCCATAAGAACGTCTGACAAGCCAAAAATAGATTAATCTCAAGCCTGTGCTGCAATTACCACTTGGATTTCTGTATCACTCACTGCCTAAGTGGTTTACAAGCAATTACAGCCCAAGCTCTTGGAAGGAGCCTTCCCATGGAGCTGTCCAGAGGGAAACAGAGCAGGGGAGGATCAGTCCTGGTGGGCAGGACTGGGCAGCACCAGCCCTGGGATGGGCACAGGGGATGGTGCTCCCCTGCTCATCCAGCTTTGGGAGACCTGCCCGAGGGAATTTGGGCACTAAAGGAGAGCCAGGAGTCAGTGCTGACCTGGAGCTGGGTTTAGTTGGGCTGGAGCCCTGCTGCTGACAGCCCTGGGTCTGTCCTGACTGCTGGGCTCAAGCCAGGGAGGTGGAAGGACAGAGAGAAGCTCGAGTTGTTGCTCAGGTAAAACCAGCGTCTGATGAGAAAGATTTGGGATGTGTTGGGAAAACCAGCATCGGATGAGAAAGATTTGGGATGTGTTGGGAAAAGCAGCATCGGATCAGAAAGATTTGGGATGTGTTGGGAAAAGCAGCATTGGATCAGAAAGATTTGGGATGTGTTGGGAAGTGTCTTGCATAAATCCCAGTTAATCCCTTCCTTGTGTCTCCCTGATACCCAGCAGATTCTTTGGGGGTGCCAGAACCTGGTGCTTTTACATCCATGGCCCTTGCTGTGCTATTACCTGAGCAGCTGATAATCTGAACATGAAATCAGGAATCACCTGAGGATTGTGTTTAATGAAGCAGCTGGGAGGCTGCCAGCAGTCACAAAGAGTTCCTGAGCTCTTTGCATCCACCTTTTCATAACCAGCTTTTTGGATTTCAAGGGGCTCTTGGTTTAGATACCTGGAACTTGTTTTGGTGAGTGATCTCCTGTTAAATCAGGATTGCTTTAGAACTGGGGGACTGGTGGGAGCTCAGGTGCACTCTGGCTGGTTTGGCTGGATGCAGGAAGGGCAGTGCTGAGCCCAACCCTCAGGAGCAGAGCAGGATAGCTGCAATTTCGTGTCCCCAAGCCCTGTGACCAAGCCAGAGCTGGCAGCAGCTCAGTGGAGCAGAATGGCTGGATAACTTCTCACCAGGAGAGGAGAGGCCACAGATGGATTCCCTGAGGTGCTGCTGGCTGGATTCAATCAGAATTTGGGACAGGGAGAGCTGTGTTAGTGAGGCTGGGAGAGCTGGAGCAGCAGGAGGAGGCTGGGGAAGCACAGGGAGGGGAATGGAGTGTGTGCAGCCCATGGATAATCCTCACTACAGCTGGAGAGCTGGAATCCAGCCCTGCAGTGCCACGTGTGGCTGCTGGGCACAACCTGGACAATGTTTGTTTAAACACCCTTGAACAACGGGGACTTTTCAAAAGTGGGATTTTATTCACTTGACAAGATTAAATTAAACACAGTGTTACCATCTCTGCCCCCAGCCCTGAATGCCAAAAGGCAGGAAAGGATCAGAAATCTACAATTCCTTCTGGGGGAGGTGCCAGCAATGATATATGAACAAATAGATATTTACATATGTATATATTGCATGCTATTCAGAGCAAATCTTCAACAGGAAACTCCCAGTTTCAGAACTTCCTTATCACCAGTGATGCTCCAAATGTGCTGTTTCATAGTGGAGCAGGGCTACACCATTATCCTGCTTTTTCTTCCCAGAAAATTGCACTGTGCAGCATTATAAACCTGAATAATGCAAGTCCTGTTGGAAAGACATCTTATTTTTCCTTCTAGGTTGCTTAATTAATTTCTTTCGACTTCTTTTATACTGTTTGATGAATGTTATTTCAAACTACTGTCAAAGGGAATGTGAGGAGGGAAAAATGAGCCACCTACACACTGCTTCTAATACAACTGTATCACCCTTTGAAAACCAGGGAATTAATAAAAAATAGGTGTTAGCCCATATGCTTGACAGGGAGCATTTGGAATTGTCAGGCATGTTTCTACCCTAATTATCCTTGTCGGGCCATTTTGTAAACTGAAAAATTCCCCAAGTTAAATAAAAACTCAGAGACAGGTCAGGATATTGAAAGCTCCACTTTGAAACCAGCAAAACAGAAAATTGTTCTTGTTTGGGCTGTTGCCTCCCACCCAGAGACCTCTCACAGCATATTGCCATGAAAAGCAAAATGAGCACATCTGGTGATGTTATGAATTGGGTTTGTTTGAAGGTTATTGGGCATCTCTGAGGGAAATCTAACAAAACTGGGCAATGTGCAATGTTTCAGAGTGGGAGAAAGCCTCCGGGTGGAATTACAGGGAGAGGTTTTCGTGTGCCTTCATTGTGATGATTAAACTGGAAGGGTAAAAATGGGATGTTGCTGCTGCTTTGGGTTCTGCTGAGGTGTCTTACCAGAGACAGAGCAACAGCACCTCTGCAGTGCCAATGGAAGGGAAAAAGGATGGTTGTGGGTTTTTAGGACAAGGATGAAGCTCCCTCAGCCTCAGAGGGGGCACTGGGGTGGCTGGAGGAGGTGGTGATGACTGAGCACACCCCAAGAGCAGGTCAGGCTGCACACAGAGATGAAGGTTGTGTTATCAAAAATTAATCAGGCAGATTCCTGAGCTGGGGGCCCCAAGCCAGGGCTTTCAGGCAGGTCAGCACACACAGGTTCAGCTGCTGCCCGCACACAGTTAACAACACACTTGACTTAGGGCAGCTGCTGCTCCCAGCCTGGCTCGAGGGGGCATTCCCCCCCTCTCAATTCTGAGGGAATAATTCATGGGCGAAGTTTGTCTTTTTCTCATGTTTGTATTTCCCATTTCAAAAATCTGTGCTGAAAAATTTATCAAAATAAGCTTTTTTCTTTAGTTCTTTCCTGAGACCATAGGAAAAGCTGCTGCTTGCCTAATTGGAGGTTCCCAGAATCATCTTTCTCCTGTGAATACACACAATGTTCATGTTGTGCATATTTGCTGTAAATTGAGTGGGTTCCTTCTTTAAAACTTGCTGTGCTGATGAACGCTTCTCCCAGGAGAGTTCCCCTTTCAATATTTGTGGAAAACGCACAAAGGACAAGGACACAGTTGAAGTCTCTTAATTTGCAAATGTCTCTGAATATTCATGATGCCTATTTTCATATTCATCCATTTTTTCTCCTCTTGTTAAGGCAGCATGTCTGTTTTAAGGTAGAACACATCTGTCACAGTTTGTTTTTGTCATCAGAAATATTAATGCCGGGGAAAACCAGTGCAAAATTTATCACAGAATGATCGAATGGGCTGGGTTGGAAGGGACCTCAGAGTTCATCTCGTTCCACCCTGAACTGGCCAGCAGAAATCATCCTGTCTGCCTTAATAAACTCGTGATTCGTGGAGGCTGATTCCTGCTCCAAATGAAGGGCAGAAATAGGGAATATTGTGGTCAAACCCAGATGTTGTGAGGGTGACGGTGACCCCAGCGCTGCCTCGGGAGCTGCACGGGCTGTGTTTGGAGAGCTCCTCCTTTAGTGACTCGCTTCTCATCCCTCTCTGCGCTCAGCAAAATTAAATCACCAAGTGTTTCAAGGAAGGACAGCATGAAAAGCACTTTGGATCCCCTCGGAAAGAAATTAATTTTCCATTTGAACCCAGAGCTGCTGAAGCCATCGCGCGTGTTCCCTGCACGGCCCGCGGCATCCAGCGCCGCTCGCCTTTCATCTGCTGCCTGTCGACAGCTCCTCAAATTGTCTGAGGGGGAAATTTCCTCCCACCTCTTATTTGAACAGTTTTTTTCCCTGAGAAATGTTGCCAACAAAGATTGCTTCTCTTCAGGGCTGGCAAACACTATTTCTTACCTGGTGGCTTATTGGGAATACAATTGGAAAAAACACAATAAGGTTTTGCAAACAGCAGGATGAATAAAGGGAGGAGGGAGATTTTTTATCTCCCCCTCATCAGCTGCAGACAGGGGCTGTTCCTGCTCTGATTATCTCCAGTGTGCAGTTTTTCTCAGTGAACCTGCTGATTTAGCTGGAAAGCATCGAGTGTCATGGGCTGGTGGCTCCACAAGGTCACGGTGGTGGCACGTGGAAGGTCCCCACTGTCCCCTGTGCCTGGCACTGTTCCCTGTGGTGAGGCACTGCAGGGAGCTCCACATCTCAGACTGTGCTGTTTTCCATGGTCTTTGTGTTCTTTCCTCCTTGTTGTTCCCCCAGAGTGCCCCCACTTCTCTGAGCATTTATGGACTGGGTGCTCAGAGGGATTCCCTGGGGATGCTTTGGTGCAGCAGCTCTGGGACCTGCTCTGCCAGGTGCAGGAGGGGCATTTTGCATCCCTGAGATCCTTCCAGATCCTCTCCAGAACAAGAGGGCTCTTTAGACTTTCAGCCTGTGTTTATTCCCCTTCTCTATTTCAATTACCTAAATGTTTGAATAATTCAAAAATTGATTTCAGCCCAGCAAAGCTCCCGACCACACTCCAAGTTTTGTTTGCTGCAGAGCCCACAACTAACAAAGCAACCATTTCTTTATTACAGGATAAAAGCCCATCTCAGAGATAAGCTGCCTGGAGGAATGTGGCACTCTGCACCATTTCCTGGGCATTAAAACTTCCATTTATTTTCAAATATTATGCAGACCAGCCGGCACCTGGTGTATCGACCGTGCCATTAAATCACACAGAACTCGTATCTGAGAGAGTTTTGGGATAACCGTGCCACCCAAACCCCGGCTGGCACTGCAAGGCAAAAGAAGAAGCATTCACTATTAATATTTTTCCTCCAGACCATGGCTCACTTGCCCAGGCACTGTTTGTGTGGCACTTGCTCTGTGAATGAAGGCTGGGGCTGTTTGCCTAGCACTGAAACACGTCCTTAAGGCTCCCTGAAATATAGAAGAAGACAGGGATTACAAGTCCTTCCTGAGCAGCCAGAACAGAACCCATTAAGGTATTGCAAGCCATGCAATTCAATGGCCCTGGAAGTATAATTTGATTGTAATTCAGGAGGTTACTAAAAGGAAATCCATACCAGGCTGAAAGATAAGCGAAAGCGAGGAGTGTATTTACTGGGAGTGCTGAAATGTGAGGTGTGTTATCTCCTTTGTCTGCACTTTATCACCACTGAAGGCAAGTAAAAGGGGAATAATATCTGCTTCACAAGAGAAGATTGGATTAAGTTTTCCCAGTGGTCTTGTGGGAGTTATTTCCATTTTGCTCCTGCCTGGATTAGCCTAACTCCTTCAGGCTTTTCCACACACAGGAGAAGGTCCTGGCTCAGGGAGGGGAGGGGAGCAAGGTTGGTGTGTTGGTTCTTCGTGGGGGAATTTGCTTTTGACCTCTGTAAAAGAATTAGGAGACCTACAACCTCCTCCCTGACTCTTTTACTGACGAGGTTTCTTTTTCAGATCCCTTTTTGTTATGCAGCCTTTTTGTCTGTCAATGTTATCTCTTGCAGGTGTTTATTAGAACCATTATTTGTGAGAAGAAACCTGGGTGCGCTCATTTCTTGCTGAGGTTTCTCTCCCTGCCCTTGTCTCCAGCTCCAATCCCTCTCTGCAGAGACCTGCCTGACTCACTGCACGGCTGGGAAACAGCCCCAGGTATTTGATCTCTGTTTTATCTGCTGGTCCTGCTCTGAACACTGAAAGGATGCTGCTGGGATCCAGTTTCTGCTGCTGGGATCCAGCCTCCATCAATGCCTCCCTCTGCCTGGATTCCGTGGCAGTTTGCTTTGGTTTGTTGAGTTGTCCAGGCAGAGGCTGAGCGTGCCCAGGAGGTGATTTTACACTTCACCCACATTTACTGTCCAGATATTCCCATTTTTCCGTAGCCTTTTTCACATCTAACTTGCTTTACGTGCACGTGGGTGAAAAAGAGAAGGCACTTATGGGATGTTTTGTTTTATTCCAGGGATGGCTCAGCTCAGGAGTGATCACAGACAGACACTTGGCACTTCCACCCAATTCCACACTGCTTGCAAAGGGAACAGGGGAAAATCTCTGCAGCCTGTGGCCTCTGACAGGTACCTGCCAGGCAGTTTATAGTTGAAATGAAGGGCTGATTTCCCAGGTTTTTCATTTGGAGGGGGCAGGCTTAGTGGTTCTTTGCTCACTAAAGGCCAGTGCTGGCCAGCACAAGTGCCCATTCCTGCCAGAGTTTTGATTTTCAAGCACCACGTGTTTCTCTTTCTACCACTTTTCTTATTTCTCTCTGGTTACTGTTGTAACTGCTGCATCTTCTTTGAGCTTCTGGGCACTACAAGACATCTCCTAGATGTTGAATCTTGTCATTTTTGATAAATCTCAGTGAAGCACCGAGCTCAACTGAAACTGCAGCTCAGCATCCTGAAGTGCCAGTTCAATCTATTTCTAGCCTTGGAAAAAAAATAGAAGGGGGGGGCAGCAAAAATCCTCACAGCTTTATAGCAGTAATAATGGTGGGAATGAGTTGGCTTTCAGAAAATAATTTAATCCCTGGAGTATTGGAGATGAGTTTTGAGTGTCAGAGCCTAAGGTAGGGCAATGTCCTATTGCTGTGGCTTGTATTAAAACAAAGGAACATTTTTCCTCTGGAAGTTCATTAAAGTTCAGTTTTATTTTACCATTTTCCAGACTGAAACCACAAGCAGAACAACTTTCTGGAAATCCTGGGATATTGGTTTTGCCTTAGCACTGTCAGATCACCTGGGCACTGCCCTTCTATTGTTTTATGTGAGCTTGTGATTTTGGAGGGATTCCTTGTGCTGGGAGAGGCCATAGCAGAGTCTTTTAACAGGTGAAGAGCTGGAGAGAGCTTTTAAAGGCAGGAATGTGGCCTGGCTGCCTTTTTGCAGCCCACAAAATCAGGTGTCTATGTGTTAAGACTTAAAAATTTCCTGCTGGTTTCACCAAAAGAGGACAAATCTCACTCCTGGTTTCAGAACAACACAGCAGTTGGCATCACACTGAATGTCAGGTGAATGCCACAGAGAATGAGAATTAAAATTTGGCAGCAGTGTCTGCCTGGGCCTCAGGAGTAGAGTTATGGAAGGCAGGAGTTAGGGATAAACAGGATGCCCACCTGTTTAGCATTCAACTTCATCCTTCCTAACTACCATCTTCATTTGTACTCTGGTTGTGACATACAAATCAATGCCCCCCAAATGAAATTGCTTTGTCTAATAATCCTTTGTGCCAGGGTTATCAATAGTTCATTAGTCTTACTTTGCATCTATCAATGAGAGGTGCGATTGAGAGAGAGAGAGTTCAAGGAAAGAAGTGAGTGCATCCTCTGTGGAAGGTGTCTTCCACTCTGGCAACCCTTTGTTTCCACTTGATTCCAGCCTAAGGGTGTAGCTGTACACCCAAGTTTTGTTCACTTGGGAGCTTTCACAGGTTTTCATTTATTCCTGGAGAGCCTCCAGGAAATGGAGGGCTCTCGAGTCTCTGATGGATCCTCCCACCATGAAAAGCCATGACTGAAAACCTCCCATGACAGCACCAGCAATGATTTTAGCTTTCCTGCTTCAGCTGTCCCGTGGGTTTTGCCACTCCTGCAAAGGCTGGGTGTCCCTTCCTGATGAGGACCTGGTGTGGCCCTGCCCAGGTGACAGCAGAGCCTGTGCTGGCTGATGACAGCCCTGCCTGGGCCAGCCAGGTGCTCCTCACTCATTACCCTGCTTTATGGAGCTTGACAGGAGACGTTGGATGCTATCCCAGCAAGGTGGCACAGCTTCAGGCCATGAAATTTTATTCCCAGAATCTTGCCAAATTCATCTGAGCGGCATTTTGTGTTCTGGTGCCTCCTGCCCTGTGTCACTGAGCTCTAAACACGTGCCAGGGTCAGTGTAGGTGCCACTCTGGGTCAAAGTCAACCAAAAACATCTCACACCCTTGGTGGTTTCAGTTTTGTATTAATTAGTTAGAACTCTGCATAGATTGACAAGGTCAACAAGCGAATTGTGTTATTCATTAGGTACCAAATAATTAGTGGTGGCTCCTGGGATGCCAGCTGATTTCTTCCATCCCAATTTTTACTTTGTTGCAGCAGGTTTTTCTAATGATCATCACGCAATCATTTCACAATTCATCAAACCAGTAGATGTGGGGCAAAGCCAGGTTTGGAAGGTGTGTGCAGCAGAGGGGGACAGGGCTGGAGCCTTGGCTGGGTGTGCTGGGCTGGCTCCAAACGGGATTTCTGCTCCTGGAGGGATTTCTCATGGGTGCCTGGAGGCTGAGCAGCTCCTGCCCTCTGTCCTTCAGCTCAGGAACTCCCTGGGCCCAGGCTGGGGTGGGAGTTGAGTCAGCACATCCAGGAGAAGCAGAGGGTTTATTTAGCTCCATCAAGTGACCTCAAGGGATTTGTGGAGTTTGTTTGGAAAAACCTCCAGCTAGATGAGCTAAACTCCTCTGGCCTTCTGGTGCTCCAGAAATGAGTTCTTGAACTCACACAGGCCATGTTAAGTGGAGCCAGGGAAAAGTTTTGACTGAGAAACTATTTGTCAGCATATTGTTGCCATGAATGTCTCATGAAGCCTTTGATTCCTTCAGATTTTCCTGCTTGGAGAACATTGATCATGGTTTTGGGTAACTTTGCTGCAAGAAAATTCTTCTTACAATTTATTTTATGTTCTTTTCCTTTTTGCCAAAGGATAAAGACGAGAGGATTGATAAGTTATAATGTCTACAGAATAAGAAAAAGAAATACCTTTTGTTTCACTGCTGCTGAAAAAAAATGACAATGAATTTTAAAAATTTCAAGCCGAAAGCAATAATTTCTTTTGAAATTCCTCACAAGGTACATTTCCCTTTTTTTAAAGTCATGTGTAACTTAGAAAAGTGATCTGGTAGCGCTAGGCTGCAGTTGAAAAAAAAAAAATATTTGTACATAAAAACAAGGTGATTTTAAACTGCTTCTCGTGTGACAGAGTTTTGGATCAATATTTCATCACAGGAAGTCGGCGCCGTGACTTTGAGTCTGGCTTTGCCGGCACAGGGAGGCGGCTCTGCTCCAGTGTCACTCCTGCCTGCCTCTCCCTGCTGATAAAAGCTAGCAGGCAGAATGAAAGGGGACAAACGCCCCCAGCTCTCCAGAAAAACACGCAGAGAATGAAAGGACTGTGGTTCTTTTTGAAAGGACGTCTCTTCCCTCCTGGTGTCCCCACTACGTGTCCCCCGTGACCGGTTCCTGAGGCTGGGGAGCTTCCATGGGCACACATTCCCTGTGGTCCCTCCTCCTGCACCTCCAGCTGCAGTGGGGCAGGGCAGAGCAGTGCCATGGGCAGGGGATGAATGCATGGAAATCAGCATTCATGAGAATCAGAGATGGGGAATTTCTAATCTCTGCTCTGCTCCAGGCCAAACGCGGATGTGATTCTGAAAGATTATTCAGTGATTCAGCTCCAAGTGAGCTTTCCTCAAGTATCCTGGGTTTTTTTTTTTGAATAAAACCTCTCCAGACCAGGAACTGAAGTGGTCTCTGGGGCTGCAGGGCTGTGCTGTGGGCTCGGCTGATGGCAACTGCAGCCACAGGCAGGACAAAGCCATGGGGAAATGGGACACTTAGAAGGTCAGAGGATATTTGGCACATTTATCACTGTCTGCTCCTTGCCAAGCTCTTCCAAAGCCCGACTGTAGCTCTGACTGTCACACTGTGTTTGGAGACAGATCCAAGAAATGACTCAGGGCCCATCTGTGTTGCCAAATAGCTTCACTCCGTGTCTGCTGTCTGGCTGTCCGTGCTGGTTTGGAGCGAGCCAGCTCCTTCCCTCCAGCCGGGCTTTCTGCAGGGCTGCTGTCACAGGAGCAGTGGATCCCCATCCTCCTGCTGCTGTCTCACAGCTCTGAGCTGTGGAACATCCCTGCCATCATCTCAGCTGTCTCAGAGGCACCGCCCTGCTGCAGGATTGCCTTGGGGCCATCGCAGCTGGTCCTGAGCCGTGCCCTCCAGTCCTGCAGGTCACAGAAATGGGAAAGAAATGTTCAGGGTTGGACTGCTGAGAGTCCAGCAGGGAGATCTGCCTGTGCAGCATTTCACAGGGGCATGGAGGGACAGGACAAAGGGGAATATACACTGGGATGGAATTGTCCATCCAAATATCCCACAGGTGCCCAGAGCAGCTGGGGCTGCCCCTGGATCCCTGGCAGTGCCCAAGACCAGGTTGGACACTGGGGCTGGAGCACCTGGGACATGGAAGGTGTCCCTGCCACGGCAGGGGTGGCACTGGATGATATTTAAAGTCCCTTCCCACCCAAACAATTCTGGGATTTCAGGCCCCTCTTTATTTCTGAGTTGCACAGTTTTAGTAACAATTCAAAATTTACAACACCCACTGAGAGTAACTTTGGATGGGAACACGCAGCTATATTACTTTTATCCATAGTTTTATCAACAAATATAGCCTTTCCTAACAGCCTTCATACTCTCCTGCCTCAGGATTTATTTTTGAAAGTGCTATAAATAGGCAATGCTCTGGATTGGGTCAGTTCCCCAGGGAAATAAGTGCATGCCACTTTTATATGAGAGGTTAAATTCTGCCAGCCTTATACTGACTGAGGAGAGCATTAGGGGAGGTGTAAGGCAGGGAAGAACTTGCTGCTGTGTACAAATGGTACAAATGTAATTTAACTAAGTACACCAATTGCATTTTTAGAAACCTTATTATAGGGTCAATTTATTTTGTCAAGTGACCAGTAATTAATTTTATAGATCTTAAAGAGAGTAAACTCTAAACTCTCTGCTCTGAATCGGACCTTGGCATTGAAACGGGAGATTTGTGTGTGCTGGGCTTTCAGAGATGCTCTTGGTGTTGGGTGAGTGATGTGATGGGGTGAGGGAGGTGTCAGGGCAGGCAGGGATGGGGCCAGGGCTGGTCTGGCTGGGCACAGCACAAGCTCCTCTCCCCTCTCAGAGGCTTGCCCAGTGCACCTTGCTGGTGTTGATGCCTGAGGATTTCAAATTTTCTATTTTCCATATATTTATAATCCTGCAGTTCTTCAGTGTGTAACTCCAAACCCCACACACAGTGGGAGCTGCTGCTTTCCCATTTGGGGCAGACACAACAATTCCTCTGCAGGCCTGGCAACCAAGGACACCTCACTGCCTCAGGGCCCAGAGATGGGAACAAAAGGGAGTTGGGGGAGCAAACTTGGGGTCAATGACTTCAGTACCTGAAGCTGGAATTGGCAGATTCACCCCCAAAATGCAAATGGACCAAAATTATAAAAGTGTAAAAACCCTGACCCATCATCCATTTTTGGGTGTAGCTCCCGGGGGACTTTGTCTGTCCAAAATGTACTTGAATGTTCTTAAAGAAAAAAAAACCAACTGCTTTTTATTCCCTGAATTCTGTTTTTAGGTAAGCCCATCAAGGCATCAGTGTGACACCCTTCCTTTGGTGCCTCTGAGGCTCTGGGGGCTGTGGGAGGGATTCTCCAGGCAGGAGCTGTGCTGTGAGGGCTGTGTGTGATTCTGGGGTTGTTGTTCCCAGAGAGCTGACAGCCTGTCGTGCAGCACGAGCCACTGGGTGCTGCCTCAGCTCTGCCATCTGCCGTGGTTGCCCTCTTCCCTGCCTACTCCCCGTGCAAGATCTGGGTGTTTTCTCCACCCTGCACAGCCCATGCCCGCGTGCCATGCTGGGGCAGCAGCGGGAGGCTGCTGGGGAGCCCTGACCTGGGCCAGGTGGGTGGAACCTCCCACAGGGCACCCACCCACGCCTCACTCAGAAATCTCTCTTGTTGTGATAAAGAAACCAAACTAAGTGAGATTTAAGCAAAGTGTCATCAGTCTCATGTGCTGGTGAGATAAAAATCCCTCTTCTCCCTGGCTGCAGGAATTGGACTCGAAAATTCAAGCAGACTTTCAGTCTGCTGTTGTGTGTAATGTAATTTACTCCTCCTACATAATGAAAAATGTTTGGATGAAAGTGAAAAAACCCATTTTGACCCATTTTGGTGGTTGGTTAGGTGACTTCACAAGTCCCTTCCAACCCAAAATATTCTATGACCCTGCAGAAGGTCGCAAGAAAATCCCGACAGATTGAATATTTTGAAGGATGCCTTTCCTACTCCGGTTTAACACTCCAGCAAAGAGGAGAACAGCATGACCGGAGCTGAGGAGGAGAGAGGGGAGAGTGACTAACGAGCAGGAATCAGCAGCAGGGCAGCAGCCTGTGCTGCACCTGCCCAGGCAGCCCCAGGGCACGGCATGGGGAGCACCATATGCACTGCAGGGCTGAGAGCAGCAGCTCACACTGCCCTGCAGATGGGGAACAGCCCTGCCCTTGAGCAAGGTCAGAGAGAGGGATTTTGGAAGATGGGCAGCTGCAGAGTGCAGGGTTTTATTTAAAGCACAGTGGGTTTGTGGGCACTGAGGGTGTGCTCAGGGATATGATGTGCAGGAAGGGCTCTGGCACAGCCATGGGAAAGTCTTTAGAGCAGAAATGAGGATTGATAGGGTTGCATGAAATTTACAATAAAAATATCTCAGCAAATTTGGCACTTGGGATGCAGATTGTGGATAGCTCCTGTTCTCCTCTGTGCACTATGGGCATGTTTTAGGTAGTGTTTGAAGGAGTTATTTCAAGCAGGGATGCAGTTGAATGACAACACAAAATAGCCTCTGTTAATGGTGTTACCATGTGTACAAGCTATGTAATGCTACTTTTTTTCTAGTAAATGTATTTTCTTCCCAGTTTTGCGTTTCCCTGATTGGCTGGGTCTGTTCCACTTGGGATAAAACAGAAGAAGATGCAGTGTGTGGTAGATTTAACAACCTGTGGGATGCAGGGCTGAGGTCCCTTCTCCAAGGCAGACAGGACATTATTGTATTTTCTGTGTTTTGTTTTCCTTTCTTTTTGTTTCAAATGAGTATGTCTGGAGGATGAAGGATGGGTCACTTCCCTGACTTGCTTTTCTGCCCACATCAGGGAGAGAATTCATGGGAATTAGGGAGAATTCAGAGAGCCATGGACAGAAAATCCCCTGTTCGGGATGGCCTTTCCCAGGATTTCAGTCTGCTTCCTCCTCCAGGTCTCTTCCTTTAATAGGAGCTTAAAAGGAGGGTTTTGAATGACCCAAGGGTGTGACTTTTGTTTTTGTTTGGTCAATATATTGGAAATACTCAAGGCCAGGTTGGAAGGGGCTTGGAGCAGCCTGGGAGGTGGCAGGGGTTGGAATGACATGACCTTCAAGGACCCTTCCAACCCAAATCATGCCATGATTCCATGGCTCTGCTGGGAGCTGAGAGCTGGAATCAGCAGGAATTTGCTGCTGGCACTGGAAGGGATGGGAAGCAGCCAGATACCCCTGGCATGAAGGACATCAGCACCCCAAAGCCACGTAGGACATGAGGGCTCAGCTGGAAAAGCTCCACCAGAATCACAAAGCCTTAAAATCCATTTAGTGACGACTGCAAAATGTTTTGCATAAACTCCTTTTCTTCCTGCCTAAATATGAACACATCCAGATCAATCACCGAGCTCAAAAATCTTCCTGGTTCTTTTGTGAACATCCTGCTTTGTTATTCCTTTCATTTGTCTTGCACAGAACAAGCCAGCACCGAGAAAATAACTTATTGTGGATGATCAGAAAGACCTTTTCTCCCTTGTTTTTCAAACAGCAGTACACAGAAATGGAATGTTGTCTGTACACAGAGTTGCTGTTTTCCATATATAACCAAGGTGTCACACAGCTCATTATTTCAGGGAAAAAATCAGTGTCAACAAGCAAGGCTTGTGGCTGTCGTTGGGTTTATTAAAAACAAAAACGTTTGATCTCTTGAAGAAAGAAAAGAAATCAGCTCCTGGATTTTAGATTTTTTTTTTTTTCTGGACTTGGTCTTCTCGAAAAGCATCAAAAAATGAAAAATCTAAGGTGACATCCTCTGTTCTCATGGCCCCTAATAGCCAGTCACTCCACCAATTTTTCTAAGTTTATCTTTAATCTACTATTCCCAAACTAATTAGGGACTGAAGGTCTTTGGACCGATTTTCATTTTGTCTTGAGTTTTCATTTTGTTCTTGAGTTATTGTGACATCTTTACTACAAATTCTTTCTCAGTCTAATTAAATTCCTGCAGCATAAATGTCATTTTTCATATCATCACCTGTGGTAGCCTGACTTTGCCTTGGTCTCCTGATGAGGGACTGACTCCCTTCCTTCCTGCTTCATATTTGAAAAGTTTGGCTTGGAGTAAGAACATCTCCAGGCTTAGCACAGACAGGGATTTCATTAATATCTAGGCATTCAAATTGATGGAGTTTTATTAGAAATATCCAGCAGTTGTTCTCTTATATTAGTTTTCATAAGAACATTTCAATTTATGCCTTCCTTGAGGCGCAGAGGCAAAGGGCTGAGTTTGAGTCGTGCTCTGAGCCTGGCCCTGAGCAGCCAGGACCCAGAACAGCCCAGAAATCCTCTGCTCTGCTTGGAAACATGGTGCAGGGCTTATCTGCTAAACAAAATCCAAATGAGAAATGTTGATACTTAATGAAATATAAGTTTGAGGATTTCACAAAAGAAATCTGCTGTCTCTGCTTTAATTTATCAGGGAGAGTTATGTGCAGATGGTATATACAGAGCTATTTCCTGACTGTACTCCAGAGTAAGTTGATTTGTGGTTTAATGACTTTTATCAAAATGAAATAAGCATTTGATCTTTGGATTTGATCTGGCTATATCTGCAGCTGCTACACCACTACAGCAATTACTTCCAAACTGGGCTTTTTGCCCAGGCAAATGGAGTTCGTCCTTGTTTCATGTCTCATTGACTGTCCTGATAATACACACAGTGCTACTGTAGGTTTTTTCTTCCTCTGAATTTGATAGGTGTGAAAGTAAGAGAGTAATTCCCTTTTTATTTTTGTATCAGTGTTGTTTTATTATAATCCATTCACTACTCTGGTTAATTTTATCTTGAAGCTGCTCCTAACTAAAATTCAATACAAGAAGGTGCAATTTTCTCCACATAATCCTGCTATGCCCCTCCATAGAGAAACAAGAAATTCATTTATGAATTCTAAATCTCAGACCCCTCATGGTAATCTTCACATCTGTCCAGTGGTTTAGAGATGAGTTTGTAGGGATGTGTTGTGCACCCACGCTGGGCTAAATCCACTCCTAATGGATTTCAGTGGAGGGCAACGGGGTTATACTTGGAATCAATTTACCCCCATGTATCCATCTCTGAAATAGTGTTATTATTGTTTTTATTTTTGTTTTTTTTTTGCTGTTGGCTAATTAATTCCTGTAAAATTGAAGCTGTTAAGGTTAGTAATTCTTTTCCCAGGACCATACTTCATTCTTTAGTTACTGCTCAGGCCAAGATTTGTCCAAGTTCAGCCTCAAGAGCTCCCTGTGGGAGATGGCTGTCATGATTAAGGGTTCTTAGGGCTCGGTGCTGCCAGCTGTGCCTTCCTGAGGAGCTGCAGCTGCCTTTGTGGGCAGGGTGTGGGAGGCAGGAGCTGCTGAGGTGGCCGGCAGCCAGTTCACCTGGGCCAGAGCAGCAGCAGGGAGCAGTGCCTGGACCAGGCCATGCTGGATGAAGATGTTCTGGAAGCAGCCTTGGTTTGGAGCCAGCAGGTCTGAAATCTGCTGATTCACGGTGGCCAGGAGAGGCAGTCAGAAGGAATTATAAAACAAGAGAAAGATCTTTGTTCTCCCCTTTTTTACAGTCACTTCGGGACAAGGTGCTTCACGCTTTGCGTGGCTGGAAGGTAGATTTTAAACTGTCTCTTTTTTGGCTGGATATTTCTTAGAGATAAGCAATAAAAATGGCAATAACTGGGAAGTGACTGGTGGATGAGTTGCCTGGAGATTTGCAGTGCTACCAGGAGCTCTGTGAGAAGGCGGCTCAGCCTCGGAGCCGGGGAAGGTTTTCCTGTGCCAGGGTTGCTGCTGCATCTTCAGCAAATCAAACTCCTTGCACAGTACTTGCTCCTTAATCCAGGAAAATTAAACCACCAGCCACAGCTACATTGTCCAGCCATCTGCTCTCCCAGGTGCTCCCACGGCTGAGCAGAGATGGAGGGATGTGACCTAGAATCCCACTGCAGAGCTGCGATCATTCCCAGCACAGCCCCAGCCTTCAGTCTTCTGCATGGCATCAGATAAAGTAAACATCAAGATTTGATGTGAGAGCATATGTCCATTGCATAATTCATTAGATTTCTTCTCCACTACTATTTTTAGGTATTTTTCAATCAGAAGTAGAGAGTGAGGATTACTCAGGAAAAGAAAATGATAAGAAAATAATGGGGGAGCTTAGAATGATGTCTGGGTACTTCTGGGACTGAGATCTGGCCATTTAGCTGTGTGTGTTTGGTTTTTAAATAATTGCTTCTGTCCTGGTCAGTTCCACAGTCCTTCATGACAGCTTGGTGGTGGGATGGTGTAAATCCAACAGCAGAACAGGAAACCTGCTCCTTTTTTAATCAGCACTGCTGCTAAAACCCCTGTCAGGCCAGACACCTCCCATCATTTCAGACTGTATCACTCCACCAGCCTGAACGTGGTTATTCCCAATTTCCAAACACTAAACACATCCAAAACCATTTCCCCTCTGTTTTGCAAAGCATCCACTGAGTGTTGCTGGGACACAGCGAGCAGAGTTGGTGGTTTCCCTGCTCAGGTTGTGCAAAATACCTCGTAACTGCAAATCATCACAGCTGCCACAGCTTCCTCTCATGTGTCAGCAGGCTGTGAGCTGCAGCCAGGCTGTGTGAACACCTGGGATGTTTCTGGGCTCTCAGGTTTGCCGAGCCTCATTTCACACGTGCAGGGTTTGCTGTAAGAAAATCAGGACAAAAATCCTAACCAAACCCCATGTTGTACAGTCACTGTCAAGAAATGGAAGGAGGAGTTATTTTGAGGCTTTTCCATCTTTCCTATTGCTAGGAGACACTTCTTGGGCACACAAGGCTTATCAGGCTCCCAGAGCGGCCTCCTCAGTACCACAGCGTCCATGGCGATGCACGGGGCAGCTCTGAGGGAGACAGGGAGGAGGACATTGGGATGAGAGCTGCTTTTCATTTTGAGTCTTTCTGAAACAAATGCAGAGTGTGCTGGAGGCAGCTGCAGGTGATGTTCCTGGGTTCTCAGGTTTGCTGAGCCTCAGCACGTTTCACCCCACACGTGCAGGGTTTGCTGTAAGGAAGTCAGGACAAAAATCCTAACCACACCCCAAACCCCAAACCCCATATTGTACAGCATGGGTTACTGACAAGAAATGAAAGGAGGATTTATTTTGAGGTTTTTACACTTCCCTATTGCTAGGAGACGTTTCCTGGGCATGCAGGGCTCGTCAGGCACCCATTGAGGCCTCCTCGGTGCCGCGGCGTCCATGGCGATGCATGGGGCAGCTCTGAGGGAAACTGGGAGAAGGAAATGGGGATGGGAGCTGCTTTTCATTTTCAGTCTTTCTGAGACAAATGCAGCACATCTTTGTGCTGGTTTTCTCCCTCAGTTTTTCTCAATGGGGGAAATAACAGTAAAAAGGGAGAGTGGGAACCATGGAATGCAGACATGGAATCAGCTGCAGGTGCCAAGGAGAGCGTGGTGCATGAAGTGTCACCTCAGGCTGGCCTTGGTCACAGCTTTCACAGCCTGCTCTCTGCAGAGAGTGGGGTCACGATGTGGTTACAGCACATTTGGGCCAAGTTTGTACTGCTTGGGAAGGTGCAAAACCACAGCACTGCCAGCCAAATCTGGCCTGTCCCTGATGGTCAGTCCATGCACAGCATCACCCACAAGCACCTGAGTCCCACCAGCCCGCAGGTCCATGATTAGCACCAGCCTCACCACCTGTGACCCCAGTGTTTAAAATTCTCAGTTCTGACCAAAAATTATTCATTTTTATAGGTGGCCTTTGAGTCACAGTACAATGTATGTATTGTATAGGTGGCCTGGCCCGATAAGTCTCAGTTGTTCTAAGTGGGCTGCAGCTGTGATGTCCTTCAGTGGGCTGCAGCTGTGACTAATGAAGATAACTGGGATAAAAGGGGGTGGGTTGGCCAGTCTGGGAGAGCTTTGAAGGAGCCCTGATGAAGCAGGAACAATCTGCAGAAGAAGGAGTCAGTGCTGTGACTGCCTATAAGAAAAGCACCAAGAGGGTATGGGACTTTAGAAATATGAAAACAACAATAAGGCACCTCAGTTTGGGCTGATTGAGGCTGGGGTTGTAAATGGACAGATCTCCTGGGGGTTTGTCATGGGTGGGCAGAGCCTGGAAAAAAACAAAGCTGTCAGGAGAACATGGGAATTTGTCATGCAGAAGGGAGTTGCTGAGACAACTGTGGAGTATCTCACACTGTATTTTTCACACTAATGCCAGATGGCCAGGAATGGGATCCCCCACGTTCTCCTCCCAGTCTGAGAAGACAAGAAAATAAACAAGGAAAATGTCTGTGCTGATGGCATCTGTTGGCTCCCTCATGAGGTGAGTCACTGCTTTTGATTGCTGAAATAATTAGGATTTCTTTCTAATTGGATTCTTGTGTTAACCCTTCCTGTACCATGGATCCCAATCATCCCTTTAGCTCCTGGCAGGAGGTTGGAGCTGGATGATCTTTAAGGTCCCTCCCAACCCAAACCATTCTGGGATTTTGTGGAAAATGAGACTTGGCAGCAATTGCAGGCAAGGACATTTTACACCAGTTGGGCTGTTGGTGTGGAACCCACCCCTCTGCTGATCCCATCACCTACAGGACCATCCTGGGGGTGATCAAAACTCAGTTTCCTTCCAGCTATGGGACAAGAATGCCAGGAATTACAGGAGAGGAAACACAGGGCAGAAATCTGAGGCAATATTTGAGTGTGGGGTGCTCTGCAGCAGGTTTTATTTAGGAGGTGCTTGACACATGCTCCCTGAGATCCCTGCACTCCTGCCAGGCATATGTGCACATACATTTATTTTTAAACTCTGACATGCAGCATTTCTTACCTAGCTGGTGCACCAAAGCAGTTTTTTTCCTTAGCAAATAAGGGAAAGAGCTGGGTAAGTATAAATGTGTTTCTTAACAGCCTTGTTTGTGACAAAATTGCCAAGTAAATCTTCACACGACATCGGGCTGCGAGTATTTGAGTCACATTTGGACAGCAAAGCCCACTGCACGCAGCTTTCATTACAACATTTCTCTCAAGCACAGTCTGTCTCTCATGTTTTTCTGAACATTGTTTAAAGAACTGATGAAAGGGCTGAAAACTTTTCAAACTTTCCTTTTCTTGGGTCTCTTCAGCTCACTCTTTCATCACTCAGTCAATAAACAGTAGAGGACTCTTCTGAACTGCAGTGGGAGCGAGGAGGAGAAGGGGAAATTAATGATATCACCAAATTGAAACTCTTTCAAGTTCCCTTTAATTGCAGAGGGCACAGGGAGCTCATTCAGTTTTAATTCTCTGCTCTCTTGCTGTCCCCAGGGGAGCAATCTGCCTCTCCTCCCACGCCGCACGCCATTTTCCTGGGTGGGTTCCTGGCTCCCAGCTCGGGGCTCCTGTGCTGTGCAGAGCCCTTCCCGGCGGGATTCTGGCAGGGGCACAGCAGCCACAGCTGGCACTGAGGTGGTCACGCTGCCCTTGGGCACCACACGGGGCTGATCCTGCTCTGTCAGTCCCTTGGTGCCCGTTTGGTGCCTCAGCCGCCAATCTATGGACTGCGGATCACAGGATCCCACAACTGTAGTTTTTAGGATTTTAGTTGGAAGAACCTTAAACCTCATCCAGTGCCACTCTGGCCATGGGCAGGGACGCCTTCCACTGTCCCGGAGTGCTCTAATCCCTCTCCAACCTGGCCTTGGGCACTGCCAGGGATGGGGCAGCCACAGCTCCTCTGCACAGGTGAGTGCCACATATCCAAGCTGTCCAAATTTAAAAGAGAAAACAACAAAACCCCCAAGAACATCCAAAAATTGCTGCTGTCCACTGAGGAGCTTCAGAAGCAACCAAGCATTCCCTGGCTGTCTTTGTCTCATGGGAAATATCAGTGCAAGGGGCTGAAAACTGCTCAAAGAGCCATTCCCACCGTGGAAAAGCCTGAGGATTATCATCACAACAGGTCCCTGGGCAGAAACATGAAGCATAAAGCTTTAAATTCAAGTCACACTGATAAGAATAACAAATAAAGAGACCAAATTCCCTTAAAAAATGGGATTACTGAGGCCGTGGGGAAGAAATATTTTAAGGGAAGTTAAAGAGAAGTTAATCTGCTTTTATGTAATTTGTTTTCCTATTCTTCCCAAACTGGCTTGCTTTGGAGACAGCTGCTTTCAAGGTTTACAGCCGTGCATATGGTTGGGAGGGCTGGAATTGGCAGCCCTTGGCATGACAGAATAATGGCTAACTGGAAAAATGGCTGGGTAGATAATTTACAGATGATACGACCACATCAAAGCCAGTGAAACACAACCCATTCATTTTTACAGCCTCCAGACTGCTCCCTGTTGTCATGTGTCCCTCCTGATGGCTCTGCTGTCACACAGCCCCTCCCCTCCCATGGACAGGATCCCATGGAAATCCTCATTTCTGGAGGGCTGGACACAAACAGGGCAGGACCCCATGGAAATCCTCACTCCTGGAGGGCTGGACATGGATGGGGCAGGACCCCATGGAAATCCTCATTTCTGGAGGGCTGGACACAAACAGAGCAGGATCCCATGGAAATCCTCACTCCTGGAGGGTTGGACAGGGCAGGATCCCATGGAAATCCTCATTTCTGGAGGGCTGGACATGGATGGGGCAGGATCCCATGGAAATCCTCACTCCTGGAGGGCTGGACACAAACGGGGCAGGATCCCATGGAAATCCTCACTCCTGGAGGGTTGGACATGGATGGGGCAGGATCCCATGGAAATCCTCATTCCTGGAGGGCTGGACACAAACAGAGCAGGATCCCATGGAAATCCTCACTCCTGGAGGGCTGGACATGGATGGGGCAGGATCCCATGGAAATCCTCATTCCTGGAGGGCTGGACATGGACAGGGCAGGATCCCATGGAAATCCTCATTCCTGGAGGGTTGGACAGGGCAGGATCCCATGGAAATCCTCATTCCTGGAGGGCTGGACATGGACAGGGCAGGATCCCATGGAAATCCTCATTCCTGGAGGGCTGGACATGGATGGGGCAGGATCCCATGGAAATCCTCATTCCTGGAGGGCTGGACATGGGCAGGATCCCATGGAAATCCTCATTCCTGGAGGGTTGGACAGGGCAGGATCCCATGGAAATCCTCATTCCTGGAGGGCTGGACATGGACAGGGCAGGATCCCATGGAAATCCTCACTCCTGGAGGGCTGGACATGGATGGGGCAGGATCCCATGGAAATCCTCATTCCTGGAGGGCTGGACACAAACAGAGCAGGATCCCATGGAAATCCTCACTCCTGGAGGGCTGGACATGGATGGGGCAGGATCCCATGGAAATCCTCACTCCTGGAGGGTTGGACATGGATGGGGCAGGATCCCATGGAAATCCTCACTCCTGGAGGGCTGGACACAAACAGAGCGGGATCCC
Source organism: Ammospiza caudacuta (assembly GCF_027887145.1). Taxonomy (NCBI): domain Eukaryota; kingdom Metazoa; phylum Chordata; class Aves; order Passeriformes; family Passerellidae; genus Ammospiza; species Ammospiza caudacuta. The sequence goes on along the minus strand of NC_080604.1, from coordinate 20,919,087 downwards.
ATGGAAATCCTCATTCCTGGAGGATTGGACATGGATGGGTTTGAGTTCCACTTCCTTCCTGTTTTTCTGTTTAAATTGGGAACAAGGATTAGTGTTTGGTTTGAGATTTTAATATTCAAGGATAGATTAAGACAGCAGCCTGATGTTAGATGACCATTATATGCCAAATGCTATCAAAATCTCCAGCAGCATCAAATCAAGCCCTAAATCCTAAAAGCTTTATACTTTTCTCCCCCAGATTACACCAGAGTATCACCTTTGGAGCTGTGTTGTTCTTTGTTCAGCAATAAATGAACAATTGCTGGAGAAATCCCAGCTGGGGTAGTCCTGGCCCTCCCTTGGCCAAGCCCTGAGTGAAAGGCAGATTCTCGTGGCTCAATTACAGAGCCACTAAACAAAATGGAAATGTTGATGTTCATTATTGATTTTATCCTTTGCTGCTCTGGAATGGTGCTAGTGGGAGCTGTTTTAATCAGATTACCTTAAAACTTACTTACAGAATGAAGTACTTAATTTATCCCCCCTTTTTTCCTTTCCCAAAGCAATAAAACAGGAAAGGATCAGCTGTGCTTCCTGTAGAGCAGCCCTTCTCTTTTTGGTTTTCTTGCTGTGTTTGTGTAATTCATCTTTTATCACTCTCCAAATCTGTTTTTAGAGCATTTTGCATTTGTTATATCTCCTCAAGTAATCGCTCATATTGGTTATGGAATAGAATAGACTGTGATTGTTGGAGATATAACTGCAAAATGTTTCCAATTTCTGGGAATATCAGTTGAAAACTACATTTACTGAACATCCGTCTCCAGCTCCCTGTGCTGTCAGGTCACAGCTCCGTGTCCCCACAGCCTGCATGTCTTTGGGATTCAAGTCAGCCAGGCTGATTCTGCTTTAACTGAGGATCTGGGAAGTGCTGCATTCTGAGTGATATATCCTCTCATAATCTGGGAGGTTAAATGGTTTTTCTGATTTGATTCTTTACTGCCTTCCCCATTTCGCATCAGATGAAACCGGCTGTGAAATAGCAGCAAATGCAAGTGGCACATTTGTGTGCTGAGTGCCTGCAGCGAGCTGGGGATGAGGAATTGGCCTTTAATTGCCCCTCATTAGTCATGTGCTGGGTACAATATAACCGGCAATTGCAGTGGGCAAGGGGGCTGAGAAATGACGCCCGTCCTCATCCCAGGCTGGCTGAGGGGCTGGAAGTGGCTCTGAGCGAGGCACTAAAGGGCCCAGTTCCTGCCAGGTGTGAGGCCCTGCAAGCTCTGCCCCTTGGCTGGGCTCAGGGAGGGTGGGTGAGCATGACCAGAGAATCCCAGAATTGTTTGAGTTGGGAGGGACCTCAAAGCCCACCCAGGTGTCCATGGCAGGGACACCTCCCACTGTCCCAGGTTGATGTCCAACCTGGCCTTGGGCACTGCCAGGGATCCAGGGGCAGCCGCAGCTGCTCTGGGCACCTGTGCCAGGGCTGCCCACCCTGACAGAGAACACAGAGAACAATTCCTCATTGCCAATATCCCGTCCATCCCTGCCCTCTGGCAGTGGGAGCCATTCCCTGTGTGCTGTCCCTCCATCCCTTGTCCCCAGTCCCTCTGCAGCTCTCCTGGAGCCCCTTCAGGCCCTGGGGGGAACTCTAAGGTTTCTCTGGATCCTTCTCCAAGCTGAACCACCTTGTTCTTGTGTTCTCTGTTCACATCCATGTGGAATCTGGTCTCTGTCCTGCTGGGCAGCTGATCCTGAGCAAAGCACTCAGCCCAGGCCATCTCCTTGCAAAACCACGGAATCACGGAATGCTTTCGGTTGGAAAAGATCTTTAAGACCATCGAGTCCCACCACGAACCAGCACTGTTCCCACAGTGCTGCCACCCAGGGATGATCCCAGTGACCCTGCCATGATCCTCTCAAAGTGCCACTCAACAGGGGAACCTGCCTTTCAAAGGAACAAGACTTTTAATCTGTGGATTTAATCAAATTTAACCCTCTCCTTGCTGCGTCCCACCTGCATTCCCTTTCCTTGGCAGCGAGCAGCTCTGATCCCAGCTCTTCCCACCACTGCTCTCCCTGACCAGCCCTTTGGAAGGAGGGTGGAGATTTCTGTGCCTTAGCAGATGGCAGCAAATCTTGATACCTGCATTTCACAGCCTGGCCCGTGGGGCTGGAGTGATGTATTTACTCCAGCACCTAAAGTCAATGAATTACATCCAACCCTGCAAATGGTCATAAATATGATATCTGTGTGAGCTGAGGTAATTGCCTGCTTTATATATGTGTTTATCTTCCCTGCATTGCATACACAATGTGCATTATGTCAGGGAGATGACAAAGAGCAGCCATAATGCTCCTCAACCGCATATTTCTTCTTAGTTTATGGCAGAGGCTCAGAGTTATCTTATGCAGAGTTGGCTGCAGTGGTTTAATATAAATTAACATACTTAGAAAATGTCAAGGAGCATTAATTGACAATTTCAGAAGCCTACCTTGCTAAATACCAGTTCAGTTCTGAAGCTTGTCTCTGCAAGCTTAATATATGGAAAATAATGCTTATTCATGAATGGCTTATGTAACTTGGCATTAATTACGTGGCTGTCACAGATGGTCTCTCTACAAAACCAGGTGCCAAAAATAAAGTTTCCATCCCCACAAGGGAACTTCTGAGCTGGGTACTCAGCACTTTGGAAAAGCAGGGCACATCATCCTGTGTGGAAATACCGACTTACTAACCTAATTCTGGACCCACTTTTGGCAGAGGATTGGCCTATATAAAAATATTTCACATCAGCACCTTCTCCTGTATCTCCAACGAGGGGATCCATGGCAGGAGCCTGGTGTGCCCCCAGCCCAGCACTCCCCTAGCACTTCCCACCTGGAAAATGGAGATGACACTGAATAATCCTCTTGATAAAAAGTGAAACAAGCTGAGATTTTTATCTGAACAATTAGGACAGTGTTGGTGGTTTCTCTGCCTGTCCTCCAGCCGGAGCTGTGGCACAGCTGGGAGCAGCTGGTTGATGTGGAGGTGCTCAGCTGAATGCTAATTGTTGATTAATATAGCCCTGGGTTATAAAAGCCCAGTTTCTCTCTTTAGGGTTTTTTTCCCATGCACCAGGAAGGTGCTGCTGTCTCTCCAAGGCTTCCTGCTCCTCATTCCAGCTGGGAGCATAGCCAGCTCCACAGCTCCTGGGAATTTCCCTGCCTCCCTAAACAAAGTTAAGCAAGGCTGAGAGATGAGATTTGAAGGCATTTATTGATTTTGCTTTAATATTCTGTTATTTCTTTCCCATCAATACCCTATTTGCTTTATGCAGTGCACTGTGCTCTAAGTATATTCCCAGAAAATGATGCACATAATGCTATCTCAAATGGGAGCATATGAATATGAAATGAAAGCTGGGCTGTAAATCACTGAAAATCAGGAGTGGCAGCCCCATCCAGGCAGCTGCACTCGGAGCCATCCCTGCTCTGCTCCTGAGCTGGAGTGGGAAGGGCAGCCCTTCCTGAGGGCTGGCTTTGCTTGGCACCACTGGATGCTGCAGTGTTTGGGCCCCAGAGCTCTGCAGTGATGGGTTTCCATGGCAACTGGCTGGTAAGCCAGGGATGGGGGGACCTGCCCTGTGGCCCCAGCTTTACCTAGCTGGGTTGTTGGGTGATTTTGCCAAATGCACCCTTCTTTCATGATTTCGCTCTTTATTTGCGTTGTTGCTGTTGAAATACTTTCTGTGGTGCCTAAGTTAAGTCCTCCCCTGAGCTCAGGGCAAAACTGAGCCTAGAAATGCTCTCCTGGCCTAACAACAAGTGTTTATTGCCCTGACACCCCCTGCCCTCCTCTTCCTGCTGCTTTTCTATGCCCTTCTCCTCCCATCCTGGGGACCTGTGGGGATACAACCTCTCCCAACCCCACACTGGTTTGGGTTGGAGGGACCTTAAATCCCCCCCAGTGCCACCCCTGCCATGGCAGGGCCACCTCCCACTGTCCCAGGCTGCTCCAAGCCCCAGTGTCCAGCTCTGCCAGGATCTGGGGCAGCCCCAGCTACCCTGGACAGCCCATTCCAATTCCTGACCACCCTCATGGGGATCTCCCATGCCAAGCCAACAGGGACCACCCTGAAATACAATCCTGGGGATCATTTTGTCTTCTCTTGCTTGAAACCTAAAAAGGAGAGAGAAAATTGCTGTAGCCCATCTGTAAAGCGACTGCTTCAAATTAAAATCTAAACCCCAAGGAAGTGTCATTGAGAAGAGACTAGAGGAGCTTGCCCTGGGAGCAGGGAGATGAGGAATTCCCTGGGATGGTGCTGCCTTTGTTCCTGCGTCACCCCAAACGTCCCCACGGGCACTGGGGCAGTTGTTGCTGTTCCTGTGAACCTTTCAAATGTGTCATTCCCCTTCTGGGTGAGACCCTTCCTCCAGATCTCCCCCATGGCCATGCCAGAATTCAGCTGGGCCCTCAGGAATGAAGGAAATCTGTCCTGACCTGTGTTCCCAGAGGTGCTGCTCAGGGGAGCTGTCTCTGCTGGAGACACTCTGGACATTGCAGAGAGCACAGCCTGGCTCTGGTGTGGGCTGCTTGACCATGAAATTGCCCACAAAATGGGAATCTATTGTTTATCATGCTAATTAGTAACCCCGCAAGTTTATTTAAAGGTCACTGGAAAGCCATGGGAAATGTCTTAGATGGGAAAAGTAGAAAAATCAAGAAGCCACAGGGGGTTTGGCTTATTTAGTAGAATGTTATTGCTGATATTTAAGATACCTTCTGAGATGTGCATTAAATTAATAAGGGAGATGAAGGAGTGTTTTAAATAACTTAGTGTGAAAGTAGCCCTCAGAATTTATTTTATTCATAGATTTTTGCATCAAAGGTCCTATAATGATTAATTTTCAAACTTACAGGTTTAAACAGCAAAATAAGAAATAATAGCTCCGAAGCTGCTTTGAAATACTTAATAAAATGGTGTTCTTTAAATCACTAAATGGCCTCCTAATGCCACCAGCACTTCAAAGAACAATGTTCTTTGCAATATTTCTATTCAGTTTTCTGCACTCTGCAAAGCTGACTCGCTTATGTGGCACAGAAATATTTTCACATGGGCAAAGTCAAGGCATTGTTATATCCCCACAAAGGCCTGGCCTGAAAACCTGCCCTGAGTGCTGGGGAGGGCAGGAGTTAACCTGGTGGTGCAGGAGGTTCCTCAGCCTGCCAGACTGCAGGACAAACTCAAAATCCAAGAGCTGGAAAGGATGGTGCTGTTCTGAGGGATGCCTGATGTGGGGCTGCTGCAGAGGCACAGAGGGACTGACACAGCCCCAAACACAAATTTTGTAGGAAATCCATGTCTTTTTGTAGGAAATCCATGTCTTTCCATGGACAAAAAACATCTTCATGTCAAATCCAAGGGGTGGAAAATCAGAGGTTGCAGTTCAAAGAGTGCCCAAGTGTCCCCTTAATGGGTATTGGAGGGAGAGAAATTCCTGTTGGGATGCTCCAGAGAAAATAGAGAAATTCCTCCTTAAATCCCCTAAAATAAGAGCAGGATTTGGCCCCTTGCAGCTCCCGGGGAGGCAGAGGGCAGCTGGGATCCAGGCTTCAATCCTGTTCCAGGAGGGCTCCTAATTGTAAATTCAAGCATGCAGAGGATTAATTGCCAGCAGGTGTCAAAGATAAGAAATTCCTCTCTGATCTGGGCAGGGGGTAACTCTGAGTATTTCCCTGTATTGTTCTGTTCTTGCCATTGTTCGGGGGACAGAAAATGAAAATCTACGTGAGGAAATGGGAAAAACAATTTTGCTGCTGTCAGAAAAGGAGAAAACGCAGTGCAAGGCTTCAAAGGGGAGAAATTGTTAATTAGGAAATTACTGCTTGGAAAAAATATAAATGGGGAGGTCAGAGAGTTGTGAAAAGCCAGCCTGCAGATTCACGACCTGCCCTGAGCCAGGGGTTACACTCAGCCCGCCCCAGCAATTTACTCGGGTTCCCTCCTCCTTGTGCTGTGGGAAAATGAGAGAATGTGGCAATTAGCGGAGCTGCTGATGGACTCTGGCCATGGCAGCTCCGGGCTCCCTGCACAGGGCTCGGCCTGGGAGGTCCTGCCGCCACCTCTGCTCCTCAGGAGGGTGCAGAGCCTCCCCAGGCCTTTAATGAGGGGCTGCTCCCTGTGGAGAGCAAAAAACAGAAGGAGGGCCTTCACAAGGTGATTTCCTGCAGCCCCCAAGGGCCAGGCTGTCTGGTTTTGTTGTCTTTGCAGGTGGCAGGGAAGGAGATTCCTGTTGAAAGGAGCAGGGCATGAACCTGAGGGAAGGACCTTGCCGTGCATGGGGTGTCCTGGGAGCATCCATGAAGGGAATTTCTGCTGAGGAGCAGCACTCTGCAAAGGCAGGCTTTGGTCTGCTCTCCATCCACACAAACAAAGGTCACTGATGAGTTAGGCCCTGGCACCGAGCTGGGATCAGGAAAAGGTGAGGGAAAATGAGGTGCTGGCACTGCCCAGGCTCCCCAGGGAATGGGAACATTCCCAAGGCTGCCAGAGCTCCAGGGGTGTTTGGACAGCACTGCCAGGGATGCCCAGGATGGGATTTGGGGTGTCTGTGCAGGAGCTGGACCCTGATCCTTGTGGGTCCTTCCCGCTCAGGATATTCCCTGACCCTCTGAAGGAACTCACCTGACCAGTCTGGTACTGGAGTGGAGCATGAACCAGCATCACAGCAAAACAGCCAGGCTAGAGAGGAAGGGATTAAAATCACGCAATGGTTTGGGGTGGAAGGGACCTTACAGATGATTACTGATCATTCCAGCCCCCTGCCATGGCTCCTGCAGATCCTTAGGATACACAAAACACATAATTTCAATCATCACATTTAATATGTGACAGAAAAGCCATGGCACCCCTGTAATGAGGCAAAGCAGGGCATAAAATAAATAACTGCAGCCAGAAATAATGAATTATAATGTATAATAATGAATTATAAGTGCCACAGCTGGCTGATGGGGCTGTTCCAGAGCCCTGGGGTGCCTGAGGCAATGGTGCTGCCCTGAGATCTGAGTTAGTACATAAGTCACAAACCAACATGGCTTTAGGAGTTTTGCCACCACCCTCAGCAGGACTGAGGCACAATCATTATTTGGGGTCCTCTCTGCAGTATTGGAGGATATTCCATTGGATGGAAATGGCCAGTGGGCCTTTGGGGTTTATTTGAAAAGGGGAAAAGTGTTGCTGCAGCCTCATGTGCCTCTGCCTGCACAAGGCTCCCAGCCCACACAGCCCCAGAAAAGCCAAGGCTGGGGTTTAAATTAGCACCCAGCTCTTTGGCAGAGCAATCAGGAGCAGCAAAGCAGGCAAATGTGAGTTTGGGAGTGCCTGAGGGGCTGGCAGCAAGCAGGGAAGGACAGGACAGGAGCAGCAGAAGACCCAGCCCCGAATACCCAGGCAGGAAAGGAGAGACCCCCGTGCTTCCTGCACTCCTCCTGGGGGGATTTACAGCACACAAACAGCTCTGAAATGCCATTCATGGCATTCTCCAGCCTCCCTTCTTCCTGGAAATATCATTGTCAGCTCAGGAAAAGTCATTAGCAATGAGGTATTGAGTCCCAAGATATGAAGAACAGTTTTTAATTCCTTTCATTGGACTAAACCAATTTCTTAGGGATATTATGGAAATCTTTGCATTTGGATTTCAACCCTAAAGTAATTAAGGAAATATTCCAGATGGATGCAATGAAGTTTTTCTTTATTTCTCTAGAAGAAGGGTGCTCTGAGGAGCCACTCTCTTGAACAAGTGGGATGAGTAATTCCTTTGCTCAATCTCTACAACCATTTTGGACCATGTTGGTGAAATAAAAGCAAGTGGGATTAAGTCTAGAGGAAGCTCCAATGGGCATTTTGGATTTTGAGAGCTGTCCTTGACATCATGGTGGACAAGGGGAATGGCTTTAAACTGCCAGAGGGCAGGGTTTGATGGGGTTTAGGAAGGAATTGTTCCCTGTGAAGGTGGCCAGGCCCTGGCACAGGGTGCCAGGCTGGAAGTGTCCAAGGCCAGGTTGGACAGGACTTGGAGCACCCTGGGGTAATGGAAGGTGTCCCTTGGCAGGGGGTGGAACAAAATGAGCTTTAACAAGATGATCTTCTTCTTTTCCAGCCCAAACCATTCTGGGATTTTTATGATCACGCTTGTCCATCCTCCCTGAGCCCCACCAGGTAATTCCTGCAGTGCAAAGCTTGCAGAGTTCATTCTCCTCAGCAGCTTCCTACCTGGATAGGTTTCCTTTCCTCTCTTGCTGTAAGGGGAACGTGCACTCCAGCAGAATTTGAAGTCACTGGCACAGAATAAGGCAGTGAGAGCACACGAGGAAACTGGAGGGATGTGCAGGTGTGAGGAGTGGATGGAATTGTAATGAGGGAGCTCGAGAAAAGGCTGGAAATATGTAACACTGAAGAGTAAAAGATAAGCAAAGCAGAGTGTCCAGGGCTGACAGTATCCCAGCAACAATAAATTCTGTGTGTGATAGGGCTGGAGGAGAGAGCTGGGGACCGACAGCTCTCTAATCTCCTGCCAGAGTCCCTGGTCACCAGTTCCCTGCTCGGTGTCAGCTGCAAGGCGTGACGCACACACAGGTACACGGGGTTTGTGCAGCAGCTGCTGCAGGAACGCCATTCCCAGGGTGGAGGTGACACCCAGACCAGCGTCAGGACTGAGAATTACCTTCACTCCCAGCTCAGGGGGAAGTGCTGACACTGCTGCTGGGCGCTTTGGGGTTGTGCTTTCTGCCCTGAGGTGATGGTGGCCTCAGCACATCTGCTCCCAAGGAAAAGGAAAGGCCGCCTGCCACAGGGATCGGTTTATCAATGTAACAGGGCCTCCGTGGAGCCAAATAAATGAGAATTTCCTGTGGGTGAGCATCTGAGTGGCAGTAAATGGTATCAAAGAGAAGATCTGCACATTTTTTTGAGGAAGAGGAGACAGGAGGCTCACGCAGGTGGACTTAGGCAAGCAGCCAGTGCTGGGAGAGAAAGTGATAAATTGATGTCTTGGAAAAGCCTGAATGGAGGAATAATAACCATCAGCAGCAGAAGGCAGTGAATGAGATGGATTCTCACCTCTAGAAGCTTCCTGTGTTTATTATTGATGGCACTGCAGGTTTTATTTCTTTGCTTTTTGTAGTTTTCAGTATAATCTGGTTAGGAATTCAACATGCCAAGGCAGGTGATGGAAGGATTCTGGAAGGAGAGTGAAAAATGACATAAATGAGCTGCAACAACAGCCCTGCTCTGGCAAGGAGTACAACTGGAGGTGATCCTAAATGACAAAGGCCTTTTTTTTCCTAATTATCACTAAAGCATTGTGGAAGGAGTCTCAGGACAGGATAAATGTCTGTTTCCATGGGATTTCTGGTTAACTGACCCTTTTTTTCCCCTTCTGTAATATCCTAGACCTGATTTTAAAGGTAACTGAACACCAAGAGATTTGGATTAGCACATAAAAAATTCACTACTGCCCTCTTCAAACTCTTCACTCTCTTCAAACTCTTTGTAAACTCTTGAACATCTTTTAAATGGGGAAATTCTGTCCTGTGTCCTCTGCTGAGGGCTGCTGAAGTGGGTGCAGTGGGATGTCACACGGAGAGGGAGGCAGTGTGCTGCTGAGTAATGGCGAATTTCTCAGGAAATGAATAATTTTGGGACTTTCTAAAGGTCACCTGAAGTTCCCCTGAACTTTTACAGTTGGTTATATAAAATGAAAAGAGAGAACTCTTAGTCCAGATAACTGTCAGTCGGGTGAGATAACCTCAGAAAGGCTCTGGCAGGTCAAGGCACTTCAGTGACAGTTTCTGGGAAGAGACCAGTCAGCAGAGCTGCCTCCCCTGATGGGTGTCTGAAATGGAAATTCCAGCTCTCCCTCTTGCAGCAGATTGCAGTGGAAGTTCACTGCCCTGGTGGGCACCTGGATTTCATAGCTGACCTCTGAGAAGTACCTGAGCCAGCCTTTTGTCTCCACCGCTAAAAATTAAAGCCCAGACAGGGACAGGGACAGGTGAGCTGAGGGCAGGAGTGGGAAAGACAGACTGACCCCTGTCTCTACTTTTCCAGGATCTCCTTAGGGGTGTTAGGACAATTAATCCACAAACACCAGAGATTTATGTCCAAAAAGGAGACAGAGGAGTCCTTTACTTTATTGGAATAAAGGGAAAGGCCATGGGACATTCCCCTGGGATCTCTCAAATTTTTGGAGGACTCAGCCTCCTGTTGATCCCAATTTCCCAGCTGTATTTCCCTTCTCTCTTTCCCCATTTCTGAAGTACTTGAGAGGTTCAGACTCCCTGATACGCCTGATACCAGAGATTCCCCTCTAATGTATAACCCTCTCTTTTAATTTTTAATTCTTATGGAATTTAGGGGGTTTTATGCTTCATTGTTTCTTTAATCTTTCAATGTCTAATTTAATTTATCAGCAAACCTAAAGTTTATTTGTAAAAGCAAATATCTCTTTCCATTCTCAGGGGCAGCTCTGGGTGACTCTGAAATGGTTCAGGGGTTCAGTGGGGGGTGTTTACTCAGGTTTGGCTTTTCTGTTTTTCACATTCTGTGCTGCTTTAGTGTGTGGGTCTGGGATTCACATCAGGGCATGCTGAGCTCTGTGCACAGAGCAGGGACACAATTCCTGCTCCAGCTGGGCACCAAGGACAAATGACCCAAATCTCAGCCCAGGAGCACAAACCCCGTGGGCTGCAGAGAGAAAAACAAGCAGGGTGGGACTGCAGGGCTAAAGCTGGAATGGGACAATGAACTGCAAGGTGCAAATGGAGCAGAACTGATCCCAGGGACAGAGCCCGTGCCCGGCCGTGCATTTTGGGGCCATTTTGGTTCATCTTGGGTGCAGCCCTGGCTGGGCTCTGGTGCTGCCCAAGGTGGATCCATGGAGGAGATGCTTTGAATAAATCCCTGCTTTATTCTGTGACTCTGCCCAGCCTCTGCTCTAGGGCAGCCTGCTCAGGGCATCAGTGGCAGTGCCCTGCAGAGAGAACATGGCACAAAGCATTCCATGGAAAACCATGGACACCTGGGGTCCTACCCTCTCAAAGACTGGAATTCAAAGCAGCAGAATGATGTTTCCCTTTGTTACAATAATTCCAACTCCAGGTATGTAGATTTTTTAAATTTTCTTTTTTTTCTCATTCTGCTTCAAACTGGCACTCGGTGATTGCCAGGAATGAGGAATGGATTGGGTTTTCCACGGCGCTGTGCTCCAGGTCAGCCTGGAAACACGGGAAATGGCAGGTTAATGGCAGTTTAACACCAATTAACAGGCCACTTTATAATAGATTAGCATTCGGAGCCTGTTCAATGGGTAATTACAATAATTAACTCTCGGAGCTTGCCTGCACTTGCGAACAGAAATTTGGTGCCTCTGTTTACTGTGGAGAAGGCAGTGCAGGAGCAGACGTGGATCATTTGGAGTGCTGGAGCCAGGCAGGATGGCAAGGGCACTAAATTTGGGTTTGCACTTGAAAAGTGCTCACAGGTGACATCCCCAGCTGGAGGGGACTCTGTCAGGGGCTGTTCCAGCCCTGGCTGAGCACAGCTGAGATTTAATGTGCTGCACCTGTGCTGCAGAGCAGCCTCTGCCCCCCTGGCCTCACACTGATGGATTTCCCACCTCCTCAGCCAGTTCTTCTCAGCATTCAGCACAATAAATCCCCTCCTGTTGGGAGCACTGATGGTGAGGAGTGTTGGAGCATCCATCCCGGTGCTCAAAAGAGCTCAGCATGCAGCAGGACGGTGTTCCAAATTCCTGGGGAAAGCTGAGAATCCTTCAGGAAATGCAGTGGTTGCCTGCGGGGCTGGAATGAGGGCAGGGAGCAGGGATGGACCTGCTGGCTCTGGGAACAGGACCCTGCTCACCTTGTGCTGCTGGATTAAAGGTTGTAAAGTCTTTGTAATTCTTGAGTTCCTGTTGAGTTGACGCATCTCATTTAATTTCACTGACCTTATCTCTTAAATACTGTGAAATCTGCTGAGAAAGGCTAAGTGAGCTCCAGTTGTGGTTATTTTTTAAATATTCAGGCAGTGGACAGAGCTAACACAGCAAATGTAGCCTCTGTGTGTGTATGGCTTCACTCCTGCATTGATTAAACAAATTAATAAAACCACTGGATCGTGAGGCACCTGCATTAATTAAATAAATTAATAAAACCACTGGATCGTGAGGCACCAACCCTGGGGAGCCACAATCCAAATCCCATTTCCTCTGGGGGATGGATTCCAGTGTCATCCAGGAACCAGGACCTGTTCTGGCAATGGGGAAAAAGAAGTTCAAAATCAAAACTGGGATTTTTAGTAGGATTGTATTGCTCAGATTGTGGGGCTGGATTTCTGCCATCCAGGTGCAGCAATGGGCCCGGCCAAAAGCCATTTGAGGAAAAAAAATTGGCAGAGAAATGATAATAACTGGTAAAGCTGAAGAAGGGCTCCAAACTCCTCAGTCCAGGGGGTGAGAAACCTCAGCCTTGTTCAGAAAATTGGAAACGTAGCTTCCTTCACCATTAATAAGAAGGTTTTTTTCCTTTTCCTGCCTGTTCCAGGGCCTTCCCTTTGCTGCTCAGCAGCAGGGGAACCCTCTGCAGAGCCTCTTCAAACACAAACAAGTCCTGCAGGCACTCTGGGCTGTGAGCAGCTGTTGGAAGCTCAGCTGCCTCCTTGTTACTCAGCCCTGGCTCTTCAGAGCCAGTTTCTCCCCGTGGGTGTGTCAGAGCGCATTTCCCATCCCCGAGGTGCCCTGGATGAGCTGGAGATGGGTCCTGGCCTGGCATCACTGGTGCTGGGGAGGAGCTGCTGCTCTGGGGCTGGAAAAGGAGCCAACTTCAGCTGTTGTCAGCACCACCATGGATCCCTGGCACTGCGGTGACAAAGCAGCTCATGGAACAGGGAGATCTTTGTGAGGCATCAGCACTTCCCAGAGGAGCAGGGCAGCTCCTGGATGCAGGTGAGCAAAGGCTGCAGAGGTGGCGCAGGTTATTAACCCTTAACAACCAATGTTTTATATTCCATAGATCAAACATTGCAGTGGGTTTGGAGTGCTGTCCAGGGAGTGTAACACCTCGGACCTCTGAGCCCTTGCTGTGATAAAAAGCTGCAGACAAAACTCCCCAACAAATGTCTTCATAATACTTAACATTCAAGGGAGCAAAAGGAGAATAATGAGCACTGCAGCCATCCCAGGTCAGTAATTACCGCCGTCATTATTAATTTTCCAGAGCAATCTCGTCAAATGAGTCATTATTATCTCAATTCCTTAGCCAGGACTGATTGATTCTTTCTCCCTGTTGTGACTAATTCCATATAATGTCTGAGTACAATATAGAACTATAGAGGCAGTGTAATTCTGAGGCAGGATAATTCTAAATAACCAAATCCCTTGCCTTCAGCACTGTTTAGATCCAATGCTTTATACTACTTAATTGAAATAAATACCCCAATGCTGTCACTCCCTGCTCTCCACAGGCCCTGGAATGACTGGAGACAGGGATCCCTGTCAGCCTGGGCTCTGCCCTGTGTGCTCCAGGGCCGGGTCTGTGCTGGCACCAGGCAGGAGCTTCACAGGAGCAGCAGGTGTGGTCTGAAGGAAGTGCTGCTCATCCTCAGCTTTTCCTGGTGGTGATTTTGACCATTTTTAAGGAAGGTTTTGTTGGTGTGTCTGTCTTTGAAGTGTTTTTTTGGGAGGAGAGGCTATAAGTGATGGTTTTTTAGCTCTGTCCATTATTCTGTCTGCAGCTGAGTGTCAGCAGCCCTGAGCATGAAGTTCAGTGCAGGCCAAGGGGAGGTTGGCTGTGGGGTGGGAATGTGGCTCCTGCCTCTCTGGAAAGGGTGAGCACAACAATTACCTTTCCTTCGGAGGAACTGGAAGCTCAGTCCTTGCGTTCCCTTGAGCTGCAGGGAAGGGAAGGAGGAGGAGACCGCAGCTATTTTACAACTCTGACCTTTCTGTCTCCCAGACTTCAAACACGACCAGACTGGAGAGGGAAAGGAGGAGGCTGCAGAGCCAGGAGGAGCAGCTCAGGGGCTGTCAGGGGAACCCTCAGCACTGGAACTTTTATTTCAGATAAAAACCCCAGTGTTTTTCAGGAAAAGAACCAGAAGATGTGATGGTTTAATCCTGAACCACGGGCAGGGGTGAGACACTCCCTGTCCCTGCTCTCAGCCTTGGCTTTGCCTCCCCAAAACCAGCCCTGCCCATCCTCCTCCTCCTGCCTGCAGGGATTGTGCCTCTGCTGACATTTAGGGATGTTGGTGTGGGTTGTTCTGGACTGCACTGGGAGAACTGAAGATATTGAATTGGACAGTAAATAAAGGAGGAGAGGTCACTGCCACCCAGCACTCCTTTATTTCTGGTTATTTATTGAGGCAGTTCCATACTGAGGCCATTAGTGCTGAGTTCAGAATTCACTTCAGAGCCCCTGGGAGCAGAACTTGGCAGTGCCCTGAGCCTCTCCCCTGGTGGGTGTCAGGATGGAAATCCAGCAGGGTTCTGCCTGCACCAGGGACTGATGCTGGCATTCAGGCAGGTCCAGCCAGCCCTGGGTCACCGTGTCCCCAATGGCTGTGTCCTGTCCTTTCCTCAAGGTGTTAAAATGTCATGATTTCCAGATTTTAACAGGAACACCCCATAATATTGTGCCACCTTCTTGGAGGTGTGTCTCTGCTGTAAATTCCTGCTTTTTGTGATGCTCCTCCCTGCGTTCAGCCGGCAAGAACAAATGGAGATGATAATTTTACATATTATTTCTCTTATTTACAGTAAAAACAAAACACTGTTTATTGTTGTTAGTTAGATATTTCCTGGGCTTGAGATGCTGAAATGAAAGCAAACCTTGAGCTGGTGGGAGGGTCCTTTTGGGCCGGTGGAGCCCCGTGCTGGATCAGAGGTGGCTGGAATTAGCCACGGATGGGCCAGAGCTGGTGACACTCCAGGTGCCCCAGAGCAGGAGCTGACCTGTGCCCAAACCCCTCCTGCACCCAGGCCTGAGCAGCTCAGCTGGAACCAGTGGAAAACAGCCTGCTCAAGGATGGATTTGTAGGAAAAACAAGCTGAGGTTTGGCTTGGTACAACCTCGCTCCCACCCCAGTTCTGGTATTACAACAATCTGAATATCAGTTAAAGTAAATGTAACTTCTTGCACCCAGCCAAGCTGGGAGATAAATCTCTGTGTTTTTATAATAAATGTACTTTATAGCAATCACCATATGCTACCTCTGGTCCTGTTTGGAGTGTAAATCATAACAAATGCGGATCCTAAAATGCTTTATTGTCTTTTTATGGCCACATACGGCTGCTGCTCCTTCCATTTGTGATTAATTTTTTTAATGGTTCCCCTTAGAACCTAAAAAATAATTAAAGCTAATGAATACTCTGTGGTGACAGTAAAGGAAGGAGCATATTGCATCTCTCCTCGCTCCCCAGATCTGATCAAAAGCGGGCTGGAGCTGTGAAGTTGTGACACTGACATTTTGTACTGAGCTGCCGACCACCTCCTGAGACCAAATGATGACTTTGGGGAAGAGCAGGAATTCGAGTTTGCATTGTTTCACAGCAATAGTGCTGAGAGGATGGAATCAAAAGCAGCTGAAGTCACAATGTTTATTTCTTAGCCAATCCTCTTTAAAGAATCAATCTAAGATGTAAAGGACTTTAAGACAGATTTTTTTTCCCTTTGTCCTTGCCCCTGGCTGCATGAAATGAGATATTTTATGCACTGTGACTGGCCAAAATACTGATTTCAACCCAGAGCACAGCCCCCTTTCCTTTGCTAGGCTGCAAGGCACAGGTCTGTGTGTCCTTCCAGGCTGGGCTCCCTGGCTCAGGGAGCTGCAGAGAACCAGAGGAAATGCCCAGGACAGCCCTGGCAGAGCCTCCCCTGGCAGTGCCATTAATGCCACCTCACCCCAGACCCAGAGCTGGGGCTCTGCTGCCTCCCACCAGGGTTCATCTGCCCTCCAGAAACTCTGGAGTTTGATTCCCTTGAGTTTGATTCCCTCTTGAGTTTGATTTCCTTGTTTTTCCCCTCCAGTTCACTTGGGTGTTAAACTTCTGCATGTTCTGCATGGGAGCGCTGCCAGTGTTGAGCACTGCTCAAAAACCTTTAAAAAATTCACTTCTCAAAACTAATATTTATCTGTAAAGGCTGTAATTAGAGTGTGGGGGGTGTTGCTGTGCATGTCCCTCTCTCTGGGCTTCCTGCAGCTCCCAGCAGCTTTGAACTGAAACTTGAGGGGAATAGTTGAAAGCCGAGTGCTGGCCTGGGGTTGAAGTGTCAGTGCTGCAGGAGGAACCTCAAAGGTCCCATCCCCTGGGGGAATGGCCAGGGCTGCAGCTGTGGGGACAGATGGAAAACAAACTCCCCAGGTAGCTCCTGGCATGGTGTCACCTCCTCCCTCACTGCTGGGTGTGAGCACTCGGGGCTTGGAACTCACTGGGAATTTTCCATCGCTGCTTGGCAGGCCCTGAGTGACGCTGGATCCTTCCCCTCCCTTCCCCTCCATTGCAGCTTCAACCTTTCTGCCCTCCCAAATTCACGGCCACTTCCCAATTACACCAATTAATAATTTTCTTCTAGAACAGCTTTTATTACAAAACCAAGCAAATAAAGAATAATTAACAATTACCATCATCTGCAGAACTGGTGGGAGAAGGAGGTGCCTTGCAGTTAAGTCACTGGTAGAGCCCTAAAATTGAATCCCACCTTCTGAATTCCAATTTGACATCTTAAGCTGGATATTCCTGCTTCCTTTTAATGCTTTATGTTGATTCATTTCTGGTTGTATGAGTTTTAATTGGTTAAGTCAATTTGTTTTGCAAAATAAAACCACAGCTTTAAGAAAGCACTTTTTGATTTGCAAATGTTCATTCCAAAGGGAGAACTATTTATAGTTAAGACCTGAAATGTATAAGGAAAAGGGTCATTGGAGTCAATGTCAAGGTGGTCAAACTTTACTGTCCTGGCTGCGTTTTAAAAAAACAACTTTGAGGACCATAAAGTTGCCATTTTCTGTAGTAGGTTCCCCGTGAGCTTCCCCCTGTACAGTTGTACAGTATCATGAGTTAAAGTGAACCAAATTAAACTGTTGTGGCATATAAAAACAGCCAACAAAGGCAGGCAGCTTTTTTTCCTGAACCCCCTGAGATTTATTCTGACAGTTTGCAACTCGATGAAATGGATAATGGAAGTCCCTTGTCACAATAACTCAGCTTTAAATGTATTGTTGGATTAATAGACTCAGTTATCCACTCTTCCAAGGAGAAAAATGACTTGTGGTTTCAAATCAGGCCCTCACTTGTGGCATCCCATCAAATTAGCCAAACAGGCCAAATTTACACTCCTGGCAGAAGCCAGGCACTCTGTGAGTTGTGTCATAAAAATGGGTTTATTTATTTTTAATGATTTCCAGTTGCCATGGCAGCAGCTGTGGGTGACACAGGGGGGTGGCCGTGCATCCCCAGAGTCAGGAGTGGCACCTGGTGATGGATGTCCCTGTGCCCTGCTCAGGTGTCCCCTGGCACCCGCTCTGCAGCAGCCCATTGAGGGAGGGAGCTCGCTGGGGATGGGGCACACCTGGGAAGGGCTCAGGGCTGATGTCCTCTGCTGGAAACAGCTCTCTGCCTTTCCCTGGGGCCTGTGGAGCGTTCCTGGGATTTGCTCTCACACACACCTGGGAAGGCTCTCCAGGGAAAAACCACCTTGGCCACGTCACTCCTCCCTCTCTTGAATAACCTCAGGAGAGGATTTCACTCTTTGCAAGGTCATGGCTCAGCCCTACAGAGCCAGACACAAACCCCTCACTGCCACAGGTGCCCACAGCAGCTGGGGCTGTCCCCAGGTCCCTCAAGTGTCCCAGGCCAGGTTGGACACTGGGGACACCTGGGATGGTGGTAGGTGTCCCTGCCCGTGGTCTGCCCAGGTCTGGAAGGGTTCTCCATGTGGCTGTGTGGAAATTGGTGATGGGAGCATTCAAAGGACCCTCCTAGGAGCAGCAAAACTGCTGAGCTCAGCACTCCCTGAAGCGCAGGGAAGAGATTTTATTTTAAACTGTGGCCATGAAACAGGAAAAAGCTTCTGCCTTTTGATTTTTGCCTTTAACATGTTAAAGCAGAAGCACCTGCTGCCTGCTGGGCTCATTAAATATGTCTTTTTATTTTCATAAATCACCAGGGTAGAATTTGAATTATTTACTCGGTAAACTCGAGGCTACATTCATTTACATTCTCCAAGGTTTTTGTGCGTTAGCTTTGCAACCTTTTTCTTGCCACCTTTTGTTCAGTGCCCACCTCGGCTCCCCAGGCAGGATCCCTCCCCTTGGTGACTGCAGGGGTTTTGTGAACTTCAAAAGCAGAAATGTCAGGCACACGCAGCCGTTGTGCCGCCGCTGAATTATGGATCAGAATACAGCACATCAAACATTCAGGATTATTCACTTGTGGGTCTTTGCTTGGTAAAGCAATAAAAATCCCTGCGTTTCTCCTTTGCTAAGATGTGGGGTGGTTGTTTTACATGCTCCAGAGTAATGTTAGCAGGGGTGTGTGGGGGGATGTGGAATATTTTTTTTTTAAGCGAGGCACTTCAATCAAAGCTTCACTCTACTGTAAACCCAATTAGCTCCAGTCTGCCAAGTCAGCTCGAATGTGTGTGAGGCTATGAATAATTGCTAAACTCGGGCTTCATTCTATCTAGGAAGTGCCACGAGGCTTTTGTTAGCCCCAGATAAACGCCCTGCACTTGGCTCTGAGGTGCCAGCTGAAAACACACGTTCAGAGCCCATAAATGTGTTTGAGCAAGGCTCTGTGTGTGGAGAGGCTCTGCTGCCTTTGCTCTGGAGCAGATCCTGGGCTCTCCAAACACTCAGGGATGCTGAAGTGGGGCAGAGGGAGATGTTCCATGGCTCTGCTCAGGTGGCTGCAGACCAAGCCCATTTCTGTAGGAAAAACTGCTGTCCCTACCAGGAGGAAAGGGCTGGAAAATGAAATGATCCAACAAAACGTGTGGGAAATGGGTCACCTGCTTTGGGGGAGGGAGTGCACAGGGTGTTCAGGTGAATTTTAGGTGCCACATGCTGCTTTGTGTGAGTTTGGATGTGGTTCCAGAGCTGGGATGGGAATTCAGGCCCTGGCGTGGGGCAGTCAGGGCTCTGGGCTCTTGGAGGAAATCCTGGGCAAAGAGGATCTTTCAGAAAGTATCACGGTGACAGGGGTGGCTCTGAGGAGCAGCTGACACCTGAGAACAGAGCAGCATCCACAGGGACAGGGTTCTCTTTAAATAGAAGAAATGTCTGGAGAGCTGTGAGACTCCCAGACACCGAAATCCAGAGGGAGATTTTAATCTTAGCTCGTGCTGTGGGATAACCTAAAAAACACATGCACGGCCCAGTTCCTGTGGAAAATGTATTACACTGTCACTGCTGCTCCTAAATCTGGGTGTGAGCAGCCCCACAGGTGTGAGAGCCCAGGCAGGGTGGGTGGGTGGCTCTGGGGGCTGCTCAAGCACCACACAGTGTGTGGGCATGCAGGGCAGCCCCCAGAAACACCAGGAGCTTCCAAAAGTACTGCTATTAATAATTAGGGGCAGGAGAAGTTTTATTTTCATTTATTTGAATTGCTGGCTGATTCTGGAGTCTGTGTGTGTGTCAGCTCCACGGGTCTCAAATGGGATGTTCAGGACACATCCAGGGCTGCCTGTTCAGAGCTGTGCAGGGGATCCTGCTCCTCTGCAGAGCTCCTGCAGCAGCTTCCTGGAGCTGTTTCTATATTTATACATTTATATATAAAAATATATTTATATATTTTATATATTTATATATTTTATATGTTTATAAATGTATATTTATGTCTTTATATGTTTACAGATATATTTATATATAGATATTTTATATTTATATGCTTTATATAAAAATATATTTTTTCTATTTTTACATTTATATATTTTAATATAAATTTTATCTATTTACATATATTTATATGTTATATAAATATATGTTTATATATTTTCTGTTTATATGGTGGCACTGCTCAGGGTGAGTTTCTACAATGCTTTGCTATTGAAAGGACACTCAGAGCCCAACTCAGGTTGGGTGTTGTGGTGGGGACTGGATTGAATGCTCTTAGCTCAGTGCTCTCTGGCTGAAGACAACTCTGGGATGGGAGAACATGTGCGAGCTATTCCAGAAGATTTACAGGTACACAAGTATGGGGTGCTTTAGGTGCAACTACAGGGATTCAGCTCCAGTTCTGCATTGGGCATTGCAGGGTGGAATGACCCTGGAATTCCAGCTGGAAGTGATCTGGAGTAAGGGGCTGCAAGGGGGAGGGTCAGTGGAGAAATCCCTGCCCTGTCCCTGTCCTGGAGCGTCCCTGGAGCAGACAGGCTCCTGCCAGGAGTCCCAGAGATGGATTTTGCAGCGTTTTGTTGGATTGTAGCATTTAGGATCAGTGCATGGAGCGCTGTTTGCTGGCCTGGAAGGAGCAGGGGGAGCAGGCACAGGCAGCCCTGGGTTTGTGCACAGAGTTCTGGCACTGGGCTGGCACTGGTGGCCAGGTGAAATGTGGATGGCACTTCATGTGCCTGCTGAGGCAGAGCTGGGGTTTGGCGTCCATCAGGAGCCGTAGGGGGTCCCTGCAGGGTGCAGAAGCTCCAGGCTCTGGGGCAGCATCCCTGCCCCTTTTGGCAGGCAGAGCTGCTCTGGGGCAGCATTAAGGGGACAAGGTGGAGCCTGGGGAGCCCTGGGGAGCTGGCAGTGGTGGCAGTGGTGGCAGTGGTGGCAGTGGTGCCAGGGCTCTGCAGGAGCCAAACCCTGAGTGCTCCAGCCTGGCCCTGCTGTCCCCAGGGGAAGGACACGCTGTGGCCACTCGTCACCTTTAGTGGCTCCACACCACTGCAGCTCACAGCCAATTAATTTTATGAATCCTATTTGTAGCTCCTGTTCCTCCTTATGTAATCCTCATTTGTTTCAAATGAGCAGAGAGTGTGCCCCTGAGATTCTAAACATACCTCTTTATTAGTTCAAACAGAAACTGTTACCTACAGAAGCTAAGCTTGGCACTAATGTACGAAATGAGATGAAGAGTTCCTTTGAAATCCCCTCCCAGGTGTTCGATAACGGGGACTGTGCTGGGAGGGGAGCAGGGGACTGCAGAGGGCTGGGAACAGCACTTCAGTGATCTCCTGGATTTATTTCTGCAATAAGAAACAGATTAAACCCCAAAATGCAGCATTGGGGGTGGGTGCACAGCAATCAGTCCTGCTCCCCCAAATGTCACACTCAGCAAGGTGACAGTCCCTCCCTCTGCCCTGGGGACCTCAGGAGCAGTTTTACAGCTGATAACCCCATTGGAATGGTCTTTGTCACACCAGTCTCTCACACCGCTGAGCTTGCTGGGTGGGATATCCTGGCTGGGATATTGGTCTCCCATCTCCAAAATTCCCTTCCAGCCTGGGGGTTCCTCTCCCAAGGATATTCCTGTACAACCCAAAGTGTGAGAGAACCCAGATTGTTGGAGGTATTGAAGATTTTAATGAGCCAAGCTGGGAATGTTCATCTTTCCTGAAAACAGCGTTAGA
Organism: Ammospiza caudacuta; assembly: GCF_027887145.1. Lineage (NCBI taxonomy): Eukaryota > Metazoa > Chordata > Aves > Passeriformes > Passerellidae > Ammospiza > Ammospiza caudacuta. Next base: position 20,897,498 of record NC_080604.1, on the reverse strand, counting down.
GAGCACGAGGAGGAGGGAGAGGGAGTAACAATGGCACAGCCCAGGGAATTCTGGCTGGGCTGAGCTGTGGCTGGGGCACCCTCCAAAATCCACATGCATAGCTCCTGCACAGGGTGGGTGACACATTGCTTGGACATCCCAGGAGGATTTTTCTCCAGACTGCAGCTCCTGGAGGGCCTGGGTTCAGCCACCCCTGGGTTCATTTTCTGTGCCACAGCCAGAAATGAGGAAGAGCAGAGGTGATCTCTGGGATTTCTGCACTGGGAGAAGTGGGGCTGGGAAAACTGGGGGTGAGGGAGAGCTGGGACTGCCAGGTTTGGAGGAAGGGGCTTCTTTAGAGATTTTTGTGGATGTTTTAGCAAGGTGGTTTTTGCCATCCTCCAGCCCAGCTTACAGCTGGCTCTGTGTGTGTGTCAAAGGCAAATTCCTGACTTCCCCAAGCAGCTCCTCCTCCAAAAGCTGCTACCTGAATTAAGTTGCAGGAGTGTAGATGAGAAAAAAATTGCTTTTCCTCTAAGGAATATGAGGATGTTTGTCAATTCCTCTCCATTAGGAGCCCGGCGCACTCGGAGGCAGAGATGAAAAGTGAGGATCAGATGAAAGTATGGCAGTGATCACTCAGGTAGCTCAGGGATGTGACACACGCTGTCACCATGGAGACCCCAGCACTGGGGGCATATTTGGCATCTCATTGCTCTGGGATTGCTAAACCTGCCTGTGCAGTGGTGCCTGCCAGGCCTGGAATGGTTCTGGATCACTGGCAGCCATAAATTGATCAGATGGATGGATATTATTGTTTTGAATCCAGGGATTATCCCAGGTGTTTCCATGTGCAGGGGGTGCAGTTCAGGTGTTCTGGGGTGTGTGGCTGCTCAGGAAACTGGCTTTGAGTGCTGCACAAAGCAGGATAACGTTTGCTGTGGCTTACCCTCCATTCCTTGTATTTTCAGGTATCTGTACACTCATTTTCCTGGATTTGTCACTTGGAAAGCCTCTCTGTGCTGCAGTACCTGTTCCCAAGGTGTGTGGGCCCAGCCTTAACAAAGCTTTAAGCCAAGGAATACAATCAGATGTGGCTTTTTAGCTTGTCTTTACAACCACCCACGTGTCTGGATATGGGTGGAATTTTGAAGGACTTGGACGGATCCAATCTCTGATGGATTCAGGTGCATTTCCTCCTTCAGGGCTGGCAGCAGAAAGGTGGCTGTGGCTTCAAATGACATTAAAACGTGGCTCCCATCCTCCTGTGTCCCTAAAACAATTTAGTGCCACTGTAATTATTAGCATTCTCATTAAGAAGAGTTTAGCTGAAAACCAAGACACAAAGACGCAGTGACTTCATCAGAGCGAGCAAATCCAGATAAAGCAGGTTCCTAATTCACTTCCATGCTTTCAAATAAATCCTCAGAGCATCAATTACTGTATCTCTTGTAAAGCAATTACTATCAGCCCCCATTGCTCCCCTTTACACATTTTAATTTCATCATTATTTTTGCTTTAAAATACAGGGTAAGGAATCTCACAGCTCCTCAAGAAGAACTAAAGCAGACAACAACAACAAAAACCCTGTAAAAGCAGAAATTACTTTCTTTTGTAATCAGGTTGATTAGACTCGTGTATAATCATACACAGCAGGTGGGAAGATTAACATTTCACTAATTCCTAGTGGTCATTACTGCAAGGAAATTTAATCTGCAGAGTTCACAAGGATTGCAGTTGCATGCTGGTAAAGCTCATTTAAAAGACAGAGCAAAAACAACACAACTTTGTGTTCTGGAATCCAGTTTTGCTCTGAACTCTTTTGGCCTGCAGGCAATACACATACACCAGGATCTTCTACTTAATTGAGAAATAGATTTGTATTGATCAGGCCCACTTAACAAGCACATTCAGAGCTGTTCCTGCTCTCAGTTACTGGGGTGGGGAATGCAGGCAGACCCCAGAGGCTTGAGCTACCTGATAAAATTGATATTTTTACAGCAATTGCATTTTTCTCTGTGGGGGGCTGCACTAGTACACAACACTGAGAGTCACTTCTCATATTTGGATCAATTCTGCTGAAGCTGAACAACTTATTAATTCCTTCCTATGGAAACAAAAAGTGACATAATTATTACGATCGGGTTCTGCTTCACTAACCCGGCCGTGGGTTACTCCAAAATGAAATGCGCAGCAGCTCGCAGTGAGCAGGCTCTGCCCATCTGCCGTCCCTGCCCCTCTGATCTCTGCCCCCCTCATCCCCAGCCCCTCAGTGCTGCAGCCCAGGGCGTTCTGGCACTGAGCTGGGGATGCTTGCAGGGAGATGGGATGGCTAAATCGGGGTGACTGCTCTGCTCTCCCCTCGTGTGGGGTCTCTGCAATGAGCTGGCAGATGAAAGGGCAGAGGGAAGGCAGAGCTGAGCCCGCACTGGGCAGGGTTTCTGGGTGGGAGGTGGAATTGGGAATTGCAGGGCATCGCTGAGTTCAGGGTGACCCCAACGTCTGGGGATGATTGTGTGATAGATGAGTAATGCATGATTGACGCTCACAACGAATGGACAAGTATCATGGGTATAGGTTAAGAAAAGTTTATAGATTTATAGAGAAGTGTATAGATTTATAGTGACGTTTTACCCCCTAGTGTGGTTATAGGGACAGCTGGGAGGGTCAGATTGTCACTGTGGAATATCTGACCTCCAAGCAGGATTTGAGGAAGAGATCTCCACCACTGGACAGTGAAGAAGGGGTTGATGGACAGAACTTCGAGAGGGCTGAAAGGGTTAAAAAGGGAAAAACCTCCTTTGTGAGGGGGCTGAGCACATGGTGGGGAAAACCTTTTGCTTCCAGTGCTGTAACCTTTTTTCTTTATTCAGGCTTCTGTTGTATTTTTGATAAGGTTTAATAAACCTTCCTAAACTATGAAAAGTGAGGAGCAATTTCTCACAATTGGCATCTGACTCCATTATTCAGAAGGCTGAACAACTCCTTTATTAAAACTATACTATATTACATTAATACTATGTCATAACTGTGCTAAAGAGAATTATACTATACTATACAAGAGATACTAAAGAATGCTAAAGAAAAACCTGTGACTGTCTGAGACAGCCAGGACTCAGCTTTGAGCCACTTGGCCGAGGGAACAAAACAACCTCAGAATCCAACAAAACAACAGCACAATCCAATTGACAAATCCCTTCAGGTAAAAACAATCTCCATAACACATTCCACATGTGCAAAAACGACAGGAGCAGAGAATAGAGATAAGAATTGTTTTCTCTTCTTCTCTCTGTGCTTCTCCAGGAGCAATTCCTGAGAGAGAATTGTCTCTCTCTCTGTTCAGGAAATGTGAATGCCACAGGGTGTGATTCCTTGTGCTCCCAAGGTACAAACCCATCAGGAAGCCGGAGAAGGATGGGGAGGAGGAATTCAAACTGGATTTTTTGGATTTGGCTGGATTTGGGTGCTATTCCCACAGATAACAACACCTCCCTCCAAACAGAGCCAGAGGCCACTGAGCTCGGTTTGACTGAACATCACTGAATTTCCATCCCACAGAAAAGCAGGGGGTGGGAAGGAGGGGGCCCTGAAGGAGCCCCCCTGAAGTTGGGAATGTTCCACCTTTGGGTTAAAGAGATGCCCAGGAGCCTCGTGGGGAGCCCAGAGCCAACAGGCTAATGTCAAGGAGCTGACACTAACGAGGATAACAAAGTTAATGAGCAAACACTGAGGCAAGTTAGGCCATCAAATGCACAGTTAACAGCCCCCCTGAATCACCAGGATGTGCTGCTCTAACGATGCTGTTGTGGAAGAGATGGCCCTGAGCTATTTCAGACCACGTATACTGAATTTTGGCTGACGCTTATCAGTTTATATGCAAGGAAATTTATGGCACGGAACTGAAATGAAACAGTGCTTTGGACAGGGAAAAATGGATTGCAGGTGCAAACAAGCATGAAATGAAAATCTACTAATGAGTTTCCATTAGCAGCTAAATACATAATCGAATAATTTTTAGCCAACATAGAGCAATGAGAAAATCAATTTATTCCTCCTAAGTACTTCTCTATGGATTGATGCTCTAGCACAGCTCAGGCTGGTTTTGTTAAGTGAGAGCAGAGCTTGGGATTCAAAGCAGAGAATAGGTTTGCTTCTGCTGAGTATCAATGGAATGTATTTTCCTTGGAAACCCTAAATAATATAAGGTAAAAAGTATATAATGATATATTTTAGTTAAAATAGAGCATTTCTATCTGAAAGCTTCAGAATAAAACATTCCAGGAAAATGGACCAGCACTGGCATGTAATTGACTCAGAAATGTCCATTGGTGCAGCCAGGCTTGTTCTCCACTGCTCTTGAAGCAGCAGGGTCCTCAACTTCCTTCCTTTTTGCCTTGAGCAGCCTCTGACCTGGGTTCTGTTTGCCTGGTGTTTCATACCTGATTCAGTTATGGGAAATATTTTCCTTGAGGCCCTGGCACAGCTGTGGCTGCCCCTGGGTCCCTGGCAGTGCCCAAGATCAGGCTGGATGATGTTTGGAGCAGCCTGGGGCAGTGGGAGGTGTCCCTGCCATGGCAGGGGTGGCACTGGGTGAGTTTTAAAATCTCTTCCAATCCAAAGCACTCTGGGGTTCTGGGATCTGTGTACAAATTCAATAGAAAGCACATCTCAAAACACCTTGTTTTCCTAAGAACCTGTTTCTATCTGGGAACTGGAAACCAAAATGAGCTGTAAATTGCCTGGATATGGCTGGAATTTCAAAAGCTCGTTTAACTCATTTTGTCTAAGAAAATGCCCACATTTTGGACCCATCTAAAGGCAATTTCTCATTTCCAGCTGGCTTTGTATCAAACCTTAGTGTGCTCCACAGCAGGCAAATGAGAAAATCAGTATTTCCACGTCTTTCTGCAGAGCTGGGAGTGCTGGGGGAGCCTGGAGATGCCCAGGAGCTGTCCCTGAGCACACCCACCTGGATTTCCTGTGCAGTGAGCGGTGGCAGGTGAGAATCCAGGACACAAGAAAGCCAAATATTCATTAGGATACACCCTCTCCACAGCCTCTTCAGCTGAAGGAAGTTTATCTTCCTTCCCATCTCCCTCTAAAACTCTAAATGAGAAACAAATAAAAATTTTATCCCCTTCCATAGCCCCTGCCATAACCCCGTGTGTCAGGCAGCATCCTTTATCTGCCACTGCCTGGAAATCTCACATTTTCATTGCCTGGATCACCAGATGCATTCATCAGGCCTGACAAATGCCTCCAAAGCACTAAATCACACCACTCCATCTCAATGGGCTACATAATCATTGTCAGGCTCACCATAAATCTGGGAATATCTCTGTTCCACACTCCAGTATCTCCAGCTTCTAACAGGGCTGAGAAACTGCCACGGGAAAACTGGATCCTAAGTTAAGCTTAGGAGTTTGTCAGTCCCTTTAAAATTTGATAAACTCATGAATTTCTGTCAGGCTGGTTTATTTTTAGAAAAAAAAAAAAAAAAGGATTTTTTTCTACCCACAGGAATAACTCATGGACTAAGAGATTTTTTTTTTTTTTTCCCCAGAATAAGGTAATGTCTTAGTAAATACAAAAATAGAGGGGGAAAAACTATTCCCTGCTCTCCTGGGCAGCTGCCAGCTCTGTGGCCTGGCATTCCAGAGGACCACAGCTGCCCAAGGGTGGCACTGGGAGGGGATGGCAATATCCACCTATTCTATCTAGCCAATAGAATAAAATTATATATCTTATAGTTTAGACAAATGATTTTTAACAAAACTTAGGGTAATTTATATTGAACGACACTTAAACTTGGAATGAATGAACTCTGATGGCAAGGAATAATAAACTCAATTTGAACAGAATATCAAAGTGATAAAATGTAACTTGAGGGTACTTAGACCTAAACATAGTGAAACTTAACTTTGTTTGATGTTATCATCACTCAACTTATTGAAGGTTATTACCTATAAATGTTTTAACTTAGTTCAATATTATTAACACAAAAGGTATTGAAAATTTGAACAACCTCTGCTTGAAATGAAACCAGAGTGATTTTGCTGAAGGAATTACAAGTGGGGTTTGATAAAGCCATAAAATTTGCTGGTTTTATGAGCTATAGATGTGGGAGCAGGAATGCAGCAGAGCATCCCCCTCTGGCTCTGGCTGCAGGACCTGCACACCAGGGCCGTGCCCGGACAACGCTGAGGCCAAAACAGGTCAGGCTTTGGGATTGCTTCAGAAAAGGAGAAGTTGGGCTCTGGACACATGAGGAGAATGCCCTGAGGATGCCATGAATCAGCTGAGCTGGGAGAGCTCCTCTGCTCTGCACTGAAAGCCATGCAAGGGGACTTGGTAATCTTAATTAACTAACGAGCTCCTCGTTCTGTGTGTGCAGAGCTGGGCAGGAGCTGCTGCCTCAGATAACCTGGGTTTATCCAGGGGCACACAGATCCTGCCCACTGTGCCATGGACTGCTTCCATGGTCAGGGTTTAAACAGACATTTAAATCACAGAATCGTGGAATTGTTTGGGTAGGAAGGGAGCTTAAATCCCACCCAGTGCCACCCCTGCCATGGCAGGGACCCCTCCCACTGTCCCAGGCTGCTCCAGCCCCAGTGTCCAACCTGGCCTTGGGCACTGCCAGGGATCCAGGGGCAGCCACAGCTGCTCGGGGTGCCAGGGCTGCCCACCCTGCCAGGGAACAATTCCTAATGCCCAATATCCCATCTCCTGCTGCACTCTGGCAGTTTAAATCCATTCCCGTTGTCCTGTCACTCCATCCCTTGGAAAAAGATCCTCTCCACCCTTCTTGTTTCATTTTAAAACAAGTTTCACAGAAGAAACAGGAATGTAAACATTTCCTCTTCAGTGTTTCTAACCCAAATCCAGAAGCCTCGTGTCTGTGTGTGGGATTGCTGAGTGGGTATGTAGGAAGTCTTTGTTTTCAGTTCATACATAAATCTTGATGTTTTAGAAGTGTATTTGTATGCACCTATTTTCCTACACATTGTGCACAAAGCAAGGATCCCACTCACTGCTCTGCAGCATTTCCTCAGCTCTCTGCTGAGTGCTATTTATCACATTTTTTTTATTTTGAGTCAGGTCAAAAAGGAGACTTGCCTGGGATTTTCACTGGGGTTTTGCCACCCAGTTCCCCCTGAAGCTGAGTGTGTGATTTTGCTGTAAAAAAAAACCCCAAAGAGATGCTGATTTTGCAAAAATGCAAAAGCTGTGCTGCTATCAGTGGGAGCTGTGTCTCTGGAGTGATTAAAACCAAAGGCACAGGTAGGGAACCATCCTGGGCTCTGGGCTGAGCTTCCAGAGAGGTTCCGTGGCTCAGGTACTTTGGGAAGAAGGCTCTCTCAAACTGCCATGCCTGTGGATAACTTCCACTCCTATTCTTCCCCACCATCACTGATTTACTCCAGTGATAAATCCAACGTGCTGTATAAACATTTATTTCTTTGACAACCCCGTTTGCTGTTAGAAAAAGGCTCAAAGCTGGGACCTGTTGTGGGAAGTGGCTGCTCCAGACCTGCTGGAACACAAACTCCTCTCTGCTGCTTCCTCAGCACTTTCCACATAGAGAGCATTTTGGAAGGAGCAGAAAAATGCTTTGTGCAATTAAAAATCCCCAAAAGGACTTGGGCTGGTAGGATGGAAATAAGGAAATGCCCAAATCAGCTTTCTCTCCTTGGAAGAGATGCAGAAGACAGATGCTGGTGGGTGTTCTGTGCTTTGGGTGGCTCTGTCCTGTCCTCCCTCTGCTCCTTGGCCCTCCTGCTCTGCCCTGACTGCAGTGCCACGCTTGATTTACCCAAATAATGGCTTTTGGAGGAAAATGCTGCTTTGCTCGGGGCTGAGGGATGGCTGAGCCAGGGAAAGCAGCACCTGGGAGTTTTCCTGGGAGGGAGGAAAGGAGGTTGTTGTGTCCAGCGCTGCTCAGGCCTGGTCCAGCTCAGCCCTGGGAGCTGCTGGTGCTGCACACCCTGTTAAAACCCCCCAAAAATACCTCTCTCCCTGCAGGGTAGAATGGGAACTTGCATTTTTCCTGATTTCCACAAAGTACCATTAACCCCAGGCTGCACAGCAGCTTTTCCATGTGGGCACCCATCCAGCCCAGGTGCGATTTCCAAGTGAAATTTGAATTAAAGGGATGGGCCATGGCACTGGCAGGTTTGGGAAGCTGTGGAGAAGGAGATTGTGGTCACCTCAATGGGCCCAGAGCACCCCAGGTGTCTTCTGGAAATGTTTGGGCCAGATTGGGTGGGCTTTGGTCCCCATCAGGGGCTGCAAGTGGAAACCTTCACTTCTGCTCTCATCAAAATGAAATCCAGATCATTAGGAGGCAGCTCTGTTCTTGGCACCTGGTTTGTTCTGTTAAAATATAGCTATCTTTTAAAAATTAATAATTATAATAGTAATTTAACTATGTGGAATGCTCACAGTTACTGCTCTGACTTTTCTCATGGAAATAATTGTAATTAAAAGGAAAGGAAGTGAGTATTACTGGCCAAATGGAGCCACCATTGATGAGATGCAGCTTTTCAACTGGGCAAAACATTCTGCCTTGCAGGAGCTCCAAGAACAGTTTTATTCCTTTAAATCCAATGATTTTTGAATGAAGAGGATTAATCAGCCCCTGCTGGAGAACATTCAGCTGTTCTTTCTGCTGCTGCCACAAGGAACCTCCTCTTTTACCTCTACAAAGAGTTTTTACTGAAGTCCCTGTTTGCTCAAAGGTTTGTGCTGAGAAATTTGTGAGAGGTTGAGGAATTGGGTGTGAAGTGGAGAGTACTGCATCCAGCCAGGACAAACTGAGTCCACCTGGGGGCTTTGTGCTCAAAAAACAACTCCAGAATTGCCTTCTCTGTGTGCTGGGGCTGTGTGAGATCAAACTACAGCGGGAATAAATGATGAGATGGGAGGTCTGAGGTGGGCTGGGAGGAGGCAGGAGCGGGAGTGGGGAAAAAATTGCAATTTTTCAACGGCAGCTGAGCAGTCCCCTGTGTGCAGCCTGATTTCAGAGATAACTGGTGCGGGATTCCCTGCACAGGATCCATTGTTATCTGTGCCCTGCAAAGCCAACCAAGCCCTGGCTAATTCTGGATAACCAGGGGTGATTCCATGGTTGCACTGCAGTGAGGGTGGGGACTGGTTAATGACCTTTAGCGATCCCATCAGTTAATTGGGAGCTGCTGGTGCTTAAAGCAGACTGGTCCCCAAGGGGGCTGTGAGCAGCAGCCCTGCTGAGCTCCAGAGCCTGGCACAAAGGAATTGCTGCTGGTGCCACCTTGGTGAGCCAGCATCAGGGATCAGCCGCTGCTGAAGGAGAGCACGGGGTAATTGATTCACTGGTTTGTGTGCAGAGCTGCTCCTCAGCCCTCTGAAGGGCTCAGGGAGCTCCTCCCTGAACGGGGAACGTGCAGCAGGTTTGGAGCAGGTGGGAATCCCCATCCAGAACAGGCTCATCTCCAACAGGACGTTTGGGAATGGTGGGAGCTGCTGGGCACTCGATGGGCTGGAGGTAAAAAAAAACCCACAATAGAAAAGTACCAACCCTCAGGAGATGCTGCTGCTGCTGCTTTTCCTGTTTTCCAGGGTTTTCCTGGCTCCAGGTGGGATTCTCCACTTTAATGAAGCCTTTGGCTGATGGAGGGAGAAGGATGGAGTCGCATTTCTCTGTGGTTTCCAGGAGAAAAGGAGGGAACAATCCCAAACTCCTCTCCACAACTCAGAGAGCTCAGACCTGATGAAAACCCCACAGCTCACCCAACCAAAGCAGGTAAATTATTTTCAGCTTACTCAAAATCATTCACAGGTTTAGACAAAATTTGTTGAAAAAGTCTCAACAAAAAGGAAAGAAAATGATCAGAAAAACCAACAGCTTTGAGGTGTCTCTGGTTTTTGGTTTGAAAATGGTGCTTCCATTTCAGAGGTATGGAACTGACTCCCAATTTAACCAGTCCTGTGGTGTTTAAATTCAATAAAAAGGTAAAACTCACTTAGAAGCAGTTTTTTAAAATCCTGCTCCCTCTTTTTTGGAAGCCTGGAAGGAACATAAAATGCAGTTCTCAGCAGAAGGATGTAATTGGGAGGAACTGTAATGGATGGGCTGTGTTTCTCTTTGAAGTTCCCATTGATCAGTGCTGCTGAGCTGATTTTTCTAATCCATAACTCAGGAACATGAAGGAATTGTCACTTAATTCTCTGGGTGTTTGTGTTTCACCTCCTGTGAAAGCAGACTCTGGCCTTGATTCAAGTTGTTCTGTGTAAAGTGGGGAAGAATCACCCAGTTCTAGTGGGGTTTTTTAATCTAAATTTTCCTCCCGTTAGCCAAAACAGTTCTGTGATTTCTTTTTGATGTCTGACTTTGGTGTAAGAAAACTCCATCTAATACCTTCTGCTCCGAGAATGTGCTTTCAGCCAGTGGAGCAGTAATTAAGAGATGATTCCCCCCCCCTCTCCACTGGAGAGGCAGCTTGTGTTGAAAAACCAACCCTTCACAAGGAGGGAGAACCATCTGTCCTCTCTCTGAGGAGAGAGATCATTTTTGTGTGCTCACATTAGCTGAACCTCCGTGCAAGAACTCGTTTCCATAAGGAAGGACCCACTGGGATGGATTTCCATGCCCCTCATTGACACATCTCATGGCAAAGCTGTTCTTCAACAGCTGCTGTGGAGATCAGGGGGTTCAGTCAGATCCTTGACCAGCCCTGGGACCACAGGAGCAGAATCCCTCTGGAATTGTGGATGTGCAGAGAAAATGGTGGTTAAAATGCCGCTTGTACTGACCAAACACCTTCTCTGCATGGCCAGCCCCTGCCAGGTCATGATCTCTGAATTTCATTATCTCAGCTGAAACCAAACGCCCTTGGCAGGAATTTCTAAAGAGAAAACGTTGAGGACTCTGAGGGTCTCACATAAATCCCTGCTGGATCCTTATAAGTTCTGGATATGAGGGCTCCTGGCTTGGGGAAAAGGGGGAACACTCAAACCCTGGGGCAGGTACTCGAGTTCCTGACTCTGTTTTGGTAAGAGAAGGAAAAATTATGCTCCTGCTTGAGGAAATGATGGTGATCCAGAATTCAGAATAACAGTCATTAATAAATAATGAGGAGAGTTGCGAAGAAAATGAATTTTTCAAGGACTCTGAAGAACATCTTTGGAGCTGGGGTCTGGAACCTGCAGGAGGTACAACCTTCATCCCACTGCACATCGATCACAGGGTTGGTAATTAGCTGCTTCTGAAATATCTTTTGCAGCTGATCTGATATTAGTGAAGTGCTTTGGAGCAATACTTTCCACTGGTTTGTCCTGGTTTGAAGAAAAAGAAGGAAAATTATTTGTTTGTTTTACCAGCAGTTTTTTTTATGTATTTGTAATGTGGGTTTGTCCTGCTACTTATCTCTGATTTTGCATCTCTTTATCAAGGACTGACTAATAATTCTTCATAGCAGCCTTTTGGGTGGTTTTGGCATCTGTTTTTGCCCAGAAATCTCCTCACCCTTCTCCCTTTCAGAATCCTCTCAAATCCCTCTCCATGCTCAGACACTTGAGGACAAGCTGTGGCCATTGTAAGTGCAGAGCACAATCCAAATGGAAATGAAAACAATTAAATATACATGACAAGCAGGTATTTAGATGAGCCTGGATTTCTTAATGGTTCATTTCCACATTTCAACTAAATTAAATGTTGCTTTCATCTATTTTTAAAGGAATGTCTATTTTTTGTCAGGAGCTGCCCTGCTCCATCTGCTCCTCAGATGGTTCTGCCTCATCCCAAGGACAGCCCCACTGGCTGTGTCAAAACCAGATTTTTATGGCACCATGGATGGGGATTCACACAAACCAGGGCTCTGTTACCTCCAGGTAAGAAAAGTCCTCTGTAATTAATGATTGTTCCTTTTAATTATGTGGTCCTGACACTTATGGCATGGATTTTGGGACCTGCTTCTCCCAGTGCCCCTCAGCAGCTGGAAGCTTTGGGGGCTTCAAGTGCTGCCTTATCAAACCCATTCCTGATAATGCAATACCCAGCCTGTGCTGTGCTGAAATTGCCACATCTACAACTGGAATTCTACTTCCATTCCCATATCTATGGCTGGAATTCTGCTTCCATTCCCCTATCCACAGCTGGAATTCCCATATAAATGGATGGATATATGGAATGCTTCCATTCCCATAAAAATGCTGAGCAGGATGATAGGAACTGGTTAAGGGGCTCTTGGAATTCGCTCTGCGCCCATCTTGGGAATCTCATTCTCATTATCTGAAAATCAGGGACTGGGAAAACAAAAATGTAAGGTTTTTTTCCTCTTAATGACAGGTAAAACGAGGGGAATAATGAGAGAAAAAGTGACAGTAAAATGCAGCATGTGAAGAAGATATTTGCATTCCCTCTCTCTTTCGGGTGGCTCAAGTGGACGTGGATCACGGATCCGTCTCCTTTGACGGAACAGGTACTGGGATTGGAGTTCTGAGGGAGATTTCATGGATTCAATCCCGCACGTGGGTTTGAATGGGTGCAGGTGTGGGTGCCCTGCTGCCCCTGGGCATCCCTGGCTCCACAGCCTCTCCAGAGGCAGAACTCTGCTGTAGCTCCCAGGCTGGGAGATGAATGTCCCTTGGCAGCTTCCCACGAGTCCGTATTGATCAGGGCAGCGCTGCCCTTTTGTTTTGTGCTGAACAACCCAGGGTTTGCAACTGAGACCTGCCAGGGGCTGAGGGACTTAACAGGGCTCGTTGGAAGGAGCAGGGCCATAAATTCCCCAGGAATTCACGCCGTGGTGAACGTTGTGGAGGAACAGGCTGCACACAAACGCCCTGCCATGCAAATCCCGATCGATGCGCTGACAAATACCCTGCTGCATCCTGCTGCCTCACTCAATATTTCTGCAAATAAACGGCTTTCAGGAGGCAGGGAAAGGCAGAACGTTCCACCTGAAGTGGTGCAGGGATGGGAGGTGTTGTGGAACTAATCAGGAGTGGATGGATGAGCTTTGTGGCTGCCTCGCTGTTTATTTCATGTCTCTGCTGCTAGACTGGATTCAAAGGGCTCTAATTGAAAAGGGGCCTGCTTGACATGTAAAGCACCTTTCCTCCAGTGTGTGTGTGCTGAAAAGGCAGTACAATATCTCTTCCTGGGGATAAATCCAGGAATTGACAGGAATCTCGGTCAATACATTGATGGAGGGAACAAGAAACCCTCTTCCAGCAGTTTCCCCCCAAGCCCCAGGACTCCACCAGGCATTGCCCAGCACCTCCATCCTTCCACCAGGCACTGCCCAGCACCTCCATCCTTCCACCAGGCACTGCCCAACATCTCCATCCTTCCACCAGGCACTGCCCAGTACCTCCATCCTTCCACCAGGCATTGCCCAGCACCTCCATCCTTCCACCAGGCATTGCCCAGTACCTCCACCCTGCCAAGGGCTCTTGTGGAGCACCCAGCTCTCTGTGCCCTGCATCTCCCTCAGCTCCTCAGGTGTCTCAGTTCTCTGTCCTCTGCCATTGTCACCCAGCTCAGCCTCAACACCCCCTGCTCCTCTGTGCTGAAGCAGAACATGGTGTCTGCAGAGGGGCAGGGCTTTCCAAAGGTGATGGCCAAAGTGTTTTAATGTCGGGTGGGTTTGCTGGTTGGTGTTTGACAGTTAGGAAAATCAGGAAAAAGGAGATATTTGATGTGCAGAAGGAACTCTAAAGGAGGGTGCCCACAGAAGCTGTGAGTGCCCCATCCCTGGAGGGTCCAGGGCCGGGTTGGATGAGACCTGGAACAGCCTGGGATGGTGGAAGGTGTCAGGGGTGGGACTGGCTGGGCTTTAGCTGGAGGGACCTCCCCACTTTGGACACTCCAGGAGGGAGCTGGCTCTGCTGGAGAGGGATTCTCACTGAGCTCCCACTGCTGTGTGAGCTTGGGGGAGTGACAAACATGCACTGTAAGGAGAAACTTGGACTGACACTTGACAACTCCTCTGGTTTGTAAATTCCACAGGAATTTGAATTGCATGGTATTTTTTCACTTGCAAATGTTGCAGACTTGTTATTTTTTCCCTTTTCCACATACTTTAAGCTTATGGCATTGCATAATTTTTATAACTCTGTCCTTGTGAAGGAGCGAGCAGAGAGCAATATCTCAGGAATAATTCCCTTGCAACAGCAATCTGCTTTTGCCTGCAGACAAAATAATCCAAACCATGTTAATAGTTTTAATTTCCAGTGATGTCAGAGCTGGTGCTTCTGGAAGGGTGATCTTTAAACCTGTGGTGAACTCAGATGCCTCCAGAAGAGCTCTGTGGGAGCTCCAGGTTTGTTAGTGGAGTAAAATATTGGAGCTACAAGCTTGTTTGGGAGTAACTGATGGAAGAGCCACTGGAGTAACCAAAGCAGGTGTTAAACTGAAAGGACTGCAGGGGGGTTTGGTCATGAGCTGGTTGAAGCTAAGGAAGGGCAGGGAAAGCTGAATGTTTGAGGAGGGCTGGAAGGGAGTATCAGGCAATGGCAGGAGATGTTTAGGTAAACAATAAAGAACTGCTGAGATGTTTAGATAAACAATAAACAACTGCAGGAATTGAGAGATGTAAACATAAATGAATGGGGAGGGAAAAAGGGTTGTAATGAAACGCTGAGAGGACGTGGTCAGCCTGTGCCAGTGGGATTGATCTGTGTGCCATCAGGGATCAGTGCCTCATGGGACTGTCCCTGGGGCAGTGACACACGCAGGGCGAGCCAGAAGCTGCTCCAAACTGGTGCTGGAAAACACAAGTGAAGCTAAAACTCATGAATGTTTTGGTGGGGAGGAGGAGAGAAGAAAATGTGGGTTTTTATCTTAATGCCAGCTGGTGCCTTGTCTTTCATGGAAGAGGAGGAGGAGGAGGCGCAAGAGGAGGGAGGGAGGAGGTTGGTTCTCCCACGGGAGAGGAGGAGGAGGATGGAAAGTTGCTGAGGAAACCATTGGATTTCCTGGCATGATGTGATGGGGGAATTTGACCATCCCTGGATAGCAACAAAGATGTCTTTGCACAAAATTCTGTTTAATCCTGGTTCAGGGTAAGTCAGGAGAGCTGAGGGAGTTCTGTGCCCTCAGAGAGGAATGGGAGTAGCACAGGTGTGGCCTTTGGAGGCAGGACAAGGTGAGTGGAGCATCCCCATTCTGCATCCACCCTGCTGAGGTGGGGCAGGGACAGCACAGAACGGCTCCCTGGGGCTGCTTTCCTTCTCCTGTCATTGCCCTCATCTGCACTGCAGGAATCGCTCCCAGGGCACTGAAAATCAGCAGCATCTCTTCTCCTACCGTTTCCCAACAGCACTCCCAATTCTGGGAGCCTCTGCCCTGGCAGGAGCCCAGGCCCTGGAGGTGCCCCACACATCTGCTGGTGCCTGGCCTTGGCATCCCAGCAAAGCCCCAGATGGGGCTTTTCCCCCATTTCCCCTCCCTCCCCTGGCTGCAGCTCTCCTGTTAATGGCCCCATTCCCTTTCTGTGCAGTATAAATCCCACTGTAGCCCTGGGAGATCTCCTCTGGGCTCTGTGGGCTGTTGTGCAGTCATTCCACTGCTGCTGGGAGCATTTGGAGCCTTTCCTATTATTTGTCTTTATTCTGGGGAATAAATGCTCAGCTTTTGCTGCTGATGTGGCTCCTCTACCCAAAGAATCCCCCTATGCAGCAGAAATCAGCACAGGCACAACAGGCAGAGGTGGAAACACTCTGGAAATGCCACCCTGGCTTTTCCCAAACGACAGTGGTGACATTTTGGATTGGCAGGATCCAAACCATTGTGGGAGTGCTTCAGGCAGCACAGAGAGGGGTGGGTGTCCCTGCTCCTCAGCTTCCCTGCACTTGTTTTCTGGATTTTCTGTGTCCAGGAGATTCCCCCCAGTTGCCACTCTGGCTCCTCTCTGGTGTTTTATTTAGAAAATTAAATTGCTGTACTTAATTTTAAGTGTCCAGTGATGGTGTTTAATCCTGGGATAACATTTAAAAGGGGAACAGCAAAGCAAGCTGGGAGGAACCTCTCGCAGTGAGGCGAGGGCACACTCATTTACAAAAGTACTTCAGTAGGAATTAAAAGAAAATTTCCATTTTCCACACCCTCATTCTGATCCTCGTTGTCATTAACTTACTCCAAACCCCACTTGGTATTTCAAGCTGGAGTAAATCATTCTGTCTTCCAATTAACTTCCACCCTCCAGACAACATAATGAGACTGATTTCATTCAGCTCTGTTGTTTAATAAACATCTGAACAGTTCTTTATCTCCGAGCCACGCAGAAATGTGCACTTCTGGGGTAATGGGCAAGAGGAAAATTACTGCAGAGAATTCATCCTGGGTTGGGTTTCTCAGCTCAGCCTGGGAGCCATGGCAAGGCCAGGGAGTGAGTGAGCTGCTCTCCCTCAGTATTCCCATGGGTAAATCTTGCACTCCTGTGCCAAACCCTGGCGCCTTTGGCTGCCTGAGCAAAGGCACCACAGGGGTCAGCTGGAGGCTCAGCAGCCCCGAGGAGGCAGGGATGTAGCAGTGGCTACGAAATGGGATTATTTCCATCACAGAGATAAGGCTGGGATGCTGGGACAGGCTGGAGCACTCTGTGTTCTGGGATCAGCCGTGGCCATGTGCAGAGGGCCCAGCTCAATTTAAGGAATGAGAGGCATCAGAGTGATGTGAGCTGGGCAATTCTGCAGTCACAAACACTGCTGTTAAGTTATTCAGTGTTTAAAAGCTGAGAACGTGGCTGAAGGGCAGAGTTGTGCTGCTGGTGTCCAGCCCAGGGCAGCAGCAGCACAGTGACCCCGCTGAGGGCTCTGCTGAAGGGGCAGGTTTGCACACCTGGCCCTGGGTGCAAGGCTGGCAGCACCTTGTGCAAAGGGAATTGTTCTGCTGCTGTCGCTGTTGGAAAAGAAATGAAATTTAGCAAAATATTTAATTATAGTGAGTTGTGCGTGAACTGGTTTGTTAAAAAGTAGTTTTGTAGCCGTTGAAAGTGTGTTGGGTTTTGTGTGTTACCTAGCAGGTAGTCTTAGAGATTTAATAAATAATTAAACTAGTGCAAGAAGGTAAGAATGCTAACCTGTCTGGAGGCAGCATACAATGCTCTTAGAATAAGATAAGCAGAGGATTAATGATCTTGTTGTGAACCAAGGAATGTATCACAAGGGGTCTGTGACCAGGCAAGGGGAACGGGGAAACTGTTCCTTAGAGACTTTGTTGTGAACCGCATGTATAAGAGGGAAGCACCCATACGCGAATTTGGGGTCTCGGACTTTGGGACGTGAGTCCCCCAGTTCCCCGGGCCCTTAATAAAGCACCCACAAAACTTATCCGAGTTTTGTGTCATTTATCAATCGGGCAACATCGCTGCAGAGGCTCTGTGTGCTCACAGGGTCTGAGTGCTGCTGGGTGGCCTGGAAAGGGAATGTTAACAGTGAGGAAATGGCATTGTGCCTGATTGTTCCTTTTGGATTTTGTCTCCAGGAGAGCTTGAGCAGGTGTGTGGTCAGGGAGCAGAAAGAGCGTGGTGTCACTTATCACAGAATCAGAGAGTGGTTTGAGTTGGGAGGGACATTAGCACTCATCCCATCCCAGTGGAAGGGACACCTTCCCCTGTCCCAGGTGCTCCAGCCCCAGTGTCCAGCCTGGCCTTGGGCACTGCCAGGGATCCAGGGACAGCCCCAGCTGCTCTGGGCACCTGTTCCAAACCAGTTACTGAACTGATGGCTCTTTAGTCTGGAATTTCAGCCTCTGTGGCCTTTCCCAGCCCAGCCTGTGAAATGAGATGGGCTAAATCCATTCCAATAATGAGTGTCTTTGAGGAGGACAATCTCCTCAAAGGATTCCTGGAGCAGGGAAGAAGAAACGCTGGGTTCCTGGCCTGGAGCTGGGCTGTGCTGTGTGCCCCAAGCTCTGAGCTGGAAGGTTCTGGTTGGCATCACCCACCATCAGGAGCCTTGGGCTGAGCACTGTGGAAATCCTTCCGCTCCGTTTTGTGCCTACCAGCAGAAATGAGCATTTATTCCTGAAGGAAGGAATCCAGCCCTGCCTGAGCTGAGGGAAGGCATCTGCAGAGGCCAGGCTGCAGTGGAATGCAAACAGGGCCATACTGGCAAAAATGAGGAGTTAATTTAGTGGTGAATGCTCTGCCGTTTTCTCCCAGATGTGTTTGCAGAGCCATTAAGAGCTGTGTTTAATCTCAGCTCCATTTGCAATCTGATGCACATTGTGCTGCCTCCACACGGAGCAGGAGCAGGGAATGGCGCTGGATGGGCTGGATGGGCTCTCCTGTCCAGGCTGCTCCTCCAGGGCACTCAGGGGACAGCTCTGACCCGGGCCCAGGGCTGTTCCCTGGCTCTGGGTGCCACTCTTGCACGCCAGCATTTGGGACTGAATGAAAACTTCCCTGAATTAGTAATGGCGTTTTTATTTTTAAGGGACTCAAGCTCAGGCAGCGCTTTAAAAAATGAATTTTAGGTGATTTCTTTCTGCTTGGATGCTCAGAGCTGCCTGAATATTGTCTGTTAGAGCTGCTGCAACCCCTGTCTCTAATGGAGGTGCTCACGCTCACTAAACTGTTTGGCAAACACTGGCTGGCGTGGCTCATCCTCCTGATTAAATCCCAGATTTGCATTTCCTTGGGTATACAAAGAAAAAGCAAATCAGCAATGAGCAGCACAGTTAGAGCAGGAATAAGCAAACAGGGATAGAGGAATAACTGCTGATCTTGAGATGCCACACTGCAGAGCCAGCTGTGCATGCAGGGCCTGTGCAGCAGAGCATCCTGCATCCCTCAGAGCATCCCTGCGTCCCAAACAGCATCCCTGAGTCCCAAACAGCATCCCTGCATCCCTCAGAGCATCCCTGCATCCCAAACAGCATCCCTGCGTCCCAAACAGCATCCCTGCATCCCAAACAGCATCCCTGAGTCCCAAACAGCATCCCTGCATCCCTCAGAGCATCCCTGCATCCCAAACAGCATCCCTGAGTCCCAAACAGCATCCCTGCATCCCTCAAAGGATCCCTCAGAGCATCCCTGCATCCCTCAGAGCAAACTGCATCCCTCAGAGCATCCCTCAGAGCATCCCTGCATCCCAAACAGCATCCCTGCATCCCAAACAGCATCCCTGCATCCCTCAGGGCATCCCCGCATCCCTCAGAGCATCCCTGCATCCCTCAGAGCATCCTTCAGAGCATCCCTGCATCCCAAACAGCATCCCTGAGTCCCAAACAGCATCCCTGCATCCCTCAAAGGATCCCTCAGAGCATCCCTGCATCCCTCAGAGCATACCTGCATCCCTCAGAGCATCCTGCATCCCTCAGGGCATCCTGCATCCCTCAGAGCATCCCTGCATCCCTCAGAGCATACCTGCATCCCTCAGAGCATCCCTGCATCCCTCAGGGCATCCTGCATCCCTCAGGGCATCCTGCATCCCTCAGGGCATCCTGCATCCCTCAGAGCATCCCTGCATCCCTCAGAGCATACCTGCATCCCTCAGAGCATCCCTGCATCCCTCAGAGCATCCCTGCATCCCTCAGAGCATCCTGCATCCCTCAGAGCATCCCTGCATCCCTCAGAGCATCCTGCATCCCTCAGAGCATCCCTGCATCCCTCAGGGCATCCTGCATCCCTCAGAGCATCCCTGCATCCCTCAGAGCATCCTGCATCCCTCAGAGCATCCCTGCATCCCAAACAGCATCCCTGCATCCCTCAGAGCATCCCTGCATCCCTCAGAGCATCCCTGCATCCCTCAGAGCATCCCTGCATTCCAAACAGCATCCCTGCATCCCTCAGAGCATCCCTGCATCCCAAACAGCATCCCTGCATCCCTCAGAGCATCCTGCATCCCTCAGAGCATCCTGCATCCCTCAGGGCATCCTGCATCCCTCAGAGCATCCTGCATCCCTCAGGGTATTCCTACCTACATCCCTGCATCCCTCAGGGCATCCTGAGCCCACTGAGGGATCCCAGTGCCAGGTGGGTGCTGCCCATGCCCTGCCAGGTGTCCCTGGGGATGCCCTGATGGACACAAGCTCCAGCTCAGCTGGGCTCAAGTGGAAGGTGCTGTGTGGGGTTTCTTTCTTTGTCCTTTTCCTTTATTTCATCAGAAGGACGGGAGGCAAAGTTTGATGTTTTATCACTTGGCCTACTGTTAGCTGGGGAAATCTAGCAGATGTGCTTCATCATCTCAAAGATATGAGCAATCTCCAGCACTCTGCTGTTAATGTGGGGAGATTGACTCAAAGTGTTTTGCTTCAATGGCTCTTAAGAAATTCACAGTTCATTTCCAATCATTAAAATAATTAGTGCTGTGCTCTGCCTCCTCTGAGGACAGAGCTGCCCTGGGTGGGAGTGAGGGCTGAAAACCCTGCCTGGGGGACCCAGGGGAAGGCCCAGCTTCAAGGAGGACTTGGGGGCTTAAGTGGCTTTGAGGGGCCCTGGCCCTGGAGGAGCACATGAAAAACTGCCCCGTTTGCTCTAATGAGGCTGCTCCTCTGATAGACTGAGTGCCATAAATAAGTGATTACAGGGCTGAGCCAAAACCAATCACAAGGATTAGATCTGACTCATGGGATCAGGAGAAGTTCTTGGTTTTACTGGAGGCAAGGGAAAAAGCCTGTTCTTTGATGGATCCCATTTCACTCTATAAAGAGATCTTGGAAAATAGGAGTTAAGCCAGTGCTGCTGCTCAGGGGAGGGGAAGGATGTCAGGCACAGGGAGCTCCAGAACTGCACTTCTCTTTTAATATTGTTTCTGTAACCAATTCTTATCTGAAAGCCTTTAATCTTTTTGGGAAAAGCAGAGATATTCTTGCTGTTCTGGTGTTTGGTAGCAAGATCTGGGAGGTATTTCTGTAAACAGGCCTGAAATGGATAGAATTGGCTCAGGAGAAATGCTGAGCCCAAGCTTTTCTGTGCATTGGCAGTTTGGGGAGGTGAGGTTTGTAGGGTGGAGATCTGCACAGTTCGGGATGGGCAGGAATGGGGTATTAGAGCCAGGGCAGTAGAACCACAATGCAGAGGGGATTCAGGAGCATCCAGGGGGCTGGAAACCTGTCAGCTGTTGGGTTTGAACTCAAACCAAACGTGAATCAAAGTGAAAACCTCTGTGTTTGCCCCACGGCAATGCAGGATCTGAGGGGCCTGGAGCCAGACAGGACCAGGGGAATGGCTCTAAGCTGAGGAGTTCATTGGATAAATGGAGGAAATCCTTCCCTGGAGGGTGGGCAGCCCTGGCACAGGTGCCCAGAGCAGCTGTGGCTGCCCCTGGATCCCTGGCAGTGCCCAAGGCCACGTTGGACATTGGGGCTGGAGCGCCTGGGACAGTGGGAGGGGTCCCTGCCATGGCAGGGGTGGGAATTCTTCAATTCTCACTTTGAGGATTGAGGAATTCAGGTGTTTGGGAAGTTTCCATTCACCAGTCCCTTATTTAACTTGGATGAGTGTCACCCATTGGAGCTTTAGGAAGCCAGGCTGACAGAGTGCCAGGAAAATAGGAAGCAATAAGAAAGGCTGTTGAGACACTTAGCCAGTGCTGAGGGAATTTTCAGAACAGCTGCAGTTGAGTAATTATGAGCAGAACCCTTGTTTCCACTGAAAAGAATGTATATTAGATTATTCCCTAATGATGAAGATTATTTCAAAGACAAAAGCTATAGAATAATAGACATTAGCAGATGTATCTATTTCCAAAATCCCTGAAACCAGACTTAAATCTTGGGAGTTATTGCTCACCTTTAGCAGAGCTCTCCTCAGCTGCTGTAAGCCCCAGGGCTGACACTCCAGATAAGTACATGATATAGCTGAGCCCTAAAACTCTTAACAGAAAATACATCAGGACTTACTGTAAAATTTCATGGAGGATTAGAGAAAATATTAAGTCAATAGTTCTTTAGTTATGAGGGGCTTTTAAGGTAATCAATACTTTCCAGCCATGTTAGTGCCTCTGATGATAAAAGATGACATTAATATCCAACTTTTCTCTTTTTTTGGTATATTTATGTATAGCCTTCCTTTAGTCACTCCTGCTAGAATCAAGAGCTATACAAGGAATATGGTTATTTTTAAATGGCATCAATATTGATTCACCTGGAACTGCCAGTTTCAGCTGGAACTTGATTTCAGGTAAAAAACCCTCACTTTTTCATACAAAGGGATTACCAACCTCCCTAAATCTCTGGAGCACCCCTGCCTTTGCTTCCAGTGAATTCCACATTTAGCAGTGTGCTAATGCAGCAGAAACTATTTTAGGATTAATAAATCCTAAAAATAGGATTAATAGGATTAATTTGAAAATTTCTTTGGAGTTACATGACATTTTATGTCCTCAAAGCATTGTGCAGATGTTAATTGAATTTAATTGATGTCATTCAGTCCCCGAAGTTATATGCATGCAGTTATTAATGGTTTAATTATTTTGTCAATGGAACAGATTCTTTGCTTTTGATTCTGCTTCAGGAGATCCAGGCAGTCCTTAGGCTGAATCCTTTTTATTCAGGTGACTCAGTTGGTCCAAGGATAAAATTTTGCCCATGCCCAGCCCAGCTGCCCCAGCGGCTCTTTGGCACAGAGCAGCGGGTAAATAAAAAAGGCTGTTGAGTTTGGATTTGGGTTTGGAGTGAATCAGCCTCAGCACACTCAGGGATTTCCAGCAGGAAGCCCGTGAGTTGTGCCCAGCTTTCTGCAGCAGCATTCCTGGGTGGCAGGGTTACAGCCCCGCTGTGGCACCGGTCACTGCTGCAGCGCCTTTCCCTTGGGGCTGCGAGGGTCTCTGCGATGGGGCAGGGGCAGGAGTGGGTCCGGCTCCCTCTGCCCGCGCCCAGGGGACACCAGGCTCCTTCTCCAGCTCCCAGTAAACAGGGCATCAAAAGGGAATTACCGAGTTCTGCATTTGAGGAAATGTTGGTCCTCTTCCAGTGGAGGGTCAGGCGCTAATGATGGATGTAATGTTTTCTGTGAGCTGTTTAGGTGGCCTGGAAAGGCCCAGGGATGGCCTTGAAGAGCCGACGCTTCAAAGGACGAGGAGAGACTTCTGATCTTGTCTCGGTCTTGGTGTTTATTAATTGTTTATCTAAAAGATTTTCTTTCAGCCCGACAGAGGTCTGCACAGCAAGTCAGCCATGGGCACACTCCCGAAGCTCCCGGGCGGTCACTTATCTTTATACCCAAAGTTACGTGTACAATATTTATAATTTTTCTCCAATACCTTCTACCCTTATTAACCGGTGCACTTTTAGTAATAACCAATCCCAAAGTGCCACCATCACCACATAAGATGGAGGCCAAGAAGAAGAAGAAGAAGGACAGGACACGCCCCAATTCCTCCATCTTACTTCTTTAGACCCCCCTGTACCAAAATCCTAAACCCTGTGTTTTACACTTTAACTAACTTATCCCTTCACCATTCACCCAGTGAATTCCTCCCAGTCCTCATACAGGCGTCGTCTCCTGTGTAGGATCAAAGTCCAGCCACCAGACACTTCTGGCAGCATTCCAGGATTCCCGAGCCCCCCAAGGGTGGTCTTGGCCTCTCTGCACCTCCATCCTGAGGTGCTGAGATCCCACAGATGGAGGCAGTGCAAACATGTCTGGTCAGGCCTCTTCCCATTGTAATCCCAGCTTATCTGGGGGAAGAACAACCCATAAAGGAACCACAGAAAACACTGAGCTGCCCTCCCACAATACATCATTTGTAAAGCTTTCACTCCAGCTTTCCAAAAGGCCATTTAGCTTAATGGTCTGTCCCATTTTTCATTTCCTCATGCTACAGGTGCTGGGGGGATGATTTACAAAAGAACAATGGGATGACATTTTACCTGACTTTGGAAATGAATTCCCAGCAGTCTCACGCCTTTGTGCCTCAGATTTCTCTTCCCTAACACGGAATGGGAGGTGAGATTCTGTAACAAAACAATAGGAGATTTAAAGTGAGAGAATACATCCAATTTTCCATCCAGCCACGATCTCCTAGAGCCATTAGTAAATTGTTTGTATGTCCATATTAGTAATAAAGGATTAATCGACTGATTGGATTTTCAGAAATTTAGGCAAAGGCCAAACGAATTGGCCTCCATTCTAGTGTGACTAAATGCCAAAAAAATTACATGTACAATATATATTATTTTAAAAACGCTCTGAAGAAAACATGCCTGGCTGTATAATACATATTTAGACAATCTATATATTTAAACCCTGTAAGAATCTACAATATTTGGATGATATGAGATAGAATGAATGAAAAAGGGGGAGAATCAATCTCAGTTTGGGTGTTACTGTTCTTATTTCCAGTGATCGTGGCAGGTCATTAAATGAAGGTCAGCTCCTTGTGGAATAGTTTGTTGGCTTCTTCAGGATCTTAAAACTTGTGAGCTGTGAAATCAATGACAAATTTTCGGGCAGTATTAAGTGCTGTAGAATGGAGAGCTTGCAGTGATTCAGAACATTGTAGGAAATCACCTGGTGGGGGAATGGCCCACAAAATATGATCTATTGCTGAAAATCTCCTTACACACTCAGCCATTGGAGGAAATGAACTTTAAGTGGGACTTCTGTAGTAGAACTTCTGCTTTGATGAGTTTGTCATGCTTGGTGGGTAGTGATATTCAAGAAATAGCTTAATAACCTCACTATTTACAGGCAATTACCCCCCTGAAGGAGCTCAGATGAGGTGAAAACATCTGTTTCCTTCTGGAATCCATGCACATCTGCCCTTAAACAAGGTGAAAATTTGGTGTGAGAACTCTTAAGGACTGAATTGCTGAGGTTCTTCTGCAGTGCTACCTTCTCTGCAATTAGATAACAGCTTAAAATCTGATTACTGAGTTATTTTTCACCTCTCAGAATGCACAGGCACAAGCAAACTCTCCGCTGAGAGCTGATTTGATGCCAGTTAAATATTCAGGTAGTCCTCTGAAGGCGCTGGAAATCAAATAGCTGCAACATCTTGTGCAGAGCGAGAATTTCCATGTTTCTGAACGTGCGTTTCCCTGCCATTCCCAGCGGAGCTTCTCACTGTTGCTTTTTCCAAAGCCCTTCCAGCTGTTAGTGAGCTCAGAGTTTCACTGGGATGTTCTCTCAGGTAGGGGAATCCTCTTGATGTGCTGGTTATGCTGGTAAAGGGAAAATGCACCTCTGTGAGTAGTTTTGTACCTGAGAGAGGCGATCTGACAGAGGTTCCCTCACAGCAAGATCCCTTTTTCCATCCAGCAGACACAAAACTGGCAGCTGGAAGGGTCTGAAATGTGGGGGAGCTGAGGAATCTGAACCCTTGCAAGGCTTTCTTCAGCTCCCCAAGGGATTGGGCTGTTCCAAGGGCGTGGAGTGTCCTGGTTTAGGGCAAATCTGGGAGAAAACCTCCGAAGGGGATCCTCTAGAAGGCAGGACATGGAAATTCAGGGTCTGCCACAGAGAGGGCTGGGAAGGTCATGGATCTGCAGGGCTGCAGTGTGAGTGACATCAGGGCCAGGCTGGACAGGGCTTGGAGAAGCCTGGGCTGGTGAAAGGTGTCCCTGCCCATGGCAGGGGGTGGAATGGGAGGATTTTTAACATTCCTTCCAACCAAACCATTTTATACTTCTCTGAAAATGAGAACTGCAAGAGCTTAAGAGTAGTGAGCGCATTCCTCTGCTGCCTGAGGCAGAAATCCAGCAGGCTTGGCTGTTTATGACCATTACATGCAGTTTATGTCCATTACAATTTAGCATGTGTTTTTTTCCCCCTCATCTTTGCAGTGCACCCACCTTTGGATTGCAGTGATGCAATACTCGGTGCCACTATTAAAAAGAGTTAGGGAATGATGTTAGCAATTGTTATCTCAGCCCAAAAAATTGAGAAACCCTGACTAAGCAGCCTGCAAACACGGTGTGCTCAGTCTCTAGTAAATTTTAGTAAGTTATCATGTGAAAAAACCAAAAAGGTCTTGATTTCCAAGCCTTTCTGTGTTCTTTCCCTCCCTGAGCTTTTCACTGCCATCCTCTGCAGAGGTTACTGGACTTCCTCCCCATGACAAACTGCAGGCAAACTTCCAGGATAAATTCCCAAATTAAGTCAAATACTGTTGTAAATGTGGCTTTATTAACTTTTCTCAAGCTGCCTGAGTTCAGAATGGTTTTCCTGCATGGATAATGGAAGGAGCCTGCTCTAAATCCACAGTGAAAGAAAAATAGTTTTTCTAACTCATACTTAGTGCTCTGTATTTTAAAGTGAAGTGAGATTTATGAGCAAGCTCCCTCTACCTAAATGTATATACACCAATTTACATGATTTTACATAATATATGGGAACAGTTTGTTGGGTAATATACACAGGGATAAAACCAACACTGTTTGCTCTGAGTAGGGATCACTGCAGTGAGCTCTGCATAAACTCCTGTTCAGACAGGGCTACTTGGATCTTCCTGGGAAAAAATGCCCAGAATTATATATACATTGAGTTATAAATACATTGAACTTGCTGACAGACCCAGCAGGAACAACGGAGAAGGAAAAAGCAGTGTCACAGCTTGTAAGACTCACTGGAGTCCCTTGGTTGAAATTTTGGGACCTCATTAACATGAAAATGACCAAAAATTTTGTGATAGAAAAGTTAAAGGAAATACTAAATCGTTATCTCTGACAAATCTTCTTTGCAATGGAGGTCTGTGCTGACCTGCACCTCAAAGCCACAGACACATCTCAGGTGATCTGGGAGTGGGGTCTGGCAGCCCTGTATTTACAGAAATGTTCCTCAAGGCTCCCTTTGCCTTGGTGTCCCCTTCCAGAAAGTGTTACAGAGTTTTCCCCTCACTTTTCATTCCCTTTATTGAACCAAATTTGTGTTTATAGCCCCATTTGCTTTCCCTGCCATGCTGTGTGTCACTTGTGTGGAATATGGGTTTTGCACACTTGCCAAATAGTTTCCTTGCTTGGCAAGGGCTCTCTGGCAGGAGAATTTGCCTCTCTGCATAGTAATGGCCATGTCTGGCTAATGGGCCCTTTGTCTGGGGCTCCTGCATATTCAGAGCTGCTCCTTTGTCACCAGCCTGACCCAGGCAGCAAATATGAACAGGAATTGTAAATATGCCCCGTTCTCACTGGGATGCCAATCAGCTTCTTGGGATAAACTCATCCTCTGCTGCTCTGAATCTGCCCTGCACTTGCCCAGGCTCTCTTGTTCTACAACAGTTCTGCCCACCCCTGATTTTTGTGCTTTTGGAGTCACCTTTCTCTGTGGTTTGTGTCCTCTTAGAGTACATTTGACATTGACACGGGCAGCTCTGGTGGGTTTGGGGTGGCACAGCTGATAACTGGGACTGGCAGTAACACCTCTCCCTAATTTGTGCAACAAAGTGGTGACAAAGGGAGCAGCAAGTCCAGCTGGCCGCTTGAAAAGGCAGGAATTTCCATGTAGACATGACAAGTGTCTTCAGTGCTGGGGCTGCCTGGCTGTGGGTGAGAAAGTGGCTTAATGTACTTTTGTGACTGGTTGGGTTTTTTTTAATGCCTGAAGTGCAGATTTCCTTTTTGTCCTGTAGCTGCTTTCTACTGTCAGTGTTTAATAAATTGTCTAAAGGTGAGGGAGTCACTTTTTATTTTGGAATACTTGGAGAGATTGCTTGGTTCTGCCTGGAATAGCAGGTTTGGGTGGATAATGAGCCAATTTATTGGCAGGCCAGAAATCAATGGCACAAGTGCACAGAACTTTTTCCAGTTTAAAATTAGACTATCCAGACTCCTTTTTAAACAGCCTGGTCAAACCAGCACGTGTCAGAACCACAAACCTCCTATTTTAAAATAGTTATGTTGTAGATCAATAGATAATGTTGTAAATCAAACTTTTCCATTGTTTGCAGTGAATCCCCTAAAAACAGGAGCCCCAAAGCTCGCAGAGCAGCCCGGCTGAATAATTCTGCCAGAGCAGAGCTGCAAAAGGGGATGTTACAGCACCATCTAGTGCCTCTGCTCCCGCAATATCGGGGATTTTTGAATTTTCCACTTTATTCAAGGATGTAGGTGGGGACGAGGGAGTGCAGTGGCTGCTGAGGCATTGACAACTTCTTTTCTGAACCAGTGTGGAGAGAGAAGGGAGCTGAGCGATGGAGAGGAGCTTTGGAATCTCACACGGGAAGATTTTGTCGGCAGAGCCGCTCTTAGTTCCTCTTATTTCATCTTCTCACCCGTCATGGAGCTTTCCTCCTGGGGGCACTCAGGAAGCGGATGCAGGAGCAGGAAAATGGGAAGAAAAGTTAAATAAGAAGGTGGCCAAATGGCATATTTTGGGGAGGTAGGGTTGTAGTTCTGGTGGAGCAATGATCTGTTCAGTGAGAGACTGACCAGGAGGAGGCTGGGGGTGGTTTTAAACTCCTTGTGCTGAGAGCTGCACCTGTAATCAGGTAACAAGCACTGCATCCTCTGCTTCCCGCAGCGAGTGGGACCCAGGATGAAAACTAAATTAACTCTAAATTAAATTCTAAATAGAGCAGCATTTTCATATGCTTTACACTCCCGTCCCTTTGTTCCTTTTTTTTTTCTGGAAAGGTGGTTTAACATCTCTGACTCCAAACTACTCAATGGTTAACCAAGAACAACTTTGCAATTATTCCCAACCAGCCACTGGAGATGAATTTGGGGATGAAGCCCCTGTAGGAAACAACTTCCATTCTCCCAATCTCAATTTGGGAACACACCTTGTGCTGGGAGTGAGATTAATGACTCTTCCAACTAAACTATTTGTGATAAGAAATATCAATATTTATATGTTAAACATGCTTTCTAGGTTGAATTTAAAACCCTCAAAATTAACTATACCTTACAGTATTTAGTAAATGTCCTGATGGTGATGTGGAACTTAACAAAAGTCACTTATCTCAAAAAAAATCTTCACCCAAAATCCTCACTGTCTTCAGTACAGCCCTGCAGAAAAAGCTGGTAAATAGTGATGTCTGTAAATTATAGTCAGAGTCTAAATTAGAATTAATGCCAAATCTGGAGGTTGAATTTAGATTTAAAGCACTTGCTGGAGTTACACTGCTCACAGACAGAACTGTTGGCAGGGTTAGGGTGACAAAGAGCCGCAGCAGCATCGAAAATACTCCCAGAGCCCTCACTGCTTATCATTTTATTATGATTATTATTGAATTTAGGGTTTCCTAAAAGAAACCCCAAATCCTTGGGTCATGTGAATTTTTGGAGAATCCCAGGAGCCACTAAAAAATAAGATCTATCCCTCAAGAGTGCAGAAACAAGCTCAAAAGTGTGACTCAAATATATCGTCAGCAATTTAGTAAAAAAAACCAAGAGAAATAAAAATACCTTAGCATATCAGAAGAATTACAAAATATTTCTTAATAAAATCCTAGGGTTTGGAGAAGGGGCTCATAATATTTTAATTCTTCAGTTGGTCAGCTTGACAAGAAAAAGATCTTTTTTTATGATGGTAAATTATCAGATACAATACCCTGCAATTATGAGTATTACACTGAGACAATGCAGAAAAAGTTATGGAATCATAACTTAATCATATAAGTGATTATTGTATTTTATAAATGTTTAATGTATCATCACAGGCATGTTCGTGCTCATTTGGCAAATGTGGTATTGATTGCTGCTCTAAAGGCCCATTCAGGTCAGCACAGATAATGATTGTTTGGGAATTTTCCACCCACAATGGTAAGGAAATTATAGGGTTTATTTGTCCTTTGAATGTAGTTCTCAAAACCACTTTAATTCTGATTTAAAAAAATACAAAAATGAGTGTTTTGCTTGCTGGCCAATCATTGGTTTGCTCTGCCACTGATGCAGGGAGAATATTATTGCTGAAGTGAGATGGGAGATACTGAAGAAAAATTAGACAGTGCAGAATTTTTCCCTGAATAACAACAACAACAACAACAAAAAAGCCTTTTTAGGAAGAAAACAACAAACAGGGCTGAGATGAGATAGAGGAATTGTGAAGGGCTCAAGAGCACCATATGGGTTTAGTGATTTGTAACAAAGAATGCAATAAAATTTCTGCAATAAAAATATAACATTTTATTATAGAGAAATCCCAGGGCCATGATAGAACTTTTTTGAGGGTTTTTAAAGGGGAAGGAAATGATAATGAATGTTGAGACAGAGGGTTTGTGTGAGAGTTGGGCAGTGCAGTGAACTTTTCGGGGTGTATCAGCCGGGTTGCATCCCGTGAACCATTTCTGGTGATGCCACCAACCTCACACAGGACAGGACCCGGCTGGCAAGTTTCAAGAGCTCAGGATTGTGTCCAGACAGGTCTGAGTATCCCCAGGTGGAGATTTCACATCATCTTTGAGCATCTGTTCCCCTGCACAGGGAGGAAGCTTTTCCTCATGTCCAGGTGGAACCTCTGGGCATCAGTTTCTGCCCTCTCCTCTTGTGCCATTGCTGGGCACCATCAAGAGGAGCCTAGCTCTCCTAATAAATTTATTAACTAAATTACTAAAATGTGTGTGCACGGATAAAATCCCATTCCAGCCATCTCCTCTCGGGGTTGAAGAACTCCAGCTCAGCCTTCCGCACAGCAGAGATGCTCCAGTACCCTCGGCACCACCCTGGCTTTTCATTGCACCCTCTCCACGCCTTATGCGGATAAATTTTTATCCTCTATTGTGTTTAGTTTATTGTCAAGCCATTTCCCCACGAGGTTTAATCCACTGCGGGTTTATTCACACCCAGCCCCTCTCCCATGCCCACAGCCCGGCCATGCAGCGCCTGCTCTGGGGACTCGCCGGAGGTGCCACCGGGGGCGGCTCTGCCCTGGTCACCTTGGCCGTGCCCTGTGAGCAGAGGAGGAACCGCTGTCCCCCGGCACCCCGAGCCCTCAGGCGGGAAGGGCAGTCCTGGATCAAGGGGAACGCGGTCGGTGCGAGCCCGGCGCTGAGCACGGAGCCCTCGGGCCCGCAGAGGCCGCGGCTCCCGGCCGTGCTCCGGCGGGCTCGGGCTCCTCCTCCGCCCGCCTCCTGCCCCCGCCCCGCCGCCTTCCCAGCCTGCTCTCCGGGTAAACAGCGATGGCCGCCGAGGACCGAGGCGGAGAGCCCCGAGATAACATGGGGAACCACCTCCAGCTGGTGCCCGGTGAGGGCCGGGCCGGGCCGGGGGCACCCGCGGGGGAGGCACCGGGCCGGGGCTCGGCGGGCGGGTGGGGAGGGGAAAGGGAAAGGGAAAAGGAGAAGGGAAGGAACGGAAAGGAAAGGAAGGAAGCGGAGGCGGAGAGAAGAGGAGGGGGAAA
This sequence comes from Ammospiza caudacuta, assembly GCF_027887145.1. Taxonomy (NCBI): domain Eukaryota; kingdom Metazoa; phylum Chordata; class Aves; order Passeriformes; family Passerellidae; genus Ammospiza; species Ammospiza caudacuta. The sequence continues at coordinate 20,866,311 of NC_080604.1, read as the reverse complement.
GAAAAGCGAAGCAAAGCGAGGGGGAGGCGGGCAGAACCTCGGGCGGTGTGCGGAGCGCTGAGGGCCGGGGGCTGTGGGCGCTGCCGGCCGGTGCGAGCCTTGGCCCGGGGCCGCGGGCTCCTGCGGCCTCTGCTGCTGGGCTCCTGCAAATCCTTCGAGGCCATGACTGCTCCATCGAGGCCGCAAATTTCCATTGAGGCCGTAAATGTTCCTTGGAGGCCGTGGGTGTGCGGTGCAGGAAGGGACACGGGTGCTCCCGATGGGGTGAAAGGCCCGTGGGTTTCCCGGCAGAGCAGGCACTGCTCTGTGCATCGAGACCGCTGTGAAACCCAGAGCCCAGCAGAATCTGAGTTCTTTTAGGGAGTCTCTGCTCTGTTTTCCAGTGAAAATAAGCAGGGAAGCAGAGGTGCTGGATGGAGAACAGTGCTGGATCCCATGTGCTGCCCGGCTTATCTGTCACACACAGCAGAGCAATTCCTCACCCAGGGAATTACTGCATAATTATTGCATAATAATGTGTTTTTCTGCCTATGGTGCCTCCACAATGACAGGAGATCAAATAGGTTGGGAAGCAGCTTGTGCTTAACTGGAAAGCATTATTTCAGAATAAGCATGCAGGAGAGAAGGGAGCAGGAAATCCTGCCAGGAGCCAGTGGCATTTCCCATGGCAGGAAATTCTGTGAGCTCTTTAGCTCTGTATGTTTTGAATAATAAATAAAAAATTATTGAATATTTTAGGAAATACAGCCTTAATATCACCATAATATAAGCAATTTTCCTTGAATATTGTAGGAAATACAGCTTTAATATGACCTTAATATGACCTATATATAACCTTGTCCCTTTTCCTTAAATGAGGGTCATATTTCTCCCTTTCTGCACAGAGTCATTGAGAGTGGATTGGGTTGTGCTAGTGAACCAACATGAGGAAAATGTGATTTTTATTATGCAGGGCAGCCTTCAGCGCTCGCTTTTCCCTCTTTCCTGTGTGCTGGAGGTGCTGCTAATCCTGGAATTGAAGGATAAATAAAACCCAGTATTTGGGGGTGTGAAAGCTTCAGCTTGTGTTGCCAGCTGGGAGGGAGGAGGAGCGGGAAGGCGCCGGGGTTTGCTGTGTTTTGGGCTGGCTGGTGCTGCTGCAGTGGAATGAGTCATCACGGTCCCTCAGCCAGCACCACACAGCAGCCACTGTGCGCTCTTGGCAGCAGCCAGCAAAAGTTTGCTGGGCACAATTCTTTCCAATCAACTGCTGCTAATTCCTTCTGCGTTCACAAAAGCAAGTGGGGCAGCCTCTCCCTGTTAAAACTGCTAATGATGGATGCAGCCGGCTAGGAGCACATGGAAAAATCAGAGTATTTTATTTTTTTCCTCTCCTCCATCATGCAGTGATGCCCCAGAACCAAACAAAAACTTCCTGCTCTTCCCCCCAATCAAACTAAGTAAAATAATTGCTGTTTTGTACATCTTGAACATTCTGTAATTGTTCATGGTTAGGGCTGCTAATTGAATATAAGAAATTTCATATAGATGTGGAGTATTTTTAACAGTCATTAGGCAGATGGTGTCTCATTGCTGAAAGGACTGTAATTAGTTACAATACCAGAGAGAGTCTGTAACCTCCTTTCCTGTGGTGCTGGATCATTTATTGCTGAGATAAATTCAGTATAGGATGGATTTGTAAGAGCAGGTTCTGTAAACTGTGAACTGTTTAAAAAAAAACATAAGTGAGGTGAAGCAGAAATAAGACCAGTGACTAAACATTTTATGGGAGCATTTAACAAATGTGTCTGGAGGGCAAAGAGGGGAAAAAGGGTTCTCTAAAATCAGCTTTTAATGTTTTCTTCACTGTTCTCTTGTACTCCCACTCTCAGAAATAGTGAAATTGGTGGTGTTCCCATTTCTGAAGGAAAATTCTGTGCTTCTGCAGCATCTTTTTTTTGAATTTCCCTGCAGAATCCTTCAGGATGAGTGAACCCCTCCACCTTTTATATTTTCAACTCTGAACTGTTTTTAAAGAAGATATTAATTGCAAAGGCAGGCAACTAGACTGGGTATTGTAATTTTATCTTGTAATAGCTTTCAAGGTCCAAATGCTGTTTTTCAGCCCCCCTGGGATTATCCATTACCCAGCAGCTCTTGGTGTAAGAATCCTAGAGACTGGTTTATGCTAGCATGAGGTTTAGGCATAACATGCTGTATAAATAATGTTTGTGTTCAGAGGAATAGGGTCAATTAATGCAGTGACTGATGATTTAATTGTCCTCTTGCCTGCAAATGACTTTAGGCTTGGCTGAGGAATGGGAAGGAAGCTGTAGTTTTTAAATGCTGTTTAGTATCTGAAATCCCTTGGAGTCCTGTGTTTGGCTTCCTCAGGAGCTGCCTTTGCTGGGTTGGTGTTCGGTGTGCACACACAGAGGCTGACAGCAATTAAATTGTCTAAAATACCAGCAAGAGTCTCTGCATGAACACAGAGCTTCCCATTGCTTGTTGCTCACTGCAGCTGAGTGTTGGGGTTTGTGCAGCTTCAGACCCTTTGCTCATATCCTGCAAGGAGTGAGGTGATCTGGCATCCCGGGGTGCTGACAGAAAACCTTTAGAGCTGAGATGATGAAACACCACTATAGTGAAAACCTGAACTGACAGCCTTTGTTTATTGTTTTCTTCCAAGGAAAGTTGTTCTTTAGGCCTTCAGAAAAAAAAATTACCAGCTTTTGACTCTTGCTACAGAATGGTGATTTTGCTGTAACAACAAGAAAATTATTTCCTTCTGGTTTATTTCCCTGTGCAAAGCTATAGCCTGGGAATATTGAATGTATTTCCCTGATTCTCAGGTTTTTCTCAGTATCTCAGTCTTTGCTGATTGTTTCCTATACAATATTCTGTATGTCCTTCTTAGTAGAGAGCGAGGAAGAGGATGACAATGAAATGGAAGTGGAAGACCAAGATAGTAAAGAAGCTGAGAAGCCAAACATCATTAATTTTGATACCAGTTTGCCCACATCACATGTGGTATGTTTTTATATATTGTCCAATAAATATATACTGAAAATATTTAAATGGGGTTTGTATAGTTTTATTGTAATGTTTTTATGCCACAAGCTTGGTTTTATTTTTACAGAATCATCATAAGATGGTTTGGGTTGGAAGGACTGTAGAGGGCACACAGTTGCACCCCCTGGGCAGGGACAGCTTCTGCTGTCCCAGGTTGTTCCAAGCCCTGTCCAGCCTGGCCCTGATCCTTGGGCACTGCCAGGGATCCAGGGGCAGCCTGTGCCAGGGCCTGCCCACCCTGACAGGGATGAATTCCTTCCCAGTATCCCATCCAGCTCTGCACACAGAGTGGGCACACAGTTGGATCTCCTGGTCAGGGACAGCTTCTGCTGTCCCAGGTTGTTCCAAGCCCTGTCCAGCCTGGCCTTGGGCACTGCCAGGGATCCAGGGGCAGCCTGTGCCAGGGTCTGCCCACCCTGACAGGGATGAATTCCTTCCCAGTATCCCATCCATCCCTGCCCTCTGGCCGTGGGAAACCATTCCCTGTGCCCTGGCACTCTGTTCCTTGGGAAGAATCTCTGTCCACCTTCCCTGTGGCTCCTTCAGATACTGCAGGTCCCCATGAGATCCTTGTGGGGGCTGAGTGACCCCAGAGCAGCCCGTGCCCGTGCTCCCCGTGCTCCCCGGGCCCTCCCTGACCCCCGTTCCCTCCTGGCAGTACCTGGGCTCGGACATGGAGGAGTTCCACGGCAGGACGGTGCACGATGACGACAGCTGCCAGGTGATCCCCGTGCTGCCCCGGGTGATGGTGATGCTGATCCCCGGCCAGACGCTGCCGCTGCAGCTCTTCCGCCCCCAAGAGGTTAGCATGGTGCGGAATTTAATTCAGAAAGACAGAACCTTTGCTGTCCTTGCATACAGGTAAAAGCCACGGGCGGGTTGCTGGTGTGTGCAGCATGTTTGTAGCACAGTTTCTGTGGATACTAAAGCAAAAGCAGATGGTTGCATCAGTTCTGTGCTCGATGACAAGCTGAAATTGTTTAACAGAATTTGGCTTCCAATGTGTAATGGCAGTGTAGGTGCTTGACAGCATTTCATGTTTGTGTGGAGAAGCAGCAAGTGCTGATCTGTGTCCTTGGCTGAGCATCCTCCTCTTTCAGTAACTGTTTGTTCCATCTTGTTAAAGAATAAGCCTTGACCTGAAATGTGAAAGTCACATTCTTGTTTTGAGAGCTGTATTGTTGCTTATTTTGTGTGTGAACTAACAAGCACTGGCAAATGTTTCACAGTGGAGTTGAGACACAGGAGGTGATAGAAAAGTGGAGAAGAGAAAAGCTGATTAATGCCAGAAGAAGTTGGGAATGTTCCTCCCTCTTCCCCCTGCAATTTACTATGGATTAATTGTGTGGGAGGTGGGAACAGTTCCTGTTACAAAGTCAATCCAAAGAATGTTTGCTTTCAGTGCTTTCAGTGTCTGCATTTGAAATGCTGACACACTGGTGATCCCTGTGCTCCCAGAATATCACATCTAGACCCTAAAATAAAATCAAGTCATTTGGCAAAAAAACCCAACCAACCAAAACAATAGAAATTGCTTTATAATGGAAAAATTATTATTGTGATTAATTAAAGGTGTTTCACCAAAAATTGCATTTTTGATCAGACCAGTCATGTACAGTCAGTGCAGGCAGAGTGGAGTCTGAATGAGCAGTGCTGTTTGGAGGGGGTTAATTAATTCATTTTTAATTATGTTACTCTTAGTAATGCACACGAGAGGGAAGCACATTTTGGAACGACAGCAGAAATCTATGCCTACAGAGAAGAGCAGGAATATGGAGTTGAAACAGTCAAGGTGAAAGCAATAGGAAGACAGAGGTTCAAGGTGCTTGAAATACGAACACAGTCAGATGGGTAAGAAATGATGCAGTTAATTCTGTCAACTTTCAAGTCAAATCAACTTTCATAGGAGTTTTCTCTTATTTTCTATATTCCCATTTCATAGCTGTGATATTTAGAGGCTCTTCTGACTAGTTTTAACATATTATGTAATTAATGCCTTTTTCCATTTCTAAAAGTGATCAAGATCCTGAACATGCAGTAAGAATATGCTGAGTCTTCCCTCATTTCCAGCTCCTTGGCATCATGCCCTGCACCATGGCCAGAGGTCCAGGCTCCAGCATTGATCTGGGACCATGTGACAGTTCTTAGCACAATTGCTAGAGCTTCTGTCATATTTTCTGCAAGGCTTGTGAAGTATTACTCCAAATCTGTAAATCTAGAGCTCCTCACCCATATCCTGCAATTCAGCATAGAGGCATTGCTTTAGAAGGAGGTCTGGGAGCATTTCTGTGGTTTTGTGACCTGCAGCTGAAGAAATGAAGAATATTTGTGCTGTTTGCTCTCTAACATTTGGTTCCAAATAACAGACTCTGAATGTTAGAGCTTAGGAGAAGCCCTGCTTGGACACAGGGTGGCAGTGCTTGGACAACTGCAGCAGCAGCACCTTTGTTACTGGGAATTCACTGTCCAGAACTCCTTAGCAAGAAGAACATTTCCATAATTCTTGGTATTTCTGATTCCTGAGTGCTTTTGGCGCAACATAATCTTGTAATTTATTGTAAGTTACCAGTTCGGTGCTGTCCCTGTGAGAAAATTAGAATTTTTTACACACTGCTCAGTATTTCAGGATTTCTGCTGCATAATCCTAATAAGACATGAAATCTTTCCTGCTGGACAGCGCTTTTAGTAGCCTCAGCCATATGCTGAGGTCTTTGTGGAAGAGGTGACCTTTGATGCTGGGATATTAAAATCTGATCAGAGTCTGTATCCTATTTCTGCTGATTCTGACCTCGAGCTGAGCACAGAAGCTTTTGTGGTTTGAAGATAGCAAAGTGCATTTCAGCTGAAATGAGCCATTGAGATGGAAGAGCTGATTATTTATACCAAAAGTAACTTGAGGAGACAGAAATCTAAATCTATAGTGCTGAGATGGTGGAACATTCAGCTGTGTTACCACTGCCAATCTGTCTGTATTTCTGTCCACCACAATCCCAACAGATCTGTAGTTCTCTAAAATAAAAGAAGTTCTGATGGAATGGGTTGTAGGTTAAATTCTCTAGTACTGTGATTAATAATCCCTTGCACCAGCCTGTGTTCCCATAAGCAGAAAATCCATTTTATTAAATGCATGTATTAGAAAAAACATTTAAAATGTGTACACCTCATGTTTTTGTTCCCTTCCTCAGAATCCAGCAGGCCAAAGTACAGATCCTGCCCGAGCGGGTGCTGCCTCCCACCATGGCAGCAGTGCAGCTGCAGTCTCTCAGCAGGTGCCACGTGCTCCCCTCTTCCAAACCCACCTCCTGGCAGGACAGGGCCATCAGGCAGTGGTGGCAGAAGTACCAGAAGGTGAGAAGTTATTCTACAGCTTTGGTTATTCTGCTTTTGTATTTTTTGTCTGAATTTCTGATGCCATCTTGAGAATCGGTATCCAGCTCCATCTGTAGAGGAGGAGGAGGCACAGCAGGGAAGGCAGATTCCAACCTCCTGCTTTTCATGGAGTCCCACACTGGTTTGGGTTGGAAAGGTCCTTAAAGCCCATCCATGGGCAGGGACATCTTCTGCTATCCCAGGTTGCTCCAAGCCCCTCCATTCTGGCCTTGGACACTCCAGGGATGGGGAGTGCACAGCCTCTCTGGGCACAGTTTATATCTGTATTTATTATTTATTCCATTGTTTTGGTCATTGACACAGAGAAGTTACCCTGAAATCTTCTGTCTCTGTAGAGATCTTTGGAACTACCTCCAGAAATTAATACAGAGTCTTGGTAACTCAGCTCATGTTTGGATTTGCTTTTTTCTTCAATGGTTTTGAACTCTTATACTTTCAAAATCAAATTAAAAACTCCTCTGATAACAAAGAGCTCTTGATTCTCAGAGTTCCTGACCAAGTTCATGTGAGTGAATGAGAAACTCTGGGCTGTGGGGTAGAAATGCCTTCCCAAGGCTGGTTCTGTCAGGTGGAGCTGAAATGAAGGGAACCCACTGCAGGAAAACCTGGGGTGCAGCTGCAGAGCAGGGTAATTGTCCTGTTACCTCCATCTCTCTCCTGGTGTCATTTTTAAATGAGGAGAGTTGCCCTCAAGGGGGAGATGAGAATTGAATTTGTACATATTTGCAGAGCAATATGAGCCCCTCTTGAAAACCAACATAGTTGTGGGCTGCTTTTTAGACTTCTATTAACTAAAGCTCTCCATTTCTGTGTTCAGGAATCACTGGAGAAAATTGGTTAATTAAACAAATGACATTACACTGGTGGAAATTTGGTGGTTCCAGGGACAGCTGGTGGAGACTTAGGAACAGATGCACTGTTAATAGCACTTAAATTTTCAACTGTCTTCATTTCAGACAGACACACTTTTGAAAGACATAAATTTTTATTACTAAACATCAGAAATACCAATAATATAGAGACAGGTTTTGTGATAAAATCCATGTATTGTCCTGCTCAGAAGGCTTAGCCCTCAGTGCATCTGAAAATGGGTTTGGAAGCTTCACAGTGAAGTGCTGGTCCTGATGGAGGTAATTTCTTGTATCTTTAAATAATCAGGTCTGTCTCCCCTGTTTTATATTTTTTTTTTAAAAAGCTATCCTTAAAATCTGCTTTTGTTAAAGAATAAATATTTGTGGGTTTGGTTTCAGAGGAAGTTCCACTGTGCAAGTTTGACATCTTGGCCCCCCTGGCTCTACTCTCTCTATGATGCTGTAAGTTCACCCTTAAATCAAATAACCTGCAGAGAGCTTTATAGTTGTAATATCTAAATGTGGGATAATAGAAAAGCTTTAATTTTATTGGCTCATAATTTCCATTTTAAAGCCTTTTATATTCAGTGTAGTGTGAAAAGATCAGGAAGGGCTTCCCCCACTGTGGTTGCTCCCTCCTTCCCAGAACAAATGTCTGGGAGGGATACAGAGATTCTGATTCCTTCTGTGTTGTCTCAGAGCAAAAACAGTTAAAATATGCAGGTACAAAGTGATTCTTTAATTATTCTTTAATTAAAAACTACTGTCCACTCAGGGAAAAGAGCTTACTCTACATTTTGCTTCCCTTTTGTTTTTTTCCTGAGAAGAAAACAGCAATACCTGTGTATTTAAATTAGGCTTTTCTTCCAACAAAAGGAAACCTTGATGGAGAGAGTCAAGAGGCAGCTCCACGAGTGGGATGAAAACCTCAAGGATGAATCTCTGCCATCAAACCCAGTAGGTATGAGCTTTTCTGAACCCACAGTTTTAATTTCTTAAGAGACCACAGCTTCGATAATTACCTGTGGTAGAGTAAATAGAAACAGTTGGATTTATTTCTCTGTTAATTCTAACAGACCTGCTGCTTTCTCATTTCTAGATTTTTCTTACAGAGTTGCTGCCTGCCTCCCCATTGATGATGCTTTACGTATCCAGCTGCTCAAAATAGGCAGTGCTGTGCAGAGGCTGCGCTGTGAGCTGGATATCATGAACAAAGTGAGTCATTCTGCTTTGTTTGCCATCAAACTACCAAAACCAGGAGTGGCTGTCACAATCCCTTCCAGAAATGATGGAAATCCCAGCTAATCCTTCCTGAGGATGTTTGGGTGTTCTGTTATTTCTTCAAAAGTTTGCTCGAAAGGAAAATCATGTCTTAGTGCTGGGTTATGTTTGGCAGCAAGAAAAAACATATATAATATATATACAATATATATTCTATATTCTATATGATATATGATGTATCATATATCATATATGATAGTGATAATATAATATATAATATAATCAAACATTATTCTATTCTATTCTATTCTATTCTATTCTATTCTATTCTATTCTATTCTATTCTATTCTATTCTATTCTATTCATAATTATATTTGCTTTTGTTAGAAGTATTTCATTGTGGCACAGCACATTTTTAGCCAAGAGATGGTGCTAGAAGTCCAGTGTTGTTAACAACCATCACAGCCCCACACTGACACCACAGGCATCATTTTGGCATGGAAACTTGTGGATTTTGTAGCAAAATCTTCGTAGTATTGAGCATAAATCTAAAGATTGGACTAAACAGATTATTTTTACAAAAGACACATTTATTTCTTAGGCAATTCCTTGTTAAGATGTTCAGAAACTTGTTTCCATTCTTTCCATTGCCATGGCCTTGTAGTGTTCTAAATTTTCTATTTTTGTGTAGTACAGTTCTTGGTAATAATTTGTATTTTTTGAATTACAGTACTGTATTTATCTAATGGATGCATAGCAGTGGGAGTTTTACCTGTTTGCCTAAAAAGTAGTGTCATTAAATTCTTGCCCTTTTCTGAGGAAAAATGAACCTGAGGGTCATTTTAATAGTGATCCTCTTCCCAAATTCATGCAGCAGAAATTTAAACAGACAGAAAACATCTCTTCCAGATTCTGAGACAAAACAGGCAGGTGTTTGCCTGAGGCTGTAGTCAGACTAAATTTCACTTGTCTTTTCTGAGTTGAAACTCTGAAAACACCCTGATAGTCAAGTTCTGCTGAGAACTGTTCCTGTTCAGCAATTATGTGTGTTCCATAAATTCCAAAGAGATAGGAAAATTTAAACTAGCCTCATAAATTCAAGTTAAAGTTGCTTTTTAGCCTATACCCAAAAGGTGTTTTCCTCATCATTCTCTGGCATTTTGGTCTGTAAATGTGTTTAGCTGTTCTGTGTTAGTGTTAGAATGGGGAGAGCATTATGGCTGTTTACAGTTTATTTAGCAGCATTTTTATCCAGAGTTCTTCAGGATGCCCTGGCTTGTTCAGAATGCCATTTCCAATAATAAAACTGATCCTGAGAGCTGATCCATTTTCCTTTGATACCAGTGAATGATCCTGTACTTTTCTCACCTGCCCTGTTGTTAACCCGGTTCCCAAAGCTCATTTCAAGGAGTGTGCCTGACTGCCAGGTGCAGCACTGGAGTTCACTCGGGAGTGCTAATTGCAGTCATTAGAGAGCTTTGGGAGTGGACATGGAGTGGAGAGGGGCTGAATTGGACCCTGAGTGCTGTGTGAGCATTGCAGTGAGGTGGGGAAGGTCCCTGGCAGCAGAGAGGGGCCAGGGTGTTGGAAAAGAAATGAAATTTAGCAAAATATTTAATTATAGTGAGTTGTGTGTGAACTGGTTTGTTAAAAAGTAGTTTTGTAGCCGTTGAAAGTGTGTTGGGTTTTGTGTGTTACCTAGCAGGTAGTCTTAGAGATTTAATAAATAATTAAACTAGTGCAAGAAGGTAAGAATGCTAACCTGTCTAGAGGCAGCATACAATGCTCTTAGAATAAGATAAGCAGAAGATTAATGATCTTGTTGTGAACCAAGGAATGTATCACAAGGGGTCTGTGACCAGGCAAGGGGAACGGAGGACTGTTTTTTTTTAGAGACTAGGCAAGGGGAACAGGGAACTGTTTCTTGGAAACTTTGTTGTGAATCGCATGTATAAGAGGGAAGCACCCATACGCGAATTTGGGGGCTTGGACTTTGGGACGCGAGTCCCCCAGTTCCCCGGGCCCTTAATAAAGCACCCACAAAACTTATCCGAGTTTTGTGTCATTTATCAATCGGGCAACAAGGGCAGCTTCAGGGGGGCTGGAGAGGATCTGAGCAGTGGAGCCCATGTCCTGCCTCATCTCCAGCGAGCAGGGGCACCTCCGGGAGAGGGGCTGGAGCAGCTGAAATCCAGCAAAACCCTCTGAAGGGAGCAGAGGAGAGAGCAGGGAGTGGTTGGAGTGTGTGCTGTCACAGCTCAGGGGGCTCAGGAGCACAAACTCCAGGTTTTAGGAGCACTGTCCCTGAGTGCAGCATTTTATTCCAAAATCCTGTGGCTCATTTTGGAGGAATTTCACAGGCATTACCCTTCAAAAGAAGTACAGGTAATGCATGTCCTGAAAATGAATGGGAGTGTTCTGCTGAGCTGATTTAAATGCTGCTTTTCTGGGCAGTGTCAGTGATGAATTGTTTAGTTCTGCTTTGTAGAAAATGCAGAAGATGGATTAATCTGTTATAATCTCCAGGAGAGAGATCAATATGTTTTACCTATTTTTGTGAGGAAATTAAACCCATTGATCTACAGTACCCTCAAATTTAAGAAAGACTTAATGATTGCATTTGTCTCATCTGCCTTTTCTGTGCTGTACTGCAGAAGAGCAAAGGTTGTTTTTCTAAATTAGCCTTTAGAGACCTTAAAAGGTTGGCTCATTTATTATATTTGTGGAGTCAGATCCAATTTTCTGTGTGTGAATCTTTTTGTGAGGAGATGATATGAAACTTATTATGTCTTTTAGATAATAATTAATGTTTAAATAAGTGAAATGCATAGAAAAAATACCCACATCAGTAACTGCTGAACAAAACAATTGGTCCAAAGTCTGCTCTGATGGAAAGAGAGAGACATTTTTTATTATTTCCCGCTGCTGACAAGCATCTGGAAATTAATGAGATTACCCTTTTGTTTCTCTTCCCCAGTGCACATCTCTGTGTTGTAAGCAATGCCAAGACACAGAAATAACTACCAAGAATGAAATATTCAGGTGAGTTTATTACTCTTCATCTTGGGCAGCTCCTAGGTCAGAAACATGGGCCCAGCAAAGCAGATTAAGCTGGGATAAGTCTTAAAACTGCTGGGTTTGCCACAGCTCCAATAAAATTTAAGTAAATATTTATAATTTATATTTGAGCTTTTTTAATAAAAAGTTTGGGAATCTCAGCATTTCCAGGTATATTGGAAGAGAAATTGGTGTCATGCCACACCCCCAGCACCTCACTCTGAACAATTTGAAATATAAATGTGTCACATAAAGACTTTTTCATCCTGGTATTTCTGAATAAAGATTTAGATAAATTTTATTTTCCAGGACTTCATTTATGTGTCAATTAAAATGCACTAATTAGTGGATATAAACAGGCTCCCAGGATGTTGGCATGCAGGGAAGGTTCCTATTGAAGCCAATAAATGTTGTGATCCCTTTTTTCTCTGAAGAACTGAAGGTTATTTCTGATAACTGGCCCCATTCTTTCTTTGCCCTGTACAGTATCTCCCATGTTTAACACCGATTACATTTCCCAAATAATTGCTGCCTCTGTCAGCCTTGTCACTGCTTTTAATCTTGATGAACTCCCAGCAGCCCATCCCCTCTGATAATGGCAAGGTTAAAAGATGCTTTGGCTTAACAAAGACTCCCCACAGTTTTTCTTTATCAGTGTGATAAGGAGCTGATGGGGTAATTAAAAGCCATTTCTTATCTTCTAATCAAATAATGGATTGCAGACACCACAATTCCTGCTGTGTCAATATGATGAACTTTTTACAGAAGGTGTTGAGAAGTTGGTGCAATAAATGAACATTTGTGCTTACTTTTAAAGTTACATTTTCCTTGCTTTTCTTGGAACTTGCTGTTTAAAGTTAACACACAGGATGAGTCTGTCGTGGACTTTCCTGCAATTCTAAGCAAATTTGAGTAATGATATTTTAAATCACCATCTATTTTCTAAATTATTTTAAATCAGCATCTATTTTCTTTCAGTTTTTAATGCCATAATTCAAGGCACTTTTTTTTCCCCCACAAAAAGGGGATTTTTTTGCTCTGTTGAAATATTTTAAGCTTAGCTGTCAGTTTTTCCTCTGTTTACATTTGCCACATTTTGGGCTGCGTTGTTGGGGTTTTTTTGTTTGTTTGTTTTTTAGGTTTTTTAAATTTTTCCTTGCATTCTGACAAAATTCCCTGTGTGTTGCAGCTTGTCCCTGTGTGGGCCCATGGCAGCCTATGTGAATCCCCATGGGTACATCCACGAAACCCTCACTGTGTATAAAGCCTCCAACCTGAGCCTCAGTGGACGCCCCTCCACAGAGCACAGCTGGTTCCCTGGGTAAGGGCAGCAACATTTTAATAGAAAATTACCCAAATTGCCTATTTCTGGGAGGGTGGAATAGTAAATACTGAGTTTTTTGGCACATGTCATTGTTTTGCTCACGTGAAAAATAAAGAAGTAAATTTAGACTTATTCAAGATACAGAATAAAATGGAAAAATCACATATAATATTGCACAATTTAGTATTTTTTAAATGGGGAAATACTAAGATTTTAAAACATAGTCTAGAATCTAAACCGTTTAAACCAAGTTGTCTGGAAATTTCTTTGTGTGTAGTTTTGTTTAAAGTACAACTATTTTCAGAATTGTTTTCACACAGCTTTAGTGCAAGTGAAAACCAGAATATATAAATACATTTCATCTACTGAAATACATTTTTATATCTAAAACTTGAATAAATGTTACATTAAATTAAAAATTAATAACATTTGTATTGATCTGATTATATTTGATTTTATTTTAATAATAATTAATAATGAGTCTGCCTCTCTGAGGCAATAACAGAATTAAGTGTTAAGATGTAAATAATAATAATTGCCTAATAATAACAGGTTTTGCATTTAGGATTTTTTTTCCTGGAATATCACAGAGAGCTGAGCAATGACTTGGAGGATGTCTGGCATTTCTGTCACATGTTTTAACGTTCCCTAAAGAAAATTTGAGACTTTTAATATCTGGACTTAATATTGCTCATCCTTTTGTGTTTTCTCAGCTCTTCTATGATGGCTTTGAAATATTCATGTTCTACCTCGTAAAACTGTTAGAAAAAAATCTCTGCTGCTGTGGGAGGTGCAGCAGTCCCTGTTCTTGGAAAAGCAGGGCAAAAATCACTTTCATTGCCGTTAAATAATTTACTCTGAGAAGTTTTGTGACCCCTCTTCAGGGCTCTCAGCATTTCTGGGACAATGAAAAGCTTTGGTCGCTTCCTCTCTTTGAAGAGGCAATAGAGGGCTTTGGGGTGGGATGTTTGTGGGATTTTCTTATTTTAATTTTTGGAGCTTTGCAGGGTTTTAGATGGGCACTGGGCACTGGATTCCTGAGGATTCTTGGAAATCCAGCTGGGGATTGGTACCCAAATCCAGCTGGAGATTAGTTCCCAAATGCAGTTTGGGGTTGTTAGAAAAATTTAGCTGGGGATTGGTACCCAAATCCAGCTGGGGATTGGTATCCAAATGCATTTTGGGGTTGTTACAAAAATTCAGCTGGGGAATTTGGTATCCAAACCCAGTTTGGGGATTGGTACCCAAGTCCAGCTGGGATTGGTATCCAATGCGTTTTGGGGTTGTTACCCAAATTTAGCTGGGGATTGTCACCCAAACCGAGTTGGGGGTTGTTACCCAAATCCAGCTGGGGATTGTCACCCAAACACAGTTTGGAGATTGGTACCCAAATGGAGTTGGGGATTGGTATCCAAATGCAATTTGGGGTTGTCACCCACGCCCAGCTGGGGATTGTCACCCAAACCCACTATTGTCACCCAAACCATTCTGGGGATTGTCACCCAAGCCCAGCTGGGGATTATCACCCAAGCCCAGCTGGGGATTGTCACCCAAACCCACTTTGGGATTATCACCCAAACCATTCTGGGGATTGTCACCAGACCCACTGTGGGGTTGTCACCAGACCCACTGTGGGGTTGTCACCAGACCCACTGTGGGGTTGTCCCCCACGCCCAGCCGGGCCGTTCCTGCCGGAGCGCTCTCCCTGCCCGTTTCCCCGAGCCCGGCTCTCTGTGCCCCGCAGGTACGCCTGGACCATCGCGCAGTGCCGGCTCTGCGGCAGCCACGTGGGCTGGAAGTTCACGGCCACCAGGAAGGAGCTGAGTCCCCCCAGGTTCTGGGGGCTGACGCGCTCGGCGCTGCTGCCCCGCATGCCCGAGGACGCCGAGGACGCGGAGCGCGGCCGCTCGCCGCTGCTGTGCCTGTGACAGCCGGGGCCCTGCCCGGGGCTGCTGCTCCTCCTGTGCCCAACCCTCGCCGGGAACCAGCTCGGCCCTTGCCCGTGCTGCTCCCGCACAGGGCACCGGACACACCAGGAGCGGGACACCGGGAAATCTCTGAGCCACCTGGACACAGCTGAGACTGGACCTGTGGAGTTCCCACCTGCAGTGAAGGAAGGAAGGGGGATGGAAACTAAAACCAAACTGAAATCCCAACCAGCAGAGTCTGATTGCTGCGGTGTTCCCGGGATGGTAGATGGCAGTAGCTGCTGTGGAGTGTTGGCCATAACACACTTACACGTGGTTTGCTGGGAATCCCTGTTGCTAACTCTCTGAAGTCCTTCAGGTTTGCTGCTTGTGCTGTTTCTCAGCTTTTTGCTGAATAACCGTGGAAGAGAGAAGCAGCCTGAGCATTTCTGAGTGCTGGAATGTGCAAAGCTGGGATTGCAGCTCCTCCCAGGATGGACCCCGCGGGGAAGTGTCAGTTCCTTACAAGTTGTCTCATCTGTTTAGTCCATTTGACTTTAGAAGTCTTAAATTTTAAACTGTTGGTAAGAAGTGCACAGGTCAGTCCCAGAGGGTAAAACAGCGTTGTCATGTTCTGTTCAGTGTGCTTCAGTCACTTCCCCAAATTATTCCTGGTTAATTTACCAGTGGAGGTGGCCAGGGGATTGGGAAGGACTCTAAACCACCCCACTGAGGTGGATTTTTCAGTAGTACTTGTTGTGACAAAGGGAAGGAAAAATCTCTTTTAATTATTTCATTGTAACTTTAAGATCATAAAGTAAAATTTCACGTTATCAACTTATAAAGAGCAAAAGTTTCCAAATAAAATAGGAATACAGGCAGTGCTTTTTTGTGGGGAGGTTTCTTGGGTTTTGGTTTGGTTTTTGTTTTGTCTTTGCTCCACAAATTGGGTGCCAATCTGGGGCAGCTTTTGCCAGTGATTTATCTTTTTTTCCCTCACAGAATGCACTTTTTTGATGGCAATGGAGATTTTTTTAGTGCTTTTGCACATAAACACTTGTTTTTCTTGTGAAGCTTTTATCATTCACTCTTCATTTCTTCACAGTGATGTTAAACTAGTCAAGTGTAAGACATGAGCCACTGGCTGCCTGTTCTCTGTCAGGCTCCAGGCAGGTGTAGCAAGGACAGATCATTCAGCTGAGGGCCAAGGCCAAGCCTGGCACACCAGGAGTGATTCCCCTGGCAGTGTGGAAAAACACCCCAAACCATGGACTTCCTGCTGGGTATTTGTCTTGCCAGGTATGTAGAGATTAATTGTGTAACTCAGGTTTAGTTCTTTGGAACTTTCTACCTCTGTGCTGCTTCTGTTCTTCTTAGACACCTTTAATTCCGTGCTCAGTTCCCTGTGCAGTGCCCTGGCTTGGCAGTGAACTGTGGAAAGCAGAATTTGGGATGTGGCTCTGAGCAAGCAGAGGGTGATGGTGGCTCCTTTTCATCCAGAAAACATCCTGGATGTGGATAATGATTCATGATAAGCTTGGAAAGCCAGGCACTGGTGCGAGAGGGAGACTGGATGCTCTGTGTTAGTGAATCCACTGGAACCAGGCCTGGCTTTCCCTCACCCAGCACATCTGGGCTGTGTATTTGGGATATTTTGTTCCTTTCCCCCCAGAGTCCCTCCTGTCTGTTGTTCCTGTGGCCCTCAGTGGGCCTCGGTGGTGACAAGAAGTTGGAAGGTGCTGCCTTGGTGTGAGCAGTCACTGGGGGCTGGGAAGGGAATTTCAAAAGGATTTTCTCAGCTGTCACTGAATTTTAAAGGTTCAGTTCTTTTGGCCGAGTCTTTTGGATTCTCAATTAAAAATGGCAATGTTTGAATCCAGAATAAGCATTTTATGGTGTTTTATGTATATAGTCAAATGTAAACTAACATAATCGAGGTAAGTCAGGAGTAAATTAATGCTAATTAAATGTCATTGTTGATGATGCTGTTCCATGTGCTAAACCTGTGCAGTGCTTGCTATACTGAGTCCGTGACACTTGCCAGGTTAAATCCTGTGCTGGTGAATCTGGGAGCTGTCAGAGCATCCAGCACTCCAGGTGTGGGTTGGGGATGGTTCCTTACACTGGTTCGTATTTTCCATCCTTTTCTCTGTTGTGAAGAGAAAACTGTTGGTGGGAATAAGGGGAAAATTTGGAGCATCATTATGGAAAATTACACAGCAACTGCTCAGAGAGCTAATCAGAGGAAAGCAGGTTTGGTGAATATTTACTACATTTACCCCATTGATTGGCTGAGTAGCTTCCTGCAGGAATGAATTCATTAATTAATCCAATGGGCACGACTGAGGGGTCACAGGATTTACAGCACAGACTCATTTCCAAGCCATCACTGCAGCATCACCAACACCCCCAGTCAGAGCTGTAACTTTGCAACTTTTCATTTATTTTAGGTTCATTTTGACAAATAGGTAGAACCACTTGTACACTGGGTCTGAAATATTTCAGATACTCATTTGTCTTTTATTAATGCTCTTTTTGGCTGTGCTGCAGTTCATTTGTTCCTCTCTTTGTCACCTTTAATTGCTCTGTGCACTGCTCCAGGGGTAGCCCAGTCTCTGCTTTAATTCTTCCTTCTCTCTGCCTTTTGGGACAACTTTTCTGACAAATCTTGTGGCTTGCAAATATTTGCAAAGAATAAAAATCAATTTGTTTCAAAACTCACCTGGTTTTGCTGATTGTCAGGGTGGGAAAAGGAAACATTTGGGTTTATGATGAGTTTTTGACTGCAAAAAGTAAAAGTTTCACTTCCAAGTCTGTGCTGGCTCGACTGGCCCAGGGCAGAGAAGGTAAGGAATGGTGTGGGAGAGAGGGGAGGGTGTCAGGTAATTAAAACCCATTGTGAATGTCATTTAATTAGTCAAGTAATCTGTTGGAGAACTTTACTTGATCACATGTGTATCAAACAATTTAAACAACCATACTCTAAAGAGGAGAGTTTATTTAAGCCCAACGTTTTTCCAGATTCCAAGCTGGCACTGCTTGCCTAAAATATGTGAATATTTTTTATTTCGTGCCTTTCATTTTCCTAGGGGTTAATTCTTCTTGAAGATGAACAGAAATGCTCAATAGACCAATGGGAAAGCTCAGGCAGGGGCTGATGTTTAGAGGTGTTGGAACACAGGTGCTCCCTGCACTGAATTCCAGCAGGACTGTCCATGAAGGTGCTTGTGGAACAATCTGGTTTTGCTGTTTTCTAACAGGATCCTCTGTGTTATCAGTGAGGGATGGAGGAAATGGTGTTCGCCCTGTTTTTAGTGACCAGCTTGGCCAAATAACCTCCAATTAAACCCATCAGTTTCTATTTACTAATAATTAAACTGGCTTTGTATTGATTTAATAGTGCACTATGCACAGCCTCTATACTGTGCAGTAAATAATTCTGATTGAAGTCTTTTCATGCTAATCATTACCAGCATCCATTTAAATAAATCATTCCTTGCTGTTCATATGCATGATTGGGGTTGTCATCCTTCATCCTGGGGGTCCAAATTGTGCAAACAGCTGCAAATTGAAGCTCAGCACTCATGGGAGATCTCCTGCTAAACTTTGTCCAAAGTATCCATTTGGTCCATGCCAAGACCATAAATTTCAAGCTTTTCTCCTTAAAAATCCTCTCTCCAAGGGGAGTTGGACCCTGACAGCACTGTTGGGTAAAAGTTAAGTGTTGTTATTTTCCACCTCCACAGCCTTTGCCCTAAAGCTGCACTTTGGTGAAACCTTTAAAGGACTCTACAGCCCTGAGTTTTGTCACCTCCTTCCCAAGATCTCAGTAGTTCCAGAAATGACACAAAGGAGGCTTCAATTTAATCACCTCATTAAATTAAGCACCATCCTGTACTTGTGGGATTTGCCTGACTAACAAACAGCCTTTCCTTCTCTTGCTGGCTCCCACAAATTCCCAGGCACCTTCAGGATAATTTATTTAAAGGACCAGACATCCCAGGAAAATCAGTAGTGTGAAAGCCCAAAATGCTGATTTTTCCCAGCACTGCTCCAGTGTTGCCATCTAGTGTTGCAAAATGATATCCAAGGAACATGAAATCCAAAGGATTTTATTTGTTACCATGGTTCTGTAGGAAAACTTCAACCTGCAACAAGATTTGTGCACACAAGAGCTGCTCCCAGAGATTTTAACAGCACACCAAAAACCCCAGGGACAGGAAGACATCCATAGAAACCAGGAATAGCTCAGCTCCAAATCCCCAAGACAAGGAGCTGGATCTCATGTTAATTAACATTAATAGTTTGTCTCACACCTGGAGTTGAAAATACAATGTAGAACCTTCACCAGCTTGCTGTGGATTCAGTTACTCACTGATAAGTTACTGAAAATTCATGATAATGACTCAGCCAAAGCATTCTTTTAACTAAAACTAATCCTGGAATTCTGGAAAATAAAAACAGTCCTAGAAAACAGCCTGGTTGTCCATGGCAAGGCTCTTGGGAACTGCTGGAGTGACTGTTGCCATCTGTTATCCAGCTTTAAGTACAAAAAGAATTAAGGTAGAGCCCATTGTTTCCTCACTTTCTCTAGGCACATAAAAACCCCTCCATGATTTTATCTAGAGGATGCAAACAACATTTTGGGGTTTTTTCTTTGGATATAGAAAGTCAGAAGGAGAAAAATCTTGCTGTCACCTCTCATGCCCTAAGTCATGATAAAATATTTATCACTAAGAATAGCAAAGAGAGGTTGAGAAGGTGGGATTTGGCAAACAGTGTTTACATTATTACAAAATGCAACCTCTCCTTGCAGAAGTTAGGGATCAGTAATGAAAATGTTAAATGTGACAGATGCTGTGAGAGGCTCAGTTTCCTGGGAGCTCAGTTCCACTCAGCTCAGGGCACAAACAGTTCTGCCATTATTCACTCTACAGCTTCTTGAGGCAGCTCAGCAGTTCCTCTTTATCCATGTGGTAGCCACTCTTTTTCCACTCGTCCCTCAGCTGCTGCAGGGCTGTCCCAATCTCCTTCCCCGAGGACACCCCCATCTTCCTGAGGTCGTGGCCACTGACAGGGAACGAGGGCACAGTCCATTCCTGCATCTCCTTCAGAAGCTGCTCCTCTCCTTGGTACTTCAGCAGCTCAAAGATCTTGGAGTTGGTGTTGGCTTCTCTAGACTGGGAGAAAAAAGGAAAAAAAAGAGAGGTTTCAGTATGAAACAGCTCTAAGTGTGCTCAGCATTGTGCTATTCCCATTATCCCTGTTAGGCAGGATCTTGGCCAGGCTGGGACTATGGCAGCAAGGCTCTCTCCTGCCTCACAGAAATTAAAACTGAGTTTTTCAGGGTCTGGGGGAGATGCCTGGAGACTCCCTGAATCCAGGTAATAGCTGTGATCCCTATCCATCACCTTTCCTGGTGACACAGGCCTGGCCCTTGGGACTGCTCCTTGCCCTCAGGATCAGAATTCAGCTGGAAGTGACCTCACTGTGCTGTGGAAGAACATCCCAGGTTGCCTAAGGAACAGCACCCAAAATCACCCCAAAAAATCACCATAAAAATCCCAAAAATCATCCCAAAATTTGCCAAAAAGTCCTCTAAAAATTGGCCTCAAAATCACCTAAAAATCACCTCAAATCCAAAAATCCAAATCCCGAAAATCGCTTCAAAAATCACCCCAAAAATAACTTAAACATTGCCTCAAAACTCACAGAAAAAATTGCCCAAAAATCACCTAAAAATTCACCTCAAAATTACCTAAAAAATCGCCTCAAAATCACCATAAAAATCTCCAAAATTACTCCAAAAAATCACCCCAAAATCACACCAAAAATCACATAAAAGAATTGTCAAAAAATCCCCAAAATCACCTAAAAATTCACCTCCAAATCACCTAAAAATTGCCTTGGGAAGAACACCAGGAATTGCACTGATTTTCCAATCACCATTCAGAGCTGAATTTGACAGAAAAAAGCCAAATCCTCCTTGAGGGGCAGCTCCTGATTGATATTCCAGCAGGAGAGCACAGCAAAGGGAAGGTCACAAGGAAATAAATGTGACATTGTCCAGCCTGACTGACTTAAATCAGCCCAAAACCTGCTCCAGAGCACAGGGTGCTCAGAACTGCTAAAACACAGCAGGTT
Source organism: Ammospiza caudacuta (assembly GCF_027887145.1). Classification (NCBI taxonomy): domain Eukaryota; kingdom Metazoa; phylum Chordata; class Aves; order Passeriformes; family Passerellidae; genus Ammospiza; species Ammospiza caudacuta. Next base: position 20,845,365 of record NC_080604.1, on the reverse strand, counting down.
TGGGTTTTAGGAATGTCTTGGAATGAATTCAGCTCCTGAGAAGCCCCAGTGGAGCAAAGTGAACTCCACTCACATCCATCAGGAAATCCTGGTATGGTCTGAGTGGTTCTGGCCCCGAGCCTTTGGTTAATTCCTGCCTGTGCTTCACCAAGAAAAGGCCAAGGTTCTTCTCTTCCTTGGAGATTTTCAGCCTCAGGTCCAGGTTTGTGACATCATCCTTCCCCTTGAACAAGGATGTCAGGACAGTCATGGGTTTTGGAGACAGGTTGTGGATGTTTTTACTGACTCTGGCAAATTCCTCTAAATTCCCATCAAGTGGCAGCCCTAAAAAACACAGAAAAAGTGCAAAGGAGTGTTAGTAAGAAAAGTGGGTTTGATGTCAATTTGCCACAAAATTCTTTCTGTATAAGATACAAGAGTAGGAAATCAAACTTCATTTCACTTTACCTATGTACTGGGCAATATCCAGTTCATACATAAGCTGAACCAAATGATTGACATGGTTTCCAAGCAGAATTTTTTTCAGTTCCACCCAAATCCTTTCTCCTGATATTCCAGCCAAGCCTTTGGCATTTTCTTTAATTGCTTCCAGTGTAATAGGTTCATGGTCTCCAGGTTTCTCTGCAATTCTTCCATAAAATCTGCCAAATAAAAACCCACTGGATGTTAGATTGGAAAACTTACAATTATTCTTATAATTAAAACAATTTAAAAGAATTCTTACAATTATACAACTTATTCCACTTACAATCATAAAATCATTTAGGTTGGAAAGGAAACATGACAACTACAACTCTTTTTACATCACTGGTATCTTTTTGCATGTTTTTAAAGCTTTATACAGTTTATTTATCAAGGAAAGGCAAAACCTCTTACCTGAAGTATCTCAGGATTCTTAAATAATCTTCTTGTATTCTCTCAGTTGCCTTGCCCACAAATCTGATTTTCTTGTTTTTCAAGTCTTCATAGCCATTAAAGAAATCATAGAGTGTCCCATCCAAACCTAGAAAAAAAAAGAAATATGAAATATCAATTTATAAATGTGGCTGACACAATGAACCACTCTCATTTGGAAATGACAAGTTGTGTGATTTGAGCTGCTCTGTCAGATCATCTCTATACTTATACAGATTTTGACAGAGACAGAATTCAGTGGCAAAACTCAAATCCAGTGCTTCATCTACCTAAGTGCTTCTCAGATGTACCTAAGAACATGGAGTTGACAGTGAGGTCCCTCCTCTCAGCATCCTTGTGCCAGTCCGTGGTGAACTCCACCTCCGCGTGCCGCCCGTCGGTGACCACGTCTATGCGCAGAGTGGTGATTTCAAAATTCTGTTCGTGGAGCTGCAAATCCCACAGACACCGTTACTTCAACACAACCACGACATGAAATGAACTGAAATTAAACGAAATTAAATGCAAAACCTGCTCCTTTTTCAGCCCTGTGTTTGTGTACAGTAGGTGGACACGTGCACATCAACATGTGCAAGGTTTTCATACAGAGTGAGAAATAGGAACTTCTGAAAATCATCCTGACATAATTTATTTTCTACAGAGCATGCAGAAATCTTCCTGCAGGAGATGGACTGAGAGCAAGGTAGAAGAAATCAGGAGCAGGAAACATTAGGATCATGTGTGGGGAGCCAAGATTATTTTTTCTGGTGATGACACAGCAGCATGAATGGGTTACATACATTAAAACATGGTAAGTACTTGAATTGTACAATGAATAATCAAAAAAAATCACTCCAGGCTTTAAACCAGGGTCACATTTAAATTCTTGCTGTGATACTTTAACAAATAAGGAGCCAATTTTCTACTGGACATCCACAGACAGGTAAAAAAGATCCAAACAAATCCCAAACCAACCCTGGCAGTGATGGTCCCGTGTTTCTCTCCTTTGTTATTGATCAGACGAACCCCAGCTGCTGTGAACATCTCCTTCATCTCTGCTGGGGTGGCTGTGGTGGCAAAATCGATATCCTGTGGTGTCACTCCGCTCAGTAAATCCCTCACAGCCCCTCCTGCTATTCTCAGCTCGTAGTTCTTCTTCTCAAACAGGTCTGGGAAGGGAAGGAAACCAAACAGCAATAAACCCATGGCACAGTCAGCCGTAACCTGCCTTCTCACAAAATTGAGATCACAGATGTAGGAATAAACACTTAAATGTGCAGGAAGGAGCAAATAACTCACAGTTTCATACAAAATGCACTAATTCAGGGCACAGCTCAGCACCCACAGGTATTTCCCCTGTCATTCTGATTTATTTTTCTGAAGCTTTTTTAAAACTTAACTATGGCAGGTCTCTAATTGGTCCTGGGGACTCTGGGCTGGGGATAATTTTGAACAGTCAGGGGCTGACAAGGGAAAATAATTCAGATTATTTACAGCAGAGAACAGTGAGCCACGAGCCCAAATTTCTCTATGAACAACAGAGCATCATGGAATTGGCCTACAGAGGGGAAAACGAGCTCTGACATGTCCCTGGAGACTGGCTGGGGCTGCTCGGCCTGGAGAAGGCTCTGGGAGCAGAAAAATGCTCGGGGACACTTTATCAGGGCAAGGGGGAAGGGCAATAAGGTGAGGGAAGGTGGGTTCAGGAGTGAGGTTTTCTTCTTAGGCTGGGGAGGGACTGGGATGGAATTCCCAGAGCAGCTGGGGCTGCCCTGGATCCCGGCAGTGCCCAAGGCCAGGGTGGGCATTGGGGCTGATGGGGAGCAGCCTGGACAGTGGAAGGTGTCCCTGCCATGGCAGGGATGGGCTTTAAGGTCCCTCCCAACCCGAACCATCCCGGGGCTGCGCTCAGGGACATTTCGGGGCTCGCCCCGCACTCACCGGCCACGCTGCGCAGCCCCGGCGTGAAGAGCGCCTGGAACTGCGGCGCCTGCAGCCTCATGGTGCCCGTGCCGGAGCCGCTCCCGCCGTGCCGCCGCCGCAGCAGCCGCAGCCCGGCCCTGCGGGGCACAACCCAGAGCTCAGCCCACATCCGCGGCACGGCCGCCCCGGCCCGCCGCCCCCTCACTCACCGGGGCCCAGCTCCCGGATCGCCGGCGCCGGCCGATGAGCTCAGAGCAGCGCCGGGCTCGGGGATCGGCACCGCCCCGGGGCGGGCTCGGTGAGGCGGCACCGCCCTGGAGCTGGGCCGGGCTCGGGGATCGGCACCGCCCCGGGGCCGGGCTCGGTGAGGCGGCACCGCCCTGGAGCTGGGCCGGGCTCGGGGATCGGCACCGCCCCGGGGCCGGGCTCGGTGAGGCGGCACCACCGCGGATCGGCACCGCCCCAGAGCCGGGCCGGGCTCGGGGATCGGCACCGCCCCGGGGCCGGGCTCGGTGAGGCGGCACCGCCCCGGGGCCGGGCCGGGCTCGGGGATCGGCACCGCCCCGGGGCCGGGCTCGGTGAGGCGGCACCGCCCCGGGGCCGGGCCGGGCTCGGGGATCGGCACCGCCCCAGAGCCGGGCCGGGCTCGGTGAGGCGGCACCACCGCGGATCGGCACCGCCCCGGGGCCGGGCCGGACCCCGCTCCGCCCCCGCTCCCTCAGCGGGACCGACCCGACTGTGCTCAGCCGGGAGAGATTGATAAAAAGCCTTACTGAATCACTGAGTTGGAAGAGACCTTCAAGACCATCGAGTCCAGCCCAGCCCCAACAGCTCAACTCAACCCTGTCCCCAAGTGCCACATCCACAGAGCTTTAAATCACCCCAGGGATGGGAATTCCTCCTGACCCAAAACCCCATCCTGTTCTGTGGAGCAGATATCAGTGATATGAGTGATAATTGCTATTAATGCGCACTTGATAATGTCTAAATGCAGTTGAGATCTTGCCCACATTGAATTACACCCATTTTCACCAATTTGACAGGAGCTTTAATTGTGTCTCGAACCCCAAACACTTTCCCCTCCAAGCTTGTGTCACCTACATGTTAATAACTTGGATGCCAGGTCGTTAATGAGGGTGAGTCATTGGCCTTCATCTCATCCTTCCTATAACTCCATTACATACAGCCCCACTTTCTGCAGGGTTGGATTCTGTTCCCTCTCCCATCTGTGAGCCTGCAATACCATCACAGAGTCATGGAATGGGCTGGGCTGGAAGGAACCTTAAAGCTCACCTTGTTCCAACCACCTGCCATGGGCAGGGACACCTTCCACGAGCTCCATCCAACCCGGAACACTTCCAGGGATGGGGCATCCACAGCTCCTCTGGGCCATGCAGAAGTGATCCAACCAACAGATCTCAGCTCAAAGCTCTCAGCACAGTATTAGAAAGCTGGTTTTGCTCTGGCACTGGTAACTTCCCAAAATGCTGCAAGATTGTGTGGCCAGAGCTTTGGACAAGATGGCATAAAAAAACCTGGTCAAAACATACATAGTTTTCCAGCAATGTCTGGGTTTGATTTTCTAGGGAAAGAACACACTGGGATATCAGCAGTGTGGCTGTAGGGTACTTCTTTGCAGTCAGCCATCACATTGCTCCTCCTCTTGAAAAGTCATCAGAGCACTCTCAGACCATCGTATATAAATAAAATAACCCCATTTCTGGGCTGGACCGTGCCTGTGTGCAGCCTTCCACCCTGTGGTTAAATCCACAGTTCCCTTTTTCAAGGCGTGCTTATCTCACTTGTCCTCTGCCATCTCCTGTGAGGCACCAGCCCTGTTGGCACTTGGAGGGCAGCAGTTATAAAAGAAACCCAGAGGGAGAGCACCCAGGGCACGGGGAACACGCAGCCCCAGCTCCTGGCAGGACTCTGAGATGCCCAGGTAACCTCTGGGGTGTCTGCTGTGCTCGGGGTCTGCCTTGCGCTTGCTCTGCACACTGCCAGGGTCCTGCTTTGCAAAAGTTTGCACTGGGAAAGGCACCTGGAAACTGCTGCTTCTTTGTTGCTTGGGAGGTGTTGGGACACATTAGCTGTAAGGGAGAAAATCATTACTTTTAGGAGGCTGGTTTTTGTGCTTTGGATTTCTACTGTCCTTCTAAAAGGAATACATTCCTTGCACAAAGGGAATATCCCCTTTACCCTCTGCTCATTACTTATATAACCAAAACATAATCAGAACTTTGTCCTGAAAACTTACCATATCCATTTTTGTGAGGAGCACAATCCTCTTGTAGCCTTCTAGTTACCATCTTTACTTGAATACACTTACTTTGATTCTCTTTTCAGCATTTTCTCCCATGAAATAGGGTACCACAGTTTGTTCTCAGGGGCTGTGGTCTTACACAGCTGCAGAAATACAGCTTCCAAAAGCTGTGCTGTCAGTCTTAGACTGGCAGCAAGAAAAGGACAAATAGCATTTTGGAAAACAAAGCAAGAAAAAATAAACTGAAAAGAACAGGATAATAAATAAGGACTCATCTGAATTACAGTAACGTTTTACATCCAGTTTCAGTTCACTAACGTGCTGCACAGAAAATATAACATCTAATACATGCAAGCTTTTAGGCAGAAAAAAATATCTTTAGGATCTTTTTGAAAGTATAGGGAAAAGAAAAATCATAACCCTTAACTTTTTGTGGACAAATTAAAACCAAAAAATCCACAGGTAGCCAAACCCACTTTAAATAAACCCAAGGGAAAGTCAGCTGTTGTAGTTATAATAATGCCTGAAACCAACACACTGACATTATTCAAGTAGATGTGAATGCTAAGCACTTGCAAAACATGAGGCTTTTAAAAGATTTTTAAAAAATAATGCACTGAAGTAATTGCTTTTTTTAGGAAAAAAAGAGTGAATGCTCTCAGCAGTGAAACTAATGAAGCTTCTTTCCCAAAGTTATTTTTTATTTTCAAGGATGTGAGCATAATGAATTTTTACTTCTAAACACAGAGAAAAATTAATATTAGAGTATTTACTGGTCTCATCAGGTAAATGAAAGGATATTTCCTGAAGCAGCAAAGAAAGCCTGATGTCAGTAATTTCTGCAGGCAGAAATGTGTGCTGTAAAGAATATTTGTCCCATTGTCTGTGGCTTGCTACATTTTGGGAGGACCAAAATGCCTGGCCAAGATGTCATTCCATAATCCAACATACACAAAATCAAACTCTGGCTCCCCAGGAGTAATCCATTAGCAAACTCCTGAGCTTCAGCTGGCCTTGTGCACATTTGGGCTGTCAGGAAAGCAGAGAGGCACAAAATGTGAATATAGATAATGAGAGGAGTTGGACATTAAAAACACACTCTACTGCAGATGATGTGTCATTTTAATGAACTCAGCACTCAGACTGCATTTTGAAAAATAGTTACTGTACAGCAGAATTATTCCAACTGTGATCAGTGGGAATGCTTCCAGTCCCTGGGTTATTCCTGCTCATTACCATTGGAAAATATTGTGTTTTCCGTGTGAGCAATTGCTGTAGTGCCCCAGGGAGCTGTTGAGAGTGGGCTGGGGGGTGCATTTCTCTTCAGTAAGAACATTTTGGAAAGCTGCTGTTCTAAATGCCCATTTTTATATTAGGTTATACATGAATGATTACACTGAGATTTTTTTTTTTCTCCCAGTAATTCATGAAACCATCCATAAGAAAATGCTGGGTTTAAGCATTAAAAATTGTTGTTCATTGAAATTAGGAACAAACAAAGCAGTTTCTCTTACACCAATAATTAATGGTGGAGAATTAGCCTTGAGGTGAGCAGTAGCTGTGTCTTCAGAGAGCTTTATTGGGGGAGTAACTAGACAGTAAATCCCAGTAAGCAGCTATTTTATATAGAGTGGCAGCTAAAATATGGTTATTTCTGTTCTTGGAGGAAATGGGACTCTCCCCAAAGCCAGTCTACACGAACCCGACTCACCTTCCATGGAGAAATGCTTAAATCCACAGATGCCCTAAACATCCCCACATGAAGGTTTGAAAGCAGCAGCTTTTCAGAGAGGCCTGGCAAAGGGAGCAACATGAAACGTGCTCTGTGTACCTATATTAAATTTAGCTTCCACAAAAGCATTTTCCTGCAAGAAAAGAAGAGTCTATCCCTGCAAGGCAGCAGTTTCACCCCTTTGATCTTGGGGATAGATTGTGATCCGTGGGTTGGGTGTTTAACCCTTGGCTTGGCTTTAACCTTTGTTCATTTTTAGCTCCTGTGAAACGGTGCCAAGGCTGGTGGGCTGATGCCTGGCTGTGCCCATCCACCACCCAAAGATGATGGCCAGTGGGATGCCAGCTTTCCTGCTCCTCCTCTGGACAACAAACACTCCTCAAGGTGCAGGAGGTGAGGAGTTTCCAGCTGCCAGGGCAGTGCCCTGTCCCAGACTGTTCCCAGTTGGTGCCCGGTTTGCTCTGGGAGAAAAGAATCTCCAGTCATGGGGACACAACTTGTGTTGGGGTTTTCTGAGCCTTGCTGGGGCAGTTTTCCTACTGCAATGTGAACTCCTGGGCATCCAAGTTTGGAATCACAGGAGAAGAGAAATGAGGGCTGATCATGGAATCCCAGAATGGTTTGGGCTGGAAGGGACCTTAAAGCCCATCCAGTTCCACCCTCTGCCATGGTCAGGGACCCCTTCCCCTGTGCCAGGCTGCTCAGAGTCACATCCAACCTGGCCTTGGGCACTCCCAGGGGTGCTGATGGCCCTCAACTGCCTGGGGTTTGGCAAATAAGGGAGAGCAGGCTCTGAAGAGCTGGAGGGGAGCAGATTGATTATTTCACGGCCCTGCTATTTATACGCTAACATTTCCCCCAGCATGAGCTCCTCCTCATTTCCAAGGGAGCTCCAGGAATCCTTCTTGCCCTGTCATTTTAAATTATCCTTCCCATCCTTCTGTGTTTCCTTCCATTTGGGCTTAATTCCTCTGTTCATCATTTTGGTTCTACTCTCACATGCAACTTCTTGCGGCTCTCAACCTTCTCTTTGAAAGCCCCCCACGCTGCCCTCTTCTGCAAGCTGGTGGGGGTGAGAATTGTTCATGCAGTTGATCACTCCATCAGCCCTGTGTGACAATGAGGACCAAGATGGAAACTCTGAACTTAATTAACAAGCCAAATGTAATGTATCACAGTAATTTTCAAGTTGAAGCTGTTGTAAAAATTTCATTTTTCAAGCTAAGTTTTAATAAACTCTTATTTGATGGGGTTTTGTTTATTTAAAGGTTTTTTTGGTCAAATATTAGAAATATTTTATAAGGAGCTGTTAAGAAAACATAATATTGAAATGAAATTATTTGCTTGTATTGCTCACTGCTTGCAGAGAGGAATTGCTCTAAACAATTCACTGGATTGGACACTGATGGATATTTCTGTTTTCTCCCTTCCAGTCCAGGTTTTGCCACCTGTTAACTTCACCCTCACAGTCTCTGCATTAGCACAAGTGCTGTTACAGTGGGAGCCAAACCCTGCTCAGGAACAAAACAACTCCACCATTAGATACGATGTGAAAATCCTGAGCCCTGAGCCAGAAGAGGTAAGAGAAAAAAATAAATCAAGGATCCCAAGAAGGCTAAATCCCCACTGTTCTCTTTTATCTAAACCCATGCTTTGGGAGCTGCAGAGATTCCATCTCAGCCATCCTTGTGGACACAGTTCTGCCGGGGTGAGCCTTGGGAATTGCAGTTTTCATCTCGAGGGGAGCATGGATCCTGCTTTGAACACTGGCTCCCCATTCAGCTCACTGAGCTCACCCCAATGCGTGGCTCAGTCTCTGCAGGTCCCTTATTTTTCCTCCCATCCCCTGTGGTTATTTGGTATTTTCTGTTTCCAGTATGACACCAGCAGGACCCACAGCGTGCGAACAGCGGCGCTTCACAACGGCTTCTCCGCCCGCGTGCGCACCTTGCTGCTCCAGGAGGGCCTCCAGAGGGGCAGCGACTGGGTGCAGGGACACCTCCCACCTCTGCCAGGTAAGAAAACCCACAGAGGGCCTGGGGTTTGTGTTCTGCCCCAATCTGTGGACTAAACATTGAAAGGTGACAGGTTTAGTTCTTCAAAATAAAAATACGGCGTTTTCCGCTCTACCTGCTACAAAAGGATTTCGTCCAGACCTTTCCCTGCTGCAGTGGAGCCTGGAGTACAATCTGGAGGGGCAAAATGTCAACAACACCTATAAAATTTTCTAACAATGCCTTGCTAAGGCTGAGTGAACCTAGCACGGTGCACCTAGGATATTGCTGCCTTGTTGCACATGAAATACACAGAGCTGTGTGGCACAGCTTTACTCACTGCTTGGGAACTGCATCCTTCCCAAGGCACTGAGCTGTGTGATGGGGAGGGGAATTGGGTGCACAGACACAGCTAAAATGGCCCAAGCTGGAATCAAAAAGGAAGAAAACAGATGCAACAGACACAGCTACAATGGCCCAAACTGGAATCAAAAAGGAAGAGAATTGGATGCACAGACACAGCTATAACGACCCAAACTGGAATCAAAAAGGAAGAAAACAGATGCAACAGACACAGCTACAATGGCCCAAACTGGAATAAAAAAGGAGAACTGGATGCAACAGACACAGCTACAATGGCCCAAATTGGAATTAAAAAGGAAGAAAATTAGATGTAACAGACACAGCTATAATGGCCCAAACTGGAATCAAAAAGGAAGAGAGACACAGTTATAATGGTCCAAAATTGAATAAATAAGGAAGAAAATTAGATGTAACATACAGAGCTAGAAAGGCCCAAACTGGAATAAAAAAGGAGAATTGGATGCAACAGACACAGCTACAATGGCCCAAACTGTAACCGAAGTGTTTTAACAACAGGAACTTGTTATGATTTTTGCAGTGAGGTTTTCTTTCTGCTCTGTAATTCCTTGCCTCTCCAGGTGCTGCAGAGACCTCTGTCACCAACCTGTCCTGTGTCACCCACGTCACCATCCCTGGCAATGTCTCTCTCCACTGCAGCTGGCTCCCTGGCCAAGGGGCTCCAGAGGACACCAAATATTTCCTGTTTTACAGGTTGGCGTTTGCTGCTTCTCCAGCCAGCAGGGAATTTCTTTAAGAGCACCCTGTCTCACCAGCATTTTAATTTAGGTATGAGACACACACAGAGGAATGTCCCACTTACAGCAAAGACAAGTGGAGCAGGAATATTGAGTGCAGATTTTCAAGTACTCAGATTCAACCTGGTGAGATTGACAACCTCATTGTCATTCACATTAATGGCTCAAGCAAACGTGCTGCAATCAAGCCTTTCCAGCAGTTATTTAACCAAAATGCCATTGGTGAGTAGGAATACATAAAAAAATATCAAAAATGTCTGGCAGGATTGTCAAAATGTGAGGAAGCTCGGTTGGATTGAGTGGTTCTTAATGCAGGTGAAAGGATGCGTTGATTTTGTTTAGTCATCTTAAGGGAATTGAAAGAAATAACTGGATTGTTTTAGCTAAATTTGATTTTAACCATCTATTTTAAATTATAGAATTGCTAAAAGAATTGCTATAGAATTGCCTTTACTAGCTAAAAGCTAGTAAAGGCAATTAGTTTGCTGTTTGTTAGCTAAAGCATTATTTCCAATATTAATTTTCAGTTGATTTAGTCAATAGACTTTAAAACACTGTTTTTATTACCCTTAACTTTGCAGCCTTTTTTAAAAAGCAGTAAGACATGTGGTGTTCAGGTTAACCCTGTCCTGTAAAGGAAGACATTACAGTCTGGAATAAAAGGGAATATCAGCCATGATTGTCTATCATCTTTCATCCACACAAATAATTTACTTTCCTGCATTAGTTCCATACCTTTTTCTTTTTTTAAACAGATGAGAGTTCTCATTTTCATCACTTCACTAAGAGAAAAAAAAATCACAAATTTTCTTTTTAGAAATCATCCCCACAACAGCAGCTGAATTCCTTTGAATTTTTTTTTTCATTTTTCAGTAACTTTCCTGGCTACATCTGTATTTTCTTCTTCCTGGAAATGAAGTTTTCCTAACTATTCTATCATTAGTTTAATACTTCTGTGGAAATTAATTTAATAAATTCCTCTTTCCCCAGTAATCTAAATTTCCAAAAATTAAAGTGGATTTTCCAACCTGTTTTCCTATAACTATTACCAGCAATGTAGTTATTCCTCTTAAATCCTTATCTTTTCAGTCCAAAAAGGGGAAATAAGTTCAATAATTATAGGTCCTACTTGGAAACACTATCAGGTTATAAAACGCTCCAGGTTTTTAGTATTTAAACTTGTCTCTATAAATAACTCACCTGTATGGTTTTCTTTCTGCAGAGAAAGTGAATATTCCCAGAAATATCAGCATATCCCTGGAGCAAAATGATCTCCTGGCCACGTGGGAGAAGCCAATTTCTCCTTTCCATGAGGAATGTTTTGAATATGAATTTTATCTCATCAACCTGAAGTCAGGTAACAAGCAGGTAATTGTTCCTCCAGCATCCAAGATTATCCAACATTCCTGTCCTCTCCAGCTGGAATTTGCCTTCCTCTTTTCCTCAGTTCCTTTTCAATCTGCAACAAACCATCCCCAAGGAACTTGTGAAAGCAGGACAAAATTGGATTTATTCAGCTTGTGCATCTGGGCTCAGAACAGTTTTTCCCATTTAGAAAATGCTGCATTGAGAATCTGGAAGAAGAATGCAGAAACGAGGCATTTCCCAGGAATTTTTCCTGGAATATTGGTGTGTTAGGAGAAGTTACACCTATAAAAGTGGGATTCTTACCTCCAAAGCAAGGCCAGCAGCTTGCAGTTAATAATGATGATAACAAAAAAAAGATAAACACAGTTTGAATTTGTTTTCTGAACGGTTGAGTCTTAATTAATCTGTGACAGCACAACTTGTGCTCCTGACAGATCCTGAGCCTCTCCTCCAGCAGTTTCCAGCTGAGAGTGGATGCCAGCAGCAGATATTCCATCAGGATCAGGGCCAACCTCAACCACATCTGCCGAGCCCCAGGAGTCTGGAGTGACTGGAGTGCCATCATTCACATTGGTGAGAGTGCCCAAAATCCCACTGCTAACTGGGGAAACGATGCTGCCGCACCAGGAGCCTGCCCAGAATTCTCACAGGAAAACAGAGATTTGAAGGAAAAACCTGACTTGTTAATGACAAGGGGATTTCAATCTGTTCCATTAAAAACAGACTAATTGCAAGAAGATTGGTTTTAAGCAATGCTTTGTGAAATTTCCAGAGATTGCTTTAAACTCAAGGCCTTTTCTTGCATCACTGCAGCTTTTTCAGGTTTTTCCCTGCCCTCATTGTGATGTTCATGCTGGAAATAAATATGAGAGGCCATGTCAGCCATTGATTCACTGAAATTATCTCACCCCTTCAATGCTGAGGGAAAAAAGAACATTCTTTTAGCATCTTTTAGCATCCCCATTGCTGGGGAGCAATGCTGCCTAATCAGGAGCGTGCCCAACATCACAAAATTCTAATAGGAAACAGGAAAACAGGAATTTGAACTTAATTTACTGAAATTATCTCACTCCTTAAATGCTGGGAGAAAAAAGAACATGGTTTTAGCATCTTTGACACCTGATCATTGGCCCCGTGCTGTTTTGTATTTCCTGCTTGCTGACCAAGTTGTTGTGGAAATACCAGTTCCTTTATCACTGCACGTTATCAACTGTTTGTTCTTAGACATCCTCCTTTGCTCTTATCTCTGGAGTTTCTCAACTTCCTTGTTTTCACTTAAAAAATACTCTGTTACACTCCTGTTTACTACATTTCCCCTCTTGTACCACGAATTCACATTTTCAGTGTTTTGCCTCCTTTCTCCAACACATCCCCTTGGCCTGGCTCACACAGCAAACATGGAAAATTCATTCTGATGGCAAAACAAAATTGGTCTTCCCTAAAAATGTACTTAAATCTCAACAATATCCAAGGACATGACCGCTTAACCCAGTTTTTCTCATGGAAAGGAATTTTTAGGGATTCGTTGCAGTTCATTGGCACAATACAGGTTCATGCCACCTTCTCAGCCCATTGTTCTCTCCTTTATACCAAAATAAAGGAAAATTATTGCTGAAATCAGAAATTCAGTGCCATGGAAACTCTTCTTGGAGCTCTATATTTAATTTCTTATTCTAGGATCAAGTCCTCAAAATCTGCATGTTAATTTGTGATCTGAATACAACCACATTAAACATCTAATGAAATATTCAAATTCTAAACACATTTCAAATAATCTGTAATAAAATAATACATTTAATTTCTTTTTTTTTCCCCTTGAAATTCAGGGCAAAATAAACTGGAGAATTCCATAGCCTGGATTCTCACTCTGCTCTGTGTGTCCACGTCCTGCATGTTGCTGCTTGTTGCTATATTATGCCAAATGTAAGTATTAGCATTTTTTTTTATTACAATATAACCAAGGACCAGTGTGGGGGGATGTCACAAGTTTTGCTTAATTCTCAGTAAAAGCTGAGTTTGCCTAAATATACAAAGCAAAAATAATCAGCCTCATTAATTATCAATAATAACATTCAGCAAAACTGGTGGGGTAAGAGAGTTATTCAATTTAATCTTATACAACAAACCCATATATTGAGTGAGGTGAATTGTTTACAAATTGTTAAAATCTGTTTGTCCTTATCTCATTTCTTCATTAAATGCACCTGATTGGGTCAGTGATTTCCCCAGCAATCTTCATTTATCCCTGGTGAAAGCTGCTCAGAACATCCCTCATGGCAAAATAGCCAGACCCCTAACGTTTGCTTTGGGTATTTGAAATATTGAATTTATTTTTAATTACATTCTGGCTTTGGATGCTGTATAGCAAAGGCCAAAACTCCCCAAATGCACAGTGAGGAAGCCCAGCTGCACTTTGGATTTGTGTCTGTGACAGTTAAATCATAAGTGATGGATTGAAGGCTCCATGTAATGAGAAGTTTCTCCCCGAAACACGCAGCAAGCAGCAATTACCAGTCCACAATAACCACATCTCCCCTTAATGGAAGTGCTAATTCCCTATTAATTTCTTGAGTGCCTTTTTATTTGTTGCATCCTTGGCTGTTTTCCTGTCCCTGCTGTGTCTCCTGTATCCAATAAAGGTGTTGTGGACAGGATGCTCCAGGAGGATAACTGAGATGAGCTCTGCCTGTGGGACTGTTCTCAGGGCTCTGCTCAGGAGGGCTCTGGCAGGAGCAGCACAGGGAATTCATCCCTGTGGAATTTGTAGGGAAGAGATGAGAACCCTGACTCCATGTTTCAGAAGGCTGATTTATTATTTTATGATATATATTGTATTAAAAGAAAATTATATACTAAACCTACTCTAAAGATAGAGAAAGGAGACATCAGAAGGCTGGAAAAGAATGAATAATAAATCTTGTGACTGCTCACAGCCTCAACACAGCTGCACCTGTGATTGGTCATTAAGTAAAAACAATTTCACACGCTGGGTAAACAATTCTCCAGATCACATCCAAAGCAGCAAAAGAGGGAGAAACTGAAGCTTCCCAGCTTCCCAGGAGAAAAGATTCTGGCAAAGGATTTTTTATAAAATTTGTCAGTGACAATCCCCATGTCATGTCACACACTTGTCCTCAGCTATGCAGCCTTGAGGTCTTGCTGAAAATCCCCAAATTTCTCTTACTTACATGATTCTTTTATGGATTGACCTGGAGATCTCCCCTGTTCCAGCACCTTCTCCAGTTCTCTCCTCTCTCTTTGGGACAGCAGAACCAACACCAGCCAGCAGCAGTTTGTTCCATGTTTCCTGTGGAGTTCTAACAGCATTTGAATATTACATTTACCCCCTTTGGAGATCCTGAAACACACACAGGGGGAGAAATTAATCCAGGGTACAATTGTACTCAACCTGGAGATGCTGTACTAATACATTTTATGATTTTAATCCAAATTTCAGGGAGCTTTCCCAGGTTCAGCTGCTTGCTGCTACCTTGGTTGCTCCCAGGAGTTTCCCTCCAGTATAAAATCCCCCAACACCCAAAGGTTCATTACTTTCTCTCTTTGCCAACATGATGAAAATTTTACCTCCCTGCTACTCTGAATTTCATGGAGCTGCTCACCTTATTCCACCCTTCCCTTCTGCTCCTTCTTCTGTAATCCCCAGCCTGCCCTGGGAGGATGGGCCAGTGTAAGAAGATGAAACACAGGCTTGTACCTGCAGATATTAAAAAAAGAAAAATCGAGCAGGTTTCCTAGATCACAGTTTCATTAGTACTCTCTGTTTTTACTGCTCTTGAAAATTCATGAAGTGCACTCTGCGATTCAATCCACGGAATCGCTTCAAATTTCGTGTGATTCCAGCCATTATAAGGAATTTCATTACAGCAAAGAGCTCCATAAATTTTTCTGTGTACTTGCAGGCATCAGGGCTAAAGCCCAGCGTTTGGGAGGAGCGCTGCCAGGCAAAGGGGCCCTGTGGGACAGTTTGGGCAGGCTCTTCCCTTCACTCACTAGCAGAGGCTGATAGAGTCTTGATAAAAACCACAATTGAATGCTCTCCTGGTCTGCTCTCTGCCTTCAGGAGTGAGCACTGTACTTCCCTAGAAATAACATTTTCTCCTGTGAGCCCCCAGGAGGATGGGGTCAGTAAAATGCTCTGGCATGAGGGCACTCAGTGGCCTCCACACCCCAAAATCTGTGTGATCACCCAGGTGCCCCCCTTCTGCACCCCTCAGCAGCCCACGAGCAGCATCACCAGCCAGCTTTGGAAAGCTGCATGGGGAATCTCAGGGGAGGCACTCTGACATAGAGTTAAACCAAAACCTCCTCCATCCCATCACAGAGCAAGGAGAGCTTGCTCTCCTGCCTGTTTCTCATGTTTGTCTCCAGCCCTTCCATGGCACAGCCTGTGGGAGGAGTGGAAATTTCAGAAAGGCAGACACAGCACAAAACCCAGACCCTGAAATGCTGATTTAAGGCGCCAGGGTCCCGTGGGGTGGGACCAAGGCCTGAAGGTCCAAGCAGTGATAGTGGGAAAAGGCTGTGCCTTAACCTGTGCAGACAGAGATGCCTGGGATGCTTTTTGTGACGAGATCTTTAACCACAGAACTCTGACTTTTCAGTAACCTCCAAAAAAGAACAGCACCATTCTGAGGGCACCACCCCAGCAACGACCTGAGGGGCAAAGCAGCCCCCATGGACACACTTCTGCCTCATTTCTCTGGGCATTTGTGCACCTTCCTTAAGTGCTCCCTTTCCAGAAGTGACATGGAATTTATGCTTTTTGCTGCCTCAATAAATAATTTTGGTATGGCTCCATCAAAATCTTTTCTTGGCAAACAGCACAATGAGGAACACACCAATCAACAAAAAAAGCAAATGTTTCTCCCAAAACACCTCCCACCCTGTTTTTCCTCCCCATATTCCCATTTGTGGCTGTACAATTCCCTCCCAAGGCCTCATCCTGTGCAGCAGAGGGGAGAATCCCACAGCTCCTGTCTGTGGGGTGTGTGGCCCTTCCCTTCACCTGATAATTAGTGAACATCAATGTCACCTCCAAGGCAGCAGCAGCTCAGCCAGCAAGGTTTAGCTCCAAGCTGACAGAAAATATTATTCCTCCTCCCCAGGAGAATAGCAATAGGATAAAGGTAAACTTGACAGAACTCAGAAAGCTTCTGGAAGAAGAATAGTCCTAAGAACATAAGCACTGAACTAAAGAGACATCAGCCAGGGAGATTGTCGCAAAATAAAGGGGGCAGAGGAGCAGATCTGGCAGATTCCTCCAGAACAGAGCCTGGGTACCCACTCTGGGCTGAGCT
Organism: Ammospiza caudacuta; assembly: GCF_027887145.1. Taxonomy (NCBI): domain Eukaryota; kingdom Metazoa; phylum Chordata; class Aves; order Passeriformes; family Passerellidae; genus Ammospiza; species Ammospiza caudacuta. The sequence goes on along the minus strand of NC_080604.1, from coordinate 20,828,755 downwards.
CTCCTCACTCAGGCCAAGCTCCCACTGAAACCTGCCCCTTTTGGACACAGTGCTGTCCAGGGCTGCAGACAGCGAGGGTGTTCAGCAGCAGCAATGTGAGACCTGAGCTCTGGCACGCACCAAAGACAAGCAACAGTCCCTCTGCTGCCACAGAAACGCCTGTGCTGTGAGCCCAGCCAGGGAAGGGTCTCAGGGCTGTGAGCAGGGTGAGCCAGCACAGCACTGAGCGGATCCATTTGCTCTCAGCTGTCCCTGGTGCCTTCCCCTGCCCACTCCCAGCTCCCTTGGCACACAGTTATTTGTGGGTGCTCTCCTGCCACGGGCCACTGGCAGTCTATGGCCAGACACCAAAGCCTGAGCACGAGGCAGCTTCAACAGCTTGTCCTGGCTGTCCACATGAGGCACCTGACAGCAGAGCCCTTGGGAGGAGCAGCAGCAGCGTGAACAGACAGATCAGAGCAGTTCAGCTCTCCCACACAGCCCCAAAAGCCCTGGCAGGGGATGGGCACAGCCTCACCCACCCCTTCCTGTCCCCTGCCTGTCCCCAGGGCCCAGAGGTGACCTGTGAGGAGTGGCACAGCTGCCCAGCCCCAGGGGGGAACATCACCTGTCGGAACCCTGACTGCTAAGAATTTTTAACTTTCTGTGCTAACAAACACTAACTCCAAAAAAAACCCACTACGTTTAACCTAAAACCGTAGGAAAAAAACTTCCAAAATGAAATAATAAAACTAAAATTATAAGTATATAATTCAAATAAAAGTGTGTAATATCACATATTAAAAACTTAAACTTCGCAGTTAGGGTTCCAACAATTATCCCTGACAGGAGGTGCTGCAGGCAGAGCTGGCTGCTCTTGGGGCTCAGCACGTGCTGCTGCTTGGGCCCCTCATCCCCCAGGAACAGCAACTCTCACACCCCTCCACTGCTGTTTCTTACAGAAACCACGTTTGGAGTAAACTGTTCCCACCAATCCCAACGCCCAGCAACAAATTCCGAGACCCTTTCCCAATTGACTATGAGGTAAATAACTTTTTTTCCTTTTTTTAAACTAAAATGAATGTTTTTGTTTGTGTGCTGCTTTTTCCCTGTTAGGCTGAGAGCAAAGAGGGTCACAGAATCATTAAATCTCAAAAAGATCTCCAAGACCATCAAGTCCAACCCCATGAGCACTAAATCTATTGGATTTAGCAATTCCTGGGGCTGATTTTGCCATCCTCCCTGCTGTGGGAGATTCTCACCTCGCTGTGTGGCTCCTTCCTTTGCTCACGACAGGTTCCAGTCTGCTGCAGCTCTGGCTTTGCTTGCAGGTGTTGTGGTTTGGGAAGGGTTAAAAAGGAACAGAAGGGTTAAAAATGAAGAGAAGGATTAAGTGATATTGTCCAGGTTTCCCCTTTGCTGGCTCCATTCCATATTCCAGCAGAATTCCTCTCTGGGTTTCCCCTTTGCCGGCTCCATTCCTGACTCCATGCTGGTTCTTTGTTCCTACACTGAATTTCTGCATTTCTGAATTTCTGAATTTGGGGCTCACCCGTGGCTCTGCCCTCTGCAGGAATTGCAGTTTCTCCCCACACAGACAGAGACTGCAGGGGGGCTCCTGGAGAGCTGCTCTCGTCCAGCCTCACAATTCAAAGTTGTTAAGGTGGCCTTAAGCCTTTCTGGGTTTGCAGTCACTTCTGATAAATACATTTATCTTACAGATGAGATAAACCCCTCATTGTCTGCTCAGCACCTTGATTTCCATTTGTCCCCTTGAAACAGGATTTGATTTTTGCATGTTGTTCCTCCTCCATGGTCTGGTTGAGGAAACAGGCTTAGATGATTATCCTATAATGTTTGTTTTTAATTAAATGGTGCAAAACACCACAACTTGGGGCATCACACCTAAGAGCATGAGAAATAGCAAATATCAATGCTGCAGCTGGAAATGTGAGCTTGCAAAGGCAGGTTCTGGTTCTCACAGCAGCTCTGCCTTGTTTTCACTCCTCACTCCAGGTGGGCTGGCCCTGCTGGGTGACACCAGAGGCACCACGGCCACAAGGCTGGTGGCACTGCCAGGGGGGCTGTGACATGACCCAGGTCCTGCTGAGGCCACCAGGGAGAGGGAAGTTGTTTGCTGGGGACACTCAGTTCCTAAATTCGGTGTAAACAGGGCTGAGGTGACGAAAGCCCTGCAGGTGGTGGCCGTGGGAACCTGCTGGTCCCTGCAGTGTCACCTGCTGTCCCTGCAGTGTCACCTGCTGGCCCCTGCAGTGTCACCTGCTGGTCCCTGCAGTGTCACCTGCTGATCCCTGCAGTGTCACCTGTCGGTCCCTGCAGTGTCACCTGCTGTACCTGCAGTGTCACCTGCTGTCCCTGCAGTGTCACCTGCCACCCTGCAGTGTCACCTGCCACCCTGCAGTGTCACCTGCTGGCCCCTGCAGTGTCACCTGCTGGTCCCTGCAGTGTCACCTGCTGTCCCTGCAGTGTCACCTGCCACCCTGCAGTGTCACCTGCTGTCCCTGCAGTGTCACCTGCTGTACCTGCAGTGTCACCTGCCACCCTGCAGTGTCACCTGCTGTCCCTGCAGTGTCACCTGTTGGTCCCTGCAGTGTCACCTGCTGTCCCTGCAGTGTCACCTGCTGGCCCCTGCAGTGTCACCTGCCGATCCCTGCAGTGTCACCTGCCACCCTGCAGTGTCACCTGCTGGCCCCTGCAGTGTCACCTGCTGTCCCTGCAGTGTCACCTGCTGATCCCTGCAGTGTCACCTGCTGGCCCCTGCAGTGTCACCTGCTGTCCCTGCAGTGTCACCTGCTGGCCCCTGCAGTGTCACCTGCTGTCCCTGCAGTGTCACCTGCTGTCCCTGCAGTGTCACCTGCTGGCCCCTGCAGTGTCACCTGCCACCCTGCAGTGTCACCTGCTGTCCCTGCAGTGTCACCTGCTGTACCTGCAATGTCACCTGCCACCCTGCAGTGTCACCTGCTGGTCCCTGCAGTGTCACCTGCCACCCTGCAGTGTCACCTGCCACCCTGCAGTGTCACCTGCTGTCCCTGCAGTGTCACCTGTTGGTCCCTGCAGTGTCACCTGCTGTCCCTGCAGTGTTTCCCAGCAGCTCAGCCACTGCTGCTGCTCCCTTCTGCAGCCCTGCAGCCCTGTTTGTGCAGCTCTGCCAGGACGTGGCCCTATAAAAGGGCTCTGTAAGGATGAGATCCCATAAATGGTTCTGCTGCTCTGTATTCAGGAAAATTCCTGTTCCTCAAACCACGATCCCTCACTGCCAGAGTGCCAGGCCCTGGAGAAGGCTCCCCAGGGCAGTGGTGGAGGCACCAGCCCTGGAAGAGCTCAAAAACCTCCTGGTTTTTGGATGTGGCCCTTTGGGATAGGATTTAGTGAGTGTGGTGGGATCTGACTGAAGGTTGGACTTGATCATCTTGGAGGTCTCTTCCAGCATTAATGATTTTTTGATTCTGTGCCCTCCGGCTCCTCCTGGGTTCCTTGTTCTTGGCTACAGAGGGGTGGCCACTGTGGGAGAATTTGGCAAGTGGGGAGTTTGGGGGTGCAGGGCTGGAGGGACAGAGGATGAGCAGCTCAGGGAGAGCTTCAGCCAGAGGGTGGAAACCCTCCTGTTGAACCCAATGCTCCTGAGCTCCTCAACCATCAAACATTTTGGGTTAATGCCTCTGTAAATGCACCAATTTGAGCTCTCAGCTCTGCCCCAGCCCACGCCAGCCCTCCACTCACAGCTCCAAGGGGTGTTTGCTTTGCAGAGAGCACGGACCTGCCCCAGCTCCACGGAGACCGAGGTGGGCAGCCTGGCTGAAGGCTTCTACTGCAGTGTCCTCGACGACTCCGTGTTCTGAGAGGCTCCACAAAGTCACCCACCAACGCTGGAGAGGGCTCTGTGTCACCTCTCTGTGTCCCTGCTCCCAGTGGGGACGAGGATTTGCCTGCACCGGGCGCCTTGTTGCCAAACAGAAAGTTCCAGCTCAAACAGGATGGAAGCTCATGGTACAAGGGCTGTGTAGGGAAAACAAACCTCGGAAAAGAGCCGATGGATTCATTTTTTTCTGGTTGGCACCTTAGTCTTTTGGGTGTTCGTTTTACTTTGGTATGACAGCTGGAGATGCAAACTGGGTTTGGCACAGCCCTGTGGATGCAGCAAGGTGGTCCTGGCAGTGACCAAGAGGGGTCAAACACTGGGAAAAGAAGGAAAAAAGTGTGAAGCACCCAGTGCTGTCACCCCAGTGCTGCACAGCAAGGCCACCATGAGAGCAGGGACACTCACCTGGCCTTTGCTGCTACGCTTTGTAACAAAACTGTGAATTTCCACCTGAATTTCCACCCTGGGCTCTGACCTCCCTGGCTGTGGCCCATGAAGTTCTCCTGTCTTGCAGAATTCCTTCCAGTTCCAAGAAACCTCCTGTCCATGGAGCTGGGTCAAACACGCTAACGAAGAATAAAAATAAAGATTTGATCCAGCCAATAAGTTCTTTGGAAGGTGCCTAAAGAAATGGAGTTTCCAAGTACTACAGACTAAAAATAATTATAATAAATGAGGCAGTTCTCATCTGGGTGAAGTAGCATTGCTCCATCAAAGTTAATGTAGCTCATTAATATAACATTGATGCCTCCAATGTCTCTCCTGCGTGTGCTTTTAATGGATTTGAGTGCCCCAACTTTAACACTCTAAAATCAGAATTTCATTAGTAAAATCCTAAAAATGAGACTAAAGAGAATTCACTTATTGGAATGTATTTTATGTCATACCTTCAAGTGGCCCAATAAATAAAGTTTCTGCACATAATTCCATTCCCATTAATGCCAAGCTATTGCACAGGTGAATGCAATACATTTAAATATATTTTGCATGTCAGGTCCTTGGTATTTCCAGGATGAGTCCTCATGGGGACATGAGGACTGGATGGCTCGCAGAGCCAGCAGCCACACTTCTACTCACCCTGGTAAATAAATCCAACGTGGTGTAAAGCAGGAGCAGCAGCATTTCCCCAGCCAAGCTGCAGGTCCAGCCCCCTCACCTGTAGTGATGTCAATGCTGGAGAACCAAGGGTGCAGGATGAGGACAATTCCTGGCCGAGCTCCTCCTCATGGTCGTGATTCCTGGAGGAAAACCTTCACTCCAAGCTGCACAGGGGAAAAGGAATTTGTCCAGGATCCCAGGCCACTCCCAGGGCTGCGTCAGTTTTGGCACCACCACATCAGATCGCCAGCCCCACACTCCCACAGCACAGAATCATTAATTTCTCATTTTTTTCCCTTCAAACCCAGCTCCCAACCCCCTTTTGCTCCTGCCCTGCTGCCTCCAGGACAGCACCCCCAGGAACTGCGCTTTGCCTTCTTCTGGAAAGGACAATTTCACTTTTCTTTTTAAAAACAGAATTGTGCTGCAGGGCTGGTTTATTTTTCTGCTCCGTTGTTGTGAGGTGTGCTGCAGCGTGGGCAGGTGGCAGGGACCTGCAGCCCTCCTGACACATCCCCACGAGGAGAGAGCCCCACCATTGTCACAGCAAACACCACGGCCAACAGCAACTCCGCTCCAGGACAGATGGTTATCTAAATTTAGCTTTGTATGGATTTACAGGGGGAGTTCACGTCATCCACACACTGAAAGGGTCCAAGGAGGTAGAAAAGGAGGGCCCAGGATTATATACTGCTACAAAGGGGCGGAGCCAAGAGCAACAGCCAATCACCTGAAAGTGTGGGTGGAAAAAAGATTACAATGACCAATAGGAAACCAGAAAGGTAAACGGACAGGTGTGTGGACCAATGAGAGTACAAGTAACAAAGAAACTGCTAGAACTGTGACCATATATGGTTAATGGGGTTGGACAGCCAATGGGGGCGTGGCTCTGGGGTTGATTGACAGCCGTTCACAGGGTCCCTGGCAGGGGTCACAGTCCCTGAGCAGGCCCTCAGTGCAGCGTTGCTCCTGTGGGATGCAGAGCCCCGTTCAGCTCCTGCCCTGAAAGGACTGCAAATGTGCCTTGGCGGGTTGAGTGGTTTCAATCTGTGCTCCCAAAATCCTCAGGAATCCCCAGGATGAGCAGAGGCAGGGCCTGGAAGGGCTTTGCTCCAGCCACAGGGTCAGAGATGCTCCATCCCTGTGACCTTGGACAGCTCACAGCTCTACAAAACAAACCCAAAATTCACCTACTCATGTTTTTGGGAGCAGAATTAGACCAGAGATGTATAATTTTTTTTTTCTGCCTTTACAAAGTTTTAATTTAAACCAACTCTTGTATCTTCACATCAGTGACAGTCTCAGCAGGGTCTAAAGGGAAATTTCTCACTGGGCAGAAGAAAAAGTGGAGGAAAAATGCTCCTGGAAGACAGGTATCTTTACAAATGACAGAATATTTATTACCAATACCTTTAAAAAAAGATTACATCTGCTAGATCACTGATAAATATCATTTACACCGGGGAGAAAACTACAGAAGCTTTTTTTTTTTTTGTTATTTTATTTTTCTTGGTTTTGTGGATTTTTTTTAAGGTTTTTCTTGTTTTATTTTTTTTACATAGAAGTAACCATATCAAACTAAGAAAGGAACACAGCTTGAAATACTGACAATATTTCTCTGGTCAACAACCCTGACTTTTACACAAGTGGAATCCTGATTATGAGTTACTGAATAAATATATTTAGAAGGTCTAAAAGTTAACTGTATTATTTTGTAAGCAAAAGAGACAAGTTACAGGCAAATTCAAGCTATCAGGAGAAAAAAAAAATACCACTGCAGCGCATTGAAAGTTGAAAATTGTATAGAAAATTCCATTGCCTTTTCCAGCGTTATCCCGTCTGAACTTACAAAATTCCCCGTAGTAACAAACAGTCCTTCTCTTGAGAAGAATTATTCCAGTGTGGATATTGTCGTTTTCTGGTGTGACTCTGTTCTGCCTCCAGGCGTCTGGGAGGAGTTTCTAAGGAAAGGCAAAATTCCAGCAGGGATCTCCAGGAGATTCCCACTTTTCCATGGATAACTGGAGCTGGGGCAGCACTGCTCCTGCTCCAGGCCAGGTTCCCAAGCGTTGTCTGGAGAGTGGAGTTACCAAGGATGAGCAGTTGTGTCCCCAAGAACGAGCCCAGAGCAGCTTTTTGATTTCCTTGGAATTAATCCCCAAACAGGAGGAATTTCCTTGGAATTAATCTCCAAAGGGTTGAGCTGGGCGTGCACCCAGCACAAGGCCGGTGGCCGTCCTGTTGTGTCACCACAGATGTCACAGCTCTGCAGGATCTTCTTTTCCCCACCCAATTTGATGCTAATTATTATCAAGACAAAGCAATTTCACAGCCCCTCCTTGCTGCACAATGCTGGAGTATTGGCTACGTTGTAGTCCACAACCAACCAAAAACCCAGGTGGTTTTCCAAAATTCTGCTCTTCTGAGTGTTTTGTCCTGCTCAGAGCTCTGGATGAAACGTGTGAGAGAAGCCCCTGGGTTCAACACAGGAGTCGCTGGATCTGCCAGTGAAGCTCAGCCTGTTACAATCCGGGTCTGGAGCAGTTGTGCCCTGTAAAACTGTACAGTCAACTCCAGCCAACTTGCCAGGAACAACTTGGAACTCTCCGTCGTAAAAGGAAAAAATCCCAAACAATATTTTCGTGATAATGTCGTCCGTAGCATTTTATAGCAGAGGAAAAAAATTAATATCTACATCATATGTTAACTTTAAAAAATTCTATAAAACACTAAATATATAATAAAAAATATGCATATAAGGACATATGTAAACTGCTTTGGTAACATCGTATTACAGATGTTTTCAGTGCATTGCAGAGTTTCCAAGGAAACTTCAGACAAAGCTATATTTGCTTTGAGGAAGTACTGTATAATGCCATTCCTAAAGAAGCATAAACATTTTTTTTTTTCCAGTAGTAAGATGTACTCAAACCACAATATTACTTAGTACTGGGTGTCTCCAAAACAACTAGCTAAATGTTGCTTATATTATAAAGAAGAAGTCCTCGATGTCATTGTTGTCATAAACTGGAGCGGGCTGTGAGGGAGATCATGATTGTGCTGAGGGCTGACAGGGTGCACGCGCTGGAGGTCGACGAGCCCGAGCCTCTGGCGTAGGCATCTGAGAGGGGAGAGGGGAAAAGGAGCCAGAGGTGAGCAGAGAACAATCCCTGAGCTCTTCCTTAACCCGCCTTCCCCAAGGTCTGAATTCCCCTTCCTGGGATAAAGCACACCCCCCTCCTCCTCTTCGTGGTCACCTCCCCAACTGAATTTTTGGTTTCTTTTCAATTCCTGCCCCTGTTGTGTTGAGGCTGCTCTCGCAGTTCTATTGTTTCACACGCTGCCTGCTTATCATTATTTGGTATTTTTTCACAATTGCACCATATTCTAGCTGTTCCTTGTGCCTCCCATCCTGGAGGAGCCATGTACCTGCTCTGTGACCCCTGGTCAGGAGCCAAATGGGAGCTGGCATGTTCCAGCTCCCCTTCCCTCTCCTGTGCTGCTGATTAAATTCCTCTGCATGGTTTACACAGCCACGCTGGGGAGAACTCTGCTCTCACCCAGGTTTTTTTTACATTGCTGTGATTTTAATGCCATATTCCTGCATTGCAGAGGCTCCTGATTTAATGCAGCTTATAAAGCGGGACATTATTAATGGAAGATGGGACATGGAGATTTTGCAAAAGCCATGTTGTGTAATAAAATACTCCTTGTGTTTGTTCTTCTACACCACCTCATTTCCCTAAATAAATATTTATGCATCCAGCACACAATGGGATACGGCTGTACAGCAGCCTTATAGATTTAGAAGCCTTTGCATGCTGTATTTGGTTATAGTGAATTGCAGTGAAACAAAACATTTAACACACAGAACCGAGAGGGGAAAGCGTCTGGAAACCTAAATACAAACAGAACTACTTAGGATGGTGTTTCTTATGGCTGAATCTTGCTTTTGGGATGCAATCAGAATTAGGGAGTGGACTATCTGCTGGTGGGGCCCTGTGGCCCAGAGCCCATTCCCCCATCCTTACTGGATATCTTTGGGATTCGGATCTGCTCGCTGCTGCTGCCGTCGCCGCCGTCGCTGAAGGGTTTGATCTCGATGATGTAATCCTCATCAAAGGGCAGGGACAGCTCCACTGAGGTTTTATTCGTTTCTATGACAGACGTGCTGCTCTCCCTGTTCCACCTGTACAGAACCTGCGGCCGAGGGGGAGACAACAGGAGGCAGAAAGGGCAGAGCTGCTCACTGTGCTCTGAGCTGCCCACCTCGGGGTGTCCAGAGGTGCTGCTGCTCTTTTCCTGCTCCTCATGCTCAGGAGGGGTCTGGTGACACAGGGGACATGTGGGATTTGCTGGGGACACCAGCACAGAGGTGGCAGGGGGTGACACTGGCAGGAGGATGATGCTGATCAGCAGCACTCAACACAGCACTGATACCTAGAGGAGCCCCTCAGAGAAACCCTTGCCTTGGTCATGCTAAAATAAACTCTTATAGAAGTAAAAACTTCTTTATAGAGGTCAGAAACTCCTTATTATGCTGCTTCTGGAAACTGAGTTGGGATATTTGATACAGTGCCACCGATGGTTTCCCAGAATAAATGACTTTTGTGAACGACCTTCTGAGCTGTGGGAGTTGTACTAATTTATATCATAAATTGTGTCGTAAAATACAAGATTTCTAGGCAAAAAGAAGAAAAATAGGCAATGTTTTGCTATGATTCAGAAAATAAATCCATGTGGTTGGGCTACCCTTACAGTAAGTTAAAGGAGAATGTTTTAGAAACTCTCTAGATGCTTTTCCAGGGTGATGAGTCTCTCTCTCCTTCTTTCAACCAACTCCTTAATTTGCATTTCAAACCTAAAATATGTAGTGAAAAGCTGGTCCAGATTGCTGAGGTTCATCTGAGGTTTGGACTAAAAACCCTGAGGAATTACTTATTTTTTATGAGCTCATACAGAGCACCAAAGACACTTAAGAGTTGGTGCAGGAATTGAGGGAGCTGGCACAGGCTCACCAAGCTGCTGGCATTCCGGGCTGGGAATAAAACATGGAGCATGGCCAGGTCCTTCACTGGCTCAGGCTCTGGTGGGAAATGTTTGCACAACTCCAACCCCAGGGCAACGTCTTTTTGGGCTAAATGAAACCCTTGTGGAAGGTGGTGGAGCTGAATTCTTCCCAAGGTTTCTCTCTAATTAAATTATGTCCTATTAAAACTGCTTCTAATGAGGATTCTCTTTCTTTTCCTCTTGGCTTGGCTTTCTGAAGGAAATGGGAGCTGTTAAAAAAGCATTTTATTTATCTGCAATCAAGGAGCCAACTACAGCCATGGGGAAGTTTCCATGGAAGGCAGGAGAGAAGTTCTGCAGGTGGGAGCTGCAGGAAAAATGTGCCCACATAGACTGGCATGGCTCTGACTATAGAGGAATGCCCCAGATCTGACCTGGGAAATCATGAATGCACCACGGGAATACTCACTTTGTAGCCTCTCACTTCTGACTCGTTGTCCAAGGCTTTCACCTGGTCCCAGTTCAGGACGATCTTGGAGTCGGATGAATTCCACACGATGTTCCCGGGGGGCTGACTCGGTGCTGCACCAAAACCCAGACAGCTCCACGTTACTGAGGAGAATCCATCCCCAGCGGGGTCCCTCCCCGTGCCAGTGGGGCTTCAGCAGCACAGCTGAGCCTGCCAGAGCCCTGTCCCTGCGGAGAGCTAACGAGCTGCTCCACTGATCCGCGTCCTCAAGGTCACGCGAGGTGTGACACGACACGGGGCTTTAAATGAGAAAGGGATTCAGTCAGTTGCTCAACATGCCTGAGATCAGAGGAAAAAAGCCCTCTTGAACACTGAGATAAATATTTAATTTGCCTGCACAGCTGTGATTTCGGTTTTGCATGCTCTGCTTACTTAACACCGGGAAGAACCTCACGAAAAAAACGAAATAAAAAGGCTGAGCCTGGTAAATCTGCACAAAAGCCTGGCAAGGAGAATTCTGACAGCTCCTTGAGGCTCAAGAGAGCTGGGAAATGAGAGAGGGGAGCAGTGGCCGGACCCCGCCAGGGCATCCATCCCTGCCAGCACTCACGCGGCTTTTTGGTGGTGACGTTGACGGCGGCGCTGGAGGGGCCGGTGCCAGCCGTGTTGTAGGCCCTGACTGCCAGGTGGTAGAGGACATTGCCCCTCAGGTTGCTGACTTTGGTGGATGTTTGGTTCCCCACCGTGCGGATCCTTTTGGCGTTTTCCTCCTTCTCGTCGTGCCGCCAGCAGCGCACCTGGGGGCAGAGCAGGGCTGAGGCAGGGCAGGGCTGGGCCAGAGCAGGGCTGTGGCAGTGCCCGGCCCCAGAGGGGCTGGCAGCACCCCCTTGTCCCTGTCACCGGCCCAGATGTGCTCCCAGGGACAGCTGCTGCTCCCTGCCACCCTCCCTGGCCCTGCTGGGCACCAGCCTGGCTGCAACGCTCCCTTCTCGAGCCTGGCCACTCAGAAAGGTGGAACTTTTAACCTTGTGAGAGAATGGTGGAGTTTTTAACCTTGTGAAAGAATGGTGGAATTTTGAACCATGTGAAAGAATGGTAGAATTTTTAACCATGTCAGAGAATGGTGGAATTTTTAACCTTGAGACAGAATGGTGGAACTTTTAACCATGTCAGAGAACATTGGAGTTTTTAACCTTGTGAGAGAAATCTCTGTGCACTAAAGAGGCAAAGAGAAGCAAATCCACTTCAGGAACACACCCATGGCAGGAAGAGCAGCACGAGGACATCTCTGTGTCCCCTCAAGGCTGGCTGCTGAAAGGATCCTGCATTGTTTCCCATACCTCATATCCCTGAAAGGATCCTGCATTGTTTCCCTTACCTCATATCCCTGAATTCTTCCTTTGTGCTGGCTCTCCCATGGGGGAGCCCAGGAGACTTCGACGTCTGAGGCAGAAATGCTTCTGGCCAAAACAGTGGTAGGGGCTCTCGTTGGCTCTGGGCAGTTAAAAATAGAAGTGAGACTTTTCAATTCTATGTTCAATTAGTCCCAAACACCAGGGGATTTATTTTCCTCATTGCACAAGGAAGGAAGCAAACAAACGTCCACGTTTCAAACCGATGGCCTGTCAGGCTGTGCTCCCTCAGAAATAATAAGATGTCATTACCAAACTCAACCCAGAATACCGTGTACTGTAATTAGGACAAGTGGGAACATTTTCTAATCAGTGGACATTAATTCATACTAAATCTCCACAGAATTCTTCCCAGATTACATATTACTTTTCCATTAATATCAAAAGATTTCATTATGATTAATGTTATTTTAATGACTATTGAAAAGAATTAATCACGGTTCGCCATTTATTATGAATCAGAGCAAGGCTGAGGTATCAAAGGATGTGTCAAGGTGGAAACCAAACCCTTTCAGACCCTGTTACATACAAGTAAAGATATTATTAAAGAAAGGCCTTATAAAATTGTGGTTTAGGCCTGGTTTAGGGAGAGAAGGCGAGGAGGGCTCATCTCTACCTTCCTCTGCCGAGTAGACGACGGTGACGGGGCTGAAGGAGCCTTCGCCCTTGTTGTTGTAGACGCCCACCTTGACCTCGTAGGGCGAGAAGGGCGGCAGGCTCTCGTTGCGGAACACGTAGCGCGCGGCGTCGGGCGAGGCCACCACCGTCTGCATCCAGCTGACCGTGCCCAGCGGCCGGAACGCCACCACGTAGCCAAAGCCGCCCCCGTTCTGCAGCTCCTCGGGCACTGTCTGTGGGCAGGGACGGTTTCAGCGCACACTGACCTGCCCCGGGGCACCCGCGGATCCCTCTGGGGCATCTTCGTTCCTAGGCTGGGCTTGGGGATCTCAGAGGTCTTTTCCAAACTTGTTAGTTCTGGGATTCTGGGATTGTGTGATTCTGTGATTCTGGGATTCAGTAATTCTGGGATTGTGCGATTCTGTGAATTTAGGATTCTGTAATTCTGGGGTTGTGCGGTTCTATAATGCTGGGATTCTGTTATTCTGGGATTTGGTCATTCTGTGATTCTGGGATTCTGTAATTCTGGGATTCTGTAATTCTGGGATTCTGTAATTCTGGGACTCTGTAATTCTGGGACTCCGTGATTCAGTAATTCTGTGATTCTGGGGTTTAGTAATTCTGTAATTCTGGCATTCTGTACACAGCACGGGAGATGGAAGTGTAGGAGGTCCTACGTCACATCCAACCTGAATTCACCCCATCCTGCCTGCACCAGAGCCTTTCTGCTCCATGAAACAGGAAGCAGCACCTCCAAAACACACTTTTCCTAAAGAGAATTTCCCTTCCCTCCCTGCCTGGATGGGGCCTCCACTGCTGATGTAATTTTAGGCTTTCTGGAGAGGCTGAGGTTTGCTGGGGTGAAGCAAGGGCACAGTTTCTGCTCTCCCAACACACATGCAGCTGCTCTCATGCCTTTGGGATCACACATGAAGCCCCAAAGAACACACCCTGGACACACTGACACTTCCTACCTGAGGCTTGCAGCCCCCTAAAAAACTACACTAAACCCAAAGGTTCCAAAAGTATTAAAATAATCCATAATAATGGGCCACCCTCCCTGAGGTGTCCATGGAACTTCAGCACAGGTTACTGCTGGCGACTGCATCCTACTCTGTGTTGGAAAGCTCACATAAAGAAAAGGCCTCTGGACATTTAAAAGAGTAAAACCACTCTTCTATCAAAACACAAATGATATTTTGTGCAAATTACATCTCAGACCAATGGCTGATGTTCTGGCCATGTGTGTTTTTGAACCATATTGCAGTATCTTTAGGAGACATGGCGTAACTAATTAGCCCAACAGAGGAGGAAATTTAGCACATTGAGCTGTGTGGTGAGGACAAAAACCCATTTAGAGGTTTTTAATAACCTCAGAAATATCTCTGGCGATTCATTCTGCCAACTTGGTCAGAAATAGTGCTAAATGGAAGCGTTAGCATGTCTAGTGGAGTTCATTATTAGGAGAAATATGCCAGCTGCATCGCATCACAACATGAAAATATGAGCAGACAAATGACTAAAGTTCTAACCCTATCTGCATTAAGGAATATTAAACATTTCTCTTCTCTGCATCTCCCCTCACTGGCTGCCATCAGCAGCAATGAAAGCCAGCATGCCTTGTGCTGGCTCTGAGCTGTTTGCTGCCTTATATCCCACGGAGGAGGAGGAGGGAGGAAGATGGGAGCCAGCACAGCTAAATTCCCCAAATTCCCCACCAGCTCAGAATGTTCCAAGCCTGTTTTTTCTCTTGGGTGGCTCCTGGCCATCCACATTTTGCCTTGTGGATGTGCTGGGAGTCAGGGGGAGCTGAGCTGGTGGCAAATCCTGCTCCCCATGTTCCTGCTCCCCACTTCCCTGGGGCTGGGGTCAGCCCATGCTTTAGCCCCCTCGGAGCAGCTGGGCTGTTTTTATCACACAGTCTGGGCTTTTTTACAGCCAACCCTTTGAAATCCACAGAATGCTCAGGGGGCTGGGGTGAGACTCACCTCCCAGGTAATGACCAGCTCGGACTTGCTGCCTCCACCTCCACTGACATTGGCTGGGGTCACCTCAGGGACTGCAGAAAGATAAATGCAGAAGATGGATGCGACAGCCTTGGAACCCAAAACCCACATGGAGATGGAGCAGAGCTGTGCAGCAGCAGGACACTGCTGGCCTTCCCCTGCTGGGGCCACCAACTGTTAAAATGACTAATTTGCCATGGCAAACAGCACATTAAAAGTGTGTCAACAATAGTGCATTAAAAGTATGTCAATTAACTTGTGTATTCAGTCTCTAATTGTTCAGTTTAAACATTTGTCCTCCATTAAAAAAGGTCTTTTATTTATTTCCCTGTTTCACGTTCAGTTCTTATGTGGAACAGAGGAGCCACCTGCCAGGGCTTCCCCACTGTTGGGGAAGATGAAACAGGAAAGCCTTATAAATATGATTGCCTGGCAAAAGATTTTGAGAATATAGAAACTATAAGTGAGATTGAAATGAAAGCAAGCTTTGAGATCCCTCAGTTACTGAATGACTGGAAAACAATGGTGTGGCCAGCTGAAGGTGATCCCCTTTTGGTGAATTAACACCCTCTGCTTGCAGACAGGCCCAAGGGTCAGAGCAGACCCTACAGCTTGGCAAAAGAGGTCCAAAGAGGAGTTTTTAGGGTTTAAAATGTAACACAGTGTGGTAATGTAGCGATTCTTATAGGCTATATGTAAATGCTGTAGGATTTGTATCTTGTACTAGACTGGTTAGTGAGAATCAGAATATTCAACACAGAAAATTTATTGTATTGTAACAAGAAACTTGACCTCTTACTCTCTTACCCTCCCTCTCTCTCTCGTCCTCTGTACCACTCTCTTTACTTCTCTTTACTGCTCTGAGCTGTGGCTGGCAGCTCCCAGCAGGGCCCTGCACTTGGCCCTTTGCAAGAAACCCCAAATTCCAAGCCCTGGCTTCTGAGATCTCTGGTCTCCATCCATCCCCGCCATCCCACCCCCGACGCGCCTGCACCCACAACCGGGGGATCTCCTGGCATTTATTGCACAAAGGTTTCACCCTCAGCCCCCGTGCCCAGCCCCACTTACGAGCCTCCTCAGTCCTCCTCTTCTCTGAGGGGCTGCTGGGCTCCCCGATGCCGATGAGGTTGGCAGCCACCACCCTGAACTCGTACTCCACCCAGGGGTTCAGCCCCACCACCGTGGCCGTGAACGTCCTGCCGTCGATCACCTCTGGAACTGGGGTGCAAGGACATTAAATATTAAAATACTGCTGGGAGAAAGCACAGGGGAATTTCATTTCCTTACAGGTCTTAACATAAGTAGTACTTGGTAAATTTTCTCTCGTCTTTCTAACATTTTGCCAACTGCAAAGAAGTGAACTCGTACTCCACCCAGGGGTTCAGCGCCACCACTGTGGCTGTGAACATCCTGTCATCAATGATCTTGGGAACTGGGGTGCAAGGAAATTAAATATCAATAGTAAAATACTGCTGGGAAAAAAGCACAGGGAAATCCCATTTCCTTAGAGGTGAGGGCTTAGCATAAGTACCAAGAAGAATTCGTAAATTTTCTCTCATCTTTCTAACATTTTGCCAACTGCAAAGAAGTGAACTCATAATCCACCCAGGGGTTCAGCCCCACCACTGTGGCTGTGAACATCCTGCTATCAATGATCTTGGGAACTGGGGTGCAAGGAAATCAAATATAAATATTAAAATACTGCTGGGAAAAAGCACAGGGAAATCCCATTTCCTTAGAGGTGAGGGCTTAGCATAAGTACCAAGAAGAATTCGTAAATTTTCTCTCATCTTTCTAACATTTTGCCAACTGCAAAGAAGTGAACTCATAATCCACCCAGGGGTTCAGCCCCACCACTGTGGCTGTGAACATCCTGCTATCAATGATCTTGGGAACTGGGGTGCAAGGAAATCAAATATAAATATTAAAATACTGCTGGGAAAAAGCACAGGGAAATCCCATTTCCTTAGAGGTGAGGGCTTAGCATAAGTACCAAGAAGGATTGATAAACTTTCTCTCGTCTTTCTAACATTTTGCCAACTGCAAAGAAGTGAACTCGTACTCTACTCAGGGGTTCAGCCCCACCACTGTGGCCGTGAACATCCTGCTATCAATGATCTCTGGAACTGGGGTGAAAGGAAATCAAATATCAATATTAAAATACTGCTGGGAAGAAGGCATGGGGAATCTCATTTCCTGAGAGGTGCGGGCTTAATGTAAGTATCAAGAAATACTTGGTAAATTTTCTCTCATCTTTCTAGCATTTTGCCAACTGCAAAGAAGCGAAAGAGGCAGCATTAAGCCCCTCTGCTTTATTGCAGAAATTCCTGCAATTAAAGAGTTTCTCCAAAATTGCCACAGTTTGGGAACAAAGTGTCATGACAACAGGTTTGGAGGGTCTGTATTTTTCTCTTTTTGAAAAAGGAGACAACACTGTTGTCTCTGTTTAATGGCTACTGGAACAAAATTAACCTGTGACGGAATGAGCAATCACATCATGGGATTTTTCCCTCTATCAGGAAAATAATTCTCCTTAAAGACAAGCTGGATGACACTGTCTGTCCCTGAGGGATGTCTTTATAGACCACAATTACTGTTGTATATCTCCAGCATGGCAACAAGAGATAGGAATTCATTCTGTTTTCCCTTAAACATTCATGAGAAAAATGGGTGAGTAATGGCACTGACTGCACCCTAAATCTTTGGGTTGCCAAACCTGAAACTACTTAATAAGAGCAGTGCTCTGCAGCCAGGGAAATTGCTTTTCACACCAGGGGCCAGAGCTGGCCAAAGCAGCCCTGGGTGGGTGCTGAGGAGTTACATACAGGTAAAAATCTTATAAAAGGCTTGTAAAATCAGGCTTTATTACTTCAGCTGAGCTAATAGCTAGCCTGATAAGTTCCCGTGAGAAACTTGGCAGCTTTCATAAAAATAGAATCCTGTAACACTGAAAATCTACTTATTCCCTTATGAAAAAAATTATAAGAATGAAAATCAGTTTATGTAACAATCTATTCTTATGAAAGAATAGAAAGAAATAATAGAAATAGAAAGAAACAAAAGATTAGAAAAAAATTAGAAATAGAAACAATCTATTCTTATGAAATTTACACCTATAAAAATTAAAAGTTGATCCTGTGAGAATCTATGAAAAAAACCCCCAAAAACTATCTAAAAAGAGAAAAGTCTGATAAACATGTACCCTAACCATTACCAACCAATAAACTGAGTTTTGAGAGATCATTAGCCAATCAGACTCAAACACAACACCTAATATGAACAAAACAAATAAAAATCCAGCTATCCTCAGTTCTGTTGTTGGGAGGGTCCCCAGGACAAGGTGAGAGATGAGAATCTGACTCCAAGTTCTCAGAAGGCAGATATATGATATAATATGATATATTATAATTACATTCTAAAACTATACTAAAGAAAGAGAAAGGATACATCAGAGGGTTAGACAAGAAGAATAATAAAAACCCATGACAGAGTCCAACACAGCTGATGGTGATTGGTCATTAAATTAAAACAATTCACATGGAACCAATCAAAGAGGCACCTGTTGGTAAACCATCTCCAGACCACATTCCAAAGCAATCAGATAATTATTGTATTCTTTATAATTATTGCTATAATGATTGTTTATATTAATACTGCTAAAATTATTGTTTATAATTATTGTTATAATTAATAACTACCGTTTACATTTCTTTTCTGAGGCTTCTGAGCTTCTCAGGAGAAAAACCCTGGTGAAGGGATTTTTGAGGAAATATCACGGTGACAATCCTGCTCCCTCAAGCAGCAGCATGCCGTCCCTCCCTGCAGCCCCTGGGTGGGTTCCCCCCGAGGTGTGTCCCCCCAGGTGTGTCCCCCCAGGTGTGTCCCCCCAGGTGTGTCCCCCAGGCTGCCTTACCTGTGCTCACCGCCTGCCAGCCCACCGAGAAGGGCGTGCGCGCCTGCACCACGTACATGGTGATGGGGCTGTGGTTGTCTGCCCCCGGCCTCCAGGACAGCTGGGCCGTGCTGTCTGTCACCTCCTCGATGGTCACGGCCTCGGGGGGGCCCGGGGGACCTGGGGGTGCAGCAGAATCCGTGACAGGAGGAGGAAGAGCCGGGTTCACCTTCCCGAGGGACTGGAGGAGCAGGCGCTGGGTTCACCGTCCCCTCCTGTCAGAATCTCTGCTGGTCACAGTGACCCTGAGATATGTACAAGCTTTTTTTTTTTCCCCAGCCTGGCTGTCAAAGAAGGATTTTTCTGTTCTCATTCTCAAGGTTGTTTATTGTTTTTTATCTATCACATTCTTTCCTTGACCCGCTGAGGTCTGTCTGGCAGGTCAGGTTCAGGCACTCTGCCTGCCCTCAGGGTGGTGTTATCTTTTTATACTAAAAACTACCTGTACCTTATTTACCATAACTTCCCAATACCTATCACCTTTGTTAGACAGTGAGCTTCTACTCTACACCAATCTAAAAGGGCCAACATCACCCAGAACATGGAGGCTAGGAAGAAGAAAGAAGGACAAGGCACGCCCAAATTCCTCCATCCCATGCCCCCATTCTAAAAACCTCAAAAATCTCTTTTTCACCCTGTGACAAACTAACTATTATTCTACTTAAATCCTACGACACCACCAACAACAGCAGCAAAATTCAAATACCTCTTACAATCAGGTCTGCAGCAGCTGAGAGCTTGTCCACACTTGTTTGCACCATGCAGACGTATTTCCCTGCGTGCTTCAGCTGGATGCTCCTGATCATCAAATCACCAGCTGAGTCCTGCTGATAAAGGAGGGAAAAGTGGTTACAATCACTCTTTAATGAGCCCTAAACATCATTATCACATGAAGGCCACTGTGACTAATGGGTTTACTTTATGCTGGCTGATGAAAACATCAGCAGTACGAGCCATGGCCTGTTGAAAGGATGGGAGCCTGCCTGGAAGGTGGGAGAGGGAGCATCCCTAAAATCCTGGCTCCTGCAAGGAGCAGGGCTGGGGGCTGTTCAGCACTTTCCCCTTTAAAAACACGTGACAGTGCAGGACAGGTTCACTCTGATTGCTCCTTTTTCTCTCTGGATATCCAATTTTTACCCTCTCTGCCATCCAGAGGCCCAGGTTGTGTCTCCATCCCTCCTGCAAGGGAAGCCCAGCCCAAATTTCCAAATTTGGAGATAGCAGCAGTAGTTTCATGGCTTTGTGTCCCAGCCAGCAATTTGATTGCCCAAGACTTTTGTGCTGAAGAACACGAGAGCAGAGCTCTCTGAGGGAATCTTGCATCACACACCAGCAGTAATTTGTTTTCCAAACGCCAAGTGCAGGTCTGATTAATTGTTGAATACAACTAATTAGGTTTCTGGATGCAGTGGATGCTGAGAGCCTCTCTCAGTTTCTCTCCAGACACAAAGCATTTGATACATTGGGAATCTCAGGGAAACCTCGTGATTGTGGCCTTCGGACTGAGGAATATTAATAAAGTTTGTAATTTTAGCTCTGTGGGCACAACAGGAGCAGTCACCCCAAAAAGCCATGGCTGCTGCTGTGAGCCCTGTGCATCAATCTGTGAGTTCATCTTTTAATGATTTTTTTTAAGGGATAAGAGCAAGGCTTGGGAATTGCATCTCCTTTTCCTTTCAGCATTAAATTTCACTCCTGACAAATGCAAACATGAACTGTCACCATGCCTGAGACCTGTTGCTCTCTAAAACCTCCCTCAGAGCAACATGCAAAACCCTTCCCAGTTTTCTTCCTCTGCTGAAAATTTTCCATTTCTTCCCTCCTTTTTCTTGCTGCCTTCATCCAATTCCTTCTGTTAGCAGCCTTTTCTGCAGGACCCACCTTGTCAGATTTGATACTTACCCCTCCAACCTTTTCAAAGTGGTCCCCATCTTTGTCAAAGTCTATCAGGTGCCCATTGAAGGACCAGGTGAAGGCGATGTCCAGGGAGTGGTCGTGGGACACCTGGCAGGGCAGGACAATGCTTTCTCCAACTGTGACATCCATGCTGAAAGGGGACACCATGACCCGCGTAGGATCTACAAACAACAAAGAAAAAGGGGGGAAAAAGGATTATTCTCATTCTCCTGAGGAGCAGAGACATTGCAGGGCTGAGAGAGATCCTAAGCAGTGATTCCTTAGGAAGGGCCTTAAATCAACAAGTGAATTATTCCATCTTTGGGTTTATCCTTCCTCTAGTTGTTGGATTAAAAATAATAAACTTAATAAACCCTCCAGAATCCCCTTCCAGCCACCATCCCGATGAAGAAGGAGGAAAGAAAAGAGTGCAGCAGATCTGAAAGGCTCAATTACAACTTTTTATCAGAGATTCTCTTACTTAAATCTTCTCACTTCAAAGAGTTGTTTCACACATACATTGCTCACCATGGTTATCAAAAAGCTGTTCTGTCATTCCTAAATTAAATGTAAAATCTGCAAAACTGGAATAAGAAGGTTGTATTAAAACCAGGAGTTTTTAACCTGGGAAGGCAAAGATCAGGTAGAGATTATTGTTGTTTTATTTACTGAGAACTGGCCACGCTCTGAGGGATGGCTCCACATCTCACATCCTCTCCTTGGGCCCCCACAAAGAATAAAGGAAAATGCTGAGTGATACCAACAGAACCTTGCCCAGCATGGAGCCCAGACTTTGAAGTGAGTCAGGCAGGGGCAGTTCAGGGTCTGAAGCAGAAGGGGGTGCCCAAACCAGGACATTTCCAAAGGGAAGCCCCAGAGCAGGGTGTGTGACACTGCAGGGTCTGTGTCACACACAGGCAGCAGCTCCACCCTGTTCAGGACTAACCCTGATCCCCTTCCCACAGCTGGGGCTCCACAGCTCCTCCAGCACTGCTTCAATTGTCTGTTTTTCACCCCAGTGTGAGTGGGGCTGGCACAGGAAGATGAGCCATGACACATTATGCAGACTGCAGCTCCTCGTCTGTGCCCGTGAATTCCCTCTGCCTCTCAAGTTAACATTTCTCTTCCATTTCTGTTGACAAAAATGCAGCAATTTTTTCCACAGGGCCTCAGAGGAAATGAAAAGGAGAAAAAATATTGCTTAACAATGAGACCAAAAGTCTGAATATCATACAGAGATAGATATTTTTGCTTATTCCAAAAATCTACTCTGCACAGCTGTCATGCTAAAATAATACCAGTATTATTCAATCTCTGGTACATGACACCAAAATCTCAACAACTTCTTCCTGAGCCTATTGCCCAGCTGCTTAATTCTCTGCTAAAATAATAAAGATACAGCAGCACAGATATGGACTGGGCAGAGCTGCTCACAGAAATCCAGGGGATGCAAAGCTGTTCCTGCATTTTCAGCCTTCTCAAAAGTCTGCAGGAGGTGGCGAGAAAGATTTTGTTGCTGTCTAGAGAGATTTCAGATCGAGTCTCAGGGACTTGGCTGTGTTATCTTGGACAAGTTCAATTTGTCTGTATGTTGTGTTCACTTCTGACCAAGCAGAGGAGCTCTTAGAACAACTTGTATGACACTTAATTAATCAATGAATTAACACATTAAATATTTCTCAGGTGTTTATAAACATGAAAGGAATGAAGAATATAAAGGCTATAAATATATAGATATATAATATGTAGAATATATAATTTATATATAATTTTTATATTAATATATAATATAGAATATATAATATAGAATATATAATATATAATTGTAAAGAATTTTAGAATATAAAATAGATTCTAGAATAAAGAATTCTGGTACGTAATTTGTATTCCAGAATTCTATACAATTACATTTATAGAATATATTAGATATAAATATTAATTAAATATTAATTAAATTTAATAAAATATTCTTTATGGAATAGTTATAGTCTAGAATATAGTTAGAATACTATAGTTTTATATAGAATATTAGAACATTATAGGTTTATATAGTTAGAACTTTATAGGTTTATATAAACCTGCAATAGAGAGAACAGAATAGAAATATAGAAGTATAGAAGTATAGAAGTATAGAAGTATAGAAGTATAGAAGTATAGAAGTATAGAAGTATAGAAGTATAGAAATATAGAAATATAATTCTAAGATTTATATAAATGATATCAAGAAATGTGTTTGCTGGAGGCCAGGGCAGCTCAGCACAGCTCCTGGAAGAACTCTGAGTGCCTGGTGCTTCCAAAAACGCCTGCAGGTTTCAGGGAATCCTGGAATCATTCAGGTTGGAAAAGATCTTTTAAGGTCACCAAGTCCAACCACTCCTCACCACTGTCCCCTGTCCCACACGCACACCTCAGTGAAATCCCTCTGGGCAGCTGCAGGAACCTTTCCCTGGGGAATCCCTGCTGCCATCCACCCTGAGCCCGGCCTGGAGCATCCCTGGGGTGGCAGGAGCACAGCTGGATGTGACGCTGGCAGGGACAGGCTGTAGGTGTCACTGAAGGCTCGGCAACAGCAGAGCTCCTTCCCTGCCTGCCTTCCCCACCAGCACTCTCAGAGGATGCTCTCTGTGGGACAGAGGTGACACTTGCCAGTTTTCTGTGGTTTTTCCAGAGGCTCCGAGCAGCCCGGGAGCTCCTGGGGGCTGGAGCAGACCCTGCTGGCCCCGGCACAGCTCTGGGTGCCCAGCCCTCCCTGCTGGGGGCACCGAGGTCACCCCAGCTCGTGTCACCTCCTTCAATGCCACCTGAAATCCTGATTTTCCTGCCTCGCCTCCCCCAGCTCCCCCAGCACAGTGCCCGAACTGTCTGGCTGATTCATGGATTTGCTGTATCCTACAAGAGATTTTAACTAATCTTCTTTCTTCTTTAGAAGAAAGGGAGCTGAGCATCACCTCCCATCTGTGGGAAGGCTGTGATTGCTTCCCTTCTGTCCTTTATCAGCTGCCCATCATCAGCCATGAGGGAATCTCCTGATCCTTTTGGGATGCATTTTGGGATGCATTTCCAGCTGCATTCCCAGGCTGCAGCACCAAGGATAAGGCCTGGGGGTCACAATCTATGAGGGAACCACCCCAATGGATGGGGTGTCCATGGGGAGGGAGGATTTGTTCAGGGAAGGCAGCTCTGCTTGTCACATCCATCTGCAGATGTGCAGGACGTGACACGGGCTGCTGTGGCAGCACACCAGTGACACAAACCTCAGCAGGGGCTGACACTCACAGAGAATGCTTTTTTTCCCTTAAAAAATAGGTCAGAGCAGCTTTGGAATGAGGCCAGACACGGTGTCAGCAATTGTGTGCCAGAACTGTCACAGCAGAATCCTCACTGACCAGGGGGCTTTTCCCAGACCAGGTGGACTCAGAATCACATTCCCAGTTTGGCTCAGCCCTGGGGATGGGTGAGGCACTCCAGGATCCAGCCCAGCCCTGCAGGCGAGAATATCCAATTACAGGCGAGAATATCCAATCACAGGTGAGGATACCTGAGTGCAGGTGAGGATATCCAATTACAGGTGAGGATATCCAATGGCAGGTGAGGATATCCAATTACAGGTGAGGATATCCAATGGCAGGTGAGGATATCCAATTACAGGTGAGGATATCCAATTACAGATGAGGATATCCAATGGCAGGTGAGGATATCCAATTACAGGTGAGGATATCCAATGGCAGGTGAGGATATCCAATGGCAGGTGAGGGTATCCAATGGCAGGTGAGGGTATCCAATTACAAGTTAGGATATCCAATGGCAGGTAAGGATACCTGAGTGCAGGTGAGGATATCCAATGGCAGGTGAGGATATCCAGTTGCAAATAAGGATATCCAATGGCAAGTGAGGATTAGATAAGCAAAAGAGGAGGAAGAGTACCAAATGAAGAGGAAGGTTGCTCCAGTGTGGGCACAGACTTGGAGTAATTTGGAATAAAATGAGTTTTCCCCCTCACTTTCTGTCTGACCTTGAGCAAGTCATTAAAAGTCTCTGCTGCCTTATTTGCCCAGCTTATAAAATAAAATGGATCAGGCCTTCATTAGGAACTGTTTTAGGTAAGGATATCCAAGTGCAGGTGAGGATATCCAGTTTCAGGTGAGGATATCCAATTACAGGTAAGGATATTCAATAACAGGTAAGGATATCCAGTTTCAGGTGAGGATACCCAATTACAGGTAAGGATATCCAATACCAGGTGAGGATATCCAATACCAGGTGAGGATATCCAGTTTCAGGTGAGGATATCCAATTACAGGTAAGGATATCCAATACCAGAGAGGATATCCAATACCAGATGAGGATATCCAATACCAGGGGAGGATATCCAGTTGCAGGTGAGGATATCCAATACCAGGTGAGGATATCCAATACCAGGTGAGGATATCCAATAACAGATGAGGATATCCAATACCAGGTGAGGATATCCAATACCAGGTGAGGATATCCAATAACAGATGAGGATATCCAATACCAGGTGAGGATATCCAGTTGCAGGTGAGGATATCCAGTTGCAGGTGAGGATATCCAATACCAGGTGAGGATATCCAACACCAGGTGAGGATACCCAATGGGTGCTGAGCAGACAGTGGGACCTGCAGTGCCAGCCTGGCTGCTGGAGGAGCACAGAATGTCACACTCCAATAAAGGCTGAACTGGAACATGCTCAGGAGACGCAGCTCCTGTTGTTAAATTGGTGCAATTGAGCATTCAGAGGCAGACTAAACTCAGAAGGGATAATGTCAGCATTTCCAAGGCTGGCTGCAGCTAATACCTAAATGCTTATTTAGACATCTAGCCCAGCACACAGGAGGAGGTCAAAGGAGAAGGAACAGAAGGGAATACTTGGATTTTCACATTTTTATCCAGAACAAAAACCCTGAAGAAATCAAAACTCCCCTGCACAGCCCCCAAATTAGCAGTTCTCTCAAACTGTCTTACTTCTAAAGGAAATTTTCCAAAGACTTACTCCTCTCTCTCTTCTTCCAGCCTTGCCTTCATTCCATGCTGCTGGGAAGTGAATGGGAATGTTGTACAAGATCCTACAGAATCATGGCACAATTAAGTTGTAAAGGGCTCCAAGATCATTAAACTGATCATATTCCAAACTTCAGCCTGCTCTGAGGTCTGCAGTACCTGTCCCTCTCCCATTCCCTCTTCTGCCTGAGCAGGGAAGGTCTGTTGGAAATACTCCTGACTGCTGATATTCCTTATGAGGACCTGGGCTGATTAGCAACAAATTCCAGTTTGATTAACCAGCTAATTACCTAATTCTCTCAGACTAGTGTTACGGTGTTAAAGATCCAGATATATTCTCCTTATCTGCATAAACCATTTCCTGTACAAGATTTTTCTTGTAGATGAACTATAACTCGAGCATTTGGGACTCATTTTCCTCAATTTTTTTTTTTTTTTGAACGCCAGCATGTTCACCAATTCCATTTTGGCTTTTATCAGCAGGAGTTAATAAATGCATCTCAGATCAATGTCCTCTATTTGCAATGACATTTTACATTATTGTATTGATTCCAAGGCACATCATGTCTGGAGATAATAAAAATCAATCCTGGAGGATGTGGTTTCTATGAGCAACCAAAGAATCAAAGTCCAATACATGAAAATACTCAAATTTGCTCTATTTTTTTTCCTTTCTGTTTGTGAATGAAATACTTATCCAGGACCATAAGGCCAAAAGCCTGTGAGACCTGACTGGTGAAACTTCTGGGAGCTTTGAGTGCTCTGTCATGAGAGAGGGGAAAGAGGGAAAGAGTGCAGGAGAGAGGGAAATACAACTCTGAATTAAAGAGATTAAAACCCAGTGAATGACTGAACACAGAGAGGAATTAGCAGAGCAAATTACAGCTGAATGGACTGAGTACTTCACGGGGCATGGCCAAAATTGGGATGAAAAAGCAATGGGGAAAAGGTTAAGTATTTACAGTTTTTGGCCTTTAAAATATCCCACCTGTGAGCTGTGCTGAGTCACACAGATGCTTTCAGGAGCAGGCACTTGGCTTTTATGCCAATTTATCCCTTTTTCCCCTGCAATCAGCTATTACACACATTCTTAACAGGAGATTCTGCAGCATTTCCACCCTCTGGTGTGTACTGTGGCAGTTCAGCCTAATAAAATATAATCCTATTAAAAGCAGACACTATCAGTTCTGAAAAGGGACTTCAGGGCTGGGACTGAAGTCACTTAGCTCTGATTTTAGAAACATTTGTGATTAGTGATTAGAGCTTTCCATGCCATCAGGCAGCACAGATCTCTGCAGTGAGCCACAGCCCTGTGTTCAGCAGGGATTAGGGGAGGCAGGGAGGGAACATCTGGAACATCTGGAACATCTGACCTTTCCTGGGAGAGCACAAACCCAATCCAGCAGCACACTGGCTGGGCTGGGCCTTGAGGATGTGCTCAAATTGCTCTGCTGAAGGAGGATCCTTATCTTGTTTGGCTGAAATCCCCTCAGCAGTGTGGGGACATGGGATTATTTCAGTGGGAGCCTGAGCCCCTTTGTCAGGAATTTTCTGTGAGGATTGGAAAGCTGTTGTAAGAGGAGACTTTGGCTGTTTCTCCCTGTGATCTGTCCCTTCCAAGAGCAGCAGTTCCCTCCTCAGCTCCACTGAAGGGCTTCCCACAGATGGGAAACTCTCCGGGGCTGATGGCAGAGTGTCCCTGGCAGGATTGGGTGCCCCCAGTGCCCAGAAGGGATGGGCAGCACTCAGGGGATTGCATTCTGCACACCCCACCTGCATTTCTGGGTGGCTGGATAAAAAAATGAAGGTTTAAATCTGAAATGAAGGTTATTTACATCTGAAAACACATTGAGAATGGAACCGCACAGGGGGGATGCTGAGGAGGGGTGTGCCATTAGAGCAAATTCAAAGCCAAAACATCTGAAAATACACCCACTCCAGTGAGAGTGCAGGGAGGGAGGAGAGCCCCCAGCACTCCACTTTAACCTCCCTTTTACCCAGTGCAATGCAATCTGATCAAATCAAGCTCTCTCCACACAATTGTCACCAAGCAAATCACACGTAATGGGCTCTGGAGATGACAATCAAATCCGTCACTCAGGGAAATTTGTTCCTGCTCTTTGCAGCAGGATGCAACGGAGTCTGATTACAGCAGGAACCTCAAACATCCTCCAACAGCTCTGCAGACTGAAATAAACCCCACTCCACTCCAGAGCTGCCTCCAGTGAGAGCTCCATGTCTGACAAATGACCCAGGTGCTGGTGACAACCCTTGTGGATAACCTGGGGAATTCACCTTTTGTGGGCCATCGATTGGGACGAGCTGATGTCTGTCTCTTCAGGTGGGGAATACTCTGCTGTCATTGCAGAAACGATGAGCACCTCCCAGAGAAGGTTAATCAGATACAGCAGAAATCACAGCTAATCTGAGATAAATTGCAGCTCGCTCAGGGATCAGTCACTGCTCTCCTGGTACCACAAACCAGGGGAATTGTGTAGATGGGGTTCCCTGGAGCCCAGGGACACGGTGCCCAACAACATTCTGCCCCTCAGAACAGCTCACCCTCTGGGGTTGGTTCTTTTATGGTGTTTTACAGGTTTTTATAGTGATGATCATAAATCAAACATTTCAGGAGGCAGCAGAGCAGCAGAAATACAACACGCAGACACTCAAACTGCAGAATCTCAGAGTGGCCGCCACAGTTTTGCATTTCTAAGGCACAAGTGTGAATTTTAGGCCTTTCCCACAGGAATTCTGTGCCTGTTACCCACCCTCCTCATCAGTACCAAGATGTTTGGAATTATCTGCCGTGCCAGAATAAATCCCAAATTAAGAGTCATTAGGAGCAGATGCCTCTTGAGCTGTCAAACTTAGGGAGCAGCCAGAAAATCCCTGGCTGGACTTTGCAGTGAGTGATCCTCAGCTTAACCATCCTTAATGTCACCCAGATCAGGGCTTGGCTGTGTCATCCCTGCCTGGGGATAAGCCAGGCTTGGTGTCCAGGACATTTATCAAGCCCAAGACATTCATCCTCCCACCTGCCATTGTGGGAAAGGAGCTGGAGGGGAGCACGTGAAAACAGGACAAGATTTGCTATTTTTCTACCTTTTTGTTTTTTTTTTTTTTTTTTTACTATTCCCTTTTAACTTGTGGCAAATACACAATATCAGAAAGTACCTACAAGTTAAAGTCAAACAGAGCACAACAACTGCAAACCTCAGGATGTTCCAAGGAGCTGGGCCAGGCACAGAAAGCAGGAGAAGGGGGTGATTTTAGCTGTGATCCCTCAGGGAATGATTTTAGCTGTGATCCCTCAGGGAATGAATGTGTCCCAGCTCCCATGGGGGGCACAGCACAGCACAGTTCAAACACCACCCTGAGCACTGGGACCTGGAGTCACAGCCAGATGGGAACAACTGAGCTCAACAATTCCATCAAAAAGAGGGTTAGATAAGCCAAAGAGGAGGAAGAGTGCCAGGTGAAGAGGAAGGTTGCTCCAGTGTGGGCACAGCCTTGGAGTAATTTGGAATAAAATGAGTTTTCCTCCTCACTTTCTGTCTGACCTTGAGCAAGTCATTAAAAGTCTCTGCTGCCTTATTTGCCCAGCTTATAAAATAAAATGGATCAGGCCTTCATTAGGAACTGTTTTGTCTCCCTGCACCACAGTGCACAGCAGATATTTTTATTTAAGATGAACTTTCCCTTGCTCACAGCAGCGTGAGCGAGCCTGACGCCCCAACACCTATTAGAGAACAAACCCCATGGCAGGGAGAGCAGAGCCAACCAAACAAACACTGAGACAGAGCTCCCTGGGCCAAGCAGGTCTCATTTGTTTCCCGGTGCAGATGAGGTTGGCTCAGGATGCCCTGTGCTCCCTGCTAAGGAAGTGACTCATTCTCATTAGTGGCACAGAGAGAAGACAAACCTCCCTTTTCTGGGGGCTGTGCTCCTGCTTTGCTGCCTGCTGCTGATGGCAGGGGCAGGGGGAGGCGGGATCACAGGTGAGATGAAAATAACAACCCCCAAGACCATTCCTCATTAGAACTGGCTCAGAGTCCTCAGCGCCTCCTCTGCTGAATAAATCTTCCCCACAGAGCATCATTAAAAAGTGTCCCTGACATTTTCTGCTGTTCTGTGGCATTTTGCCTCAAATTAGCCAGGAGTTTTTCTTATGTAAATAATTCCAGGGCCAGGAGCAAGGGCCAGCCTGCAAAGGCACACACAGGGAGGTGGAGGAGCAGCAGCTCCAACTCTGCTCTCAGCCTGGCTCCAGTGCTGGGCTCAGCCATGGGCTGGGCTGCTCTCCCAGACACTTCCACTCGTGGCTCTCTATATCAGACATATTTTATGCAAAATCCTTTCCTTAGGATTTTTTCTCCTGAGAAGCTGAGAGGCCTCAGAAATAAAATGTAAACATTGATTATCTGCTGCTGTGGGATGCAACAGGTGGGTCTGGGATTGGTCTCATGTGGTTGATTTTAATTAATGGCCAATCACAGCCAGCTGGCTCGGACTCTCTGGTCAGTCACTGACACTGGCTGGGGGCTATTTACAAATCCCAAACAGGACAGGACTGCTGGGACTGCCTTGAGCTGTTGGATTTTCCAGCATCAGCCTCATTCCATGGTGATGGCAATGGGAAGCTGCCAGCAGCTCACAGCCCAGGCAGCAGACACAGAACTCAATGTCACAACTCACTTTGTAAGTTTTTTGCCCAATCACACAAAGAAAAGCACATTGACAGTATTTATATCTGTGTAGTATCTATTCTATATTGACAGCAGTTCCATCCAACCACTATTAGCACAGGTACCTTTGGTTAAACAATGCTTGATTATTTCAAATACAATACCTGCTTGTGAGCCTTAAAACACAACGCACAGAGCTCCATTATTAAGCTTAGAACTTCCCAATATCTCACTAGATAAACTTTTCTGTAGCTTAGGGAGTTATTCTAGACAAGCCTTAATACACAGACCATTGTTCTATTTGTCCTTGCTTTTCTACAGTTTAAATAATTTTTCTGCTGACCAATCTCATGGCTGCTGCTTAGCTCTAATCACAGTTCTGCTGTATCTGAAGCCTGCCTTTTGCAGCTTTCCCAAAACCCTCTGATTTTGTGGATTCCCACAAGTCACAAGATTTTATTATCATTGTTTTCTATTCCTGTCAAGCCTTCTAAAATTTCTTCTATTCTTTTAGTATAGATTTAGTATATAATTTTCCTTTAATATAATATATATAATAAAATAATAAATCAGCCTTCTGAAACATGGAGTCAAGATTCTCATCTCTTCCCTGGTCCTGGCACCCCTGCAAACACCACCACAGCTCTCTCCTGCAGGGAAGGAATTCATTGTCAGCTGCTCAGTTTAGCTCCCAGGACTAATGGATTTTTACAGAGGCTTTTTACTGTGCCCTTAGGATGGGAACTGGAATTTTCACTGCTGAAATACTGCTGATTTCCTAAATAAACTCTGTATTCACATATATTCACAACAAACCTGGAAGAAAACACAGTGCTAAACCCTACAAATTGGATTGGTTCTTCTTGGCCCACTTAAAAACTTCAAATGAAAGCAAAGTTCATATTCTAAGCGTGTGTGTGACACACAGAGACAGAAACAACCAACCCAAGCCATGGCAGGTCAGTTCAGTGATGAAATTCCATGTATTCAGGAATTCAGGAACATTGCTACTTTGGGATAAAGACAAGAGTCTAATGTCTCCATGTGATGTGAGGGGATTGCTCATTATCTTGCACTAAAAAAAAGGAAAATCAGGTGGCAGGAATCCCTGATATTGAAGCATCTCCTCCCTCTCGTTCAGCAGTGCTGCAGACACCCCCTGACCTGTCCCAGGTTTGTCTGGGTGCCACCTGGATTTATTACCTGACAATAACTCTGATAATAACCTGCTGGCAATCCGGGCTCAGGGAGAGCACTCCCCTCAGCTCAAATCCTGAGTGTTTGGCTCAGGGAGAGCACTCCCCTCAGCTCAAATCCTGAGTGTTTGGCTCAGGGAGAGCACTCCCATCAGCTCAAATCCTGAGTGTTTGGCTCTGCTGAGCTGCTCCAAAGTGCCCCTGGGGAGATGCTCAACAGGGCTGGGATTTCCCCAAACGCTGTCCCAGATTCCTGCCTGCAGCACTCTCATCCTCCTCCTCCTCCTCCTCCTCTAATGCGCTCTCTGAACGCTTCCTCTGCCTCTTTGATGTAAAACACATCACCCTGGGGCCAGGCTGCTGGGAGTCAGTGATTTCAGGGACAGGAAGTTCATTTCCTTCATTCTCCCACGCTGCTTCCTTCATCCCCACCTGAAGCAGAGATCTGCAGTCATGGTTAGATATCATCATCATCATCATCTCCCCATCCCATCACACGGAATTCCTGACAGCTGGGGAGAGATGGGGACACCCTCCCCAGTGCCACAGCAGCTACAACAACCTCAGCTTTCTGTTTCACTGATATAACAACCTCAGCTTTCTGTTTCACTGATATAACAACCTCAGCTTTCTGTTTTACAGCTACAACAACCTCAGCTTTCTGTTTTACAGCTACAACAACCTCAGCTTTCTGTTTTACCGATATAACAACCTCAGCTTTCTGTTTTACACCTACAACAACCTCAGCTTTCTGTTTCACTGATATAACAATCTCAGCTTTCTGTTTTACAGCTACAACAACCTCAGCTTTCTGTTTTACCGATATAACAACCTCAGCTTTCTGTTTTACTGCTACAACAACCTCAGCTTTCTGTTTTACACCTACAACAACCTCAAGTTTTCTGTTTCACTGATATAACAATCTCAGTTTTCTGTTTTACCGATATAAGAACCTCAGCTTTCTGTTTTACAGCTACAACAACCTCAGCTTTCTGTTTTACCGATATAAGAACCTCAGCTTTCTGTTTTACCGATATAACAACCTCAGCTTTCTGTTTTACACCTACAACAACCTCAGCTTTCTGTTTCACTGATATAACAATCTCAGCTTTCTGTTTTACTGCTACAACAACCTCAGCTTTCTGTTTCACTGATATAACAATCTCAGCTTTCTGTTTTACACCTACAACAACCTCAGCTTTCTGTTTTACAGCTACAACACCTACAACACCCTCAAGTTTTCTGTTTCACTGATACAACAATCTCAGTTTTCTGTTTTACTGCTACAACAACCTCAGCTTTCTGTTTTGCTGCTTTCCCTTTGGGTATCACCCTGATTCACGCAGGCTTTGTGGAATTCCCACGGAACTCCTGCCTGGAAATTCCTCCCACTGCATGCCTGGAGAGAAGGACAAGCTCTCTGTGCCCTCCTCTGGCACAAAAACCAAATTCATCCCTCAGCGCAGGCTCAGAAGGCAGGAACTCCTTCAGCAAGGAGGAGAACGTTAAGCACAGCTTAAAATGTCCAGTGCAACTGTCATGGTTTCATTTCTGCCCACCAGAGGAGCTCCATGAATTAAAATCTCAAGGAGACAGAGCTGAAATTCCTGGTGGGTCCCCTGCAGAGGCACACAGAGCTGCAGGAACTGAGAGATGGCCCCTGATCTCTCAAATACCAGGGCTGGGCATAAAGAGAATATCCTGAGTTGGAAGGGATCGCCTTCCACTATCCCACTTTGCTCCCAGCCCTGCCCAACCTGGCCTTTTGTCCAGCACAGTAATTTAAATTATTTCTTATAAAACAGCGCATTTTTCATTCCCAGCCTGTTCCTCTGTGTCAATGTTGAGGTGCTGCATTGCAGTTCAAATTGATCAAATACTGTAAATTCTGGCAAAAAAAATAATTGTAAAATGTAAATTCTGGGAAAATCAATCCAGTTCCAGGGATGGAACAACCACAGCTTCTCTGGGCACCCTGTGCCAGGGCCTGACTGCAGAATAATTTGTTAATTATGATTTATGTCCAATCACACCATAAACTTACTCACACACACTGCATTTACTCAGATTTAGATGTGATCTATGGCTTTGTTTAAACCACTCTGGGCTTTCATTTGTATTCAAAAACTGACAAATATTTTAACCTTTCTGAAATGCAGCGTGTTAAAATAAATTGAAGTGAGTTGATGAAAACTGTTAATTAACCTGCTTTTGTCTCATTAAGAGTCTGTGTTTAAGCCACAGGTCATGTCTGCCAGCTGATGTGTGGATCTGATCTCCAGTGATGAGCCAAACCACCCAGTATTGTGCTGGCCATGGAGAACTCCTGAACCTCCTGCTTTTTTGGGACAGCTCAGAAAAATTCCTAAAACAAAAGTTCTGAGCTTTTAAAGGCATTATTCTTACCTTTTTTAAAATTTTTTTCCTGTGGTGGGAGAGGCTGCAATAATGCTGGCCCTGCAATACACTGTGGGTTTAAGGTAAAAACACAGAACAAAAATACTGGGTTTTTTCCCCTCTACAGGTTATTCAGACATAATGGTTGAACTTTTCTAAAAATATAATTTTTTCCCACTTTATGTGCTGAATCAGGTGTATCTACAAGCATCAGCACTTGCTGTGATGTTAATTCCATTATTTACCTGAGCAATTATCAGTTGTAAGAGCCTTGATGTGCCTGAAGGTTGGCTGGGGTTGGAAGGAGAAAGGAGAAGGTGGTGAGAGGGAAGAATCTGACATTTCCCAGACCCAGAGGAAACATTTCAGAGCTGCACCCCCTCCATCCCAGGCACACAGTACCTGCAGAAGCTGCTCCGTGGGAATTGATCCATTTGAATTCCTGCTTTGGAAAATATCACTCCAATAAGGCTGGAGATTAGTCCAAAAGTGGCACCAGAGCAAGGCAGGAGATCTATGCTTTTTAATATCGAGCTCTTCACCAAGATGACTTTTATCATGTTAATGGCTAAATCACACTGATTGTGAAGGAGCCAAAATGAGGCAATTAGTAAGGGCTGTGACAGCCCCAGCAAACGAGCACGAGGTTTGCACTGGGACCCAGATGGATCTCTTCAATATATTTCTTATTGTCTGCTTGTGGTAATATGTTCAATTAAACTAAAGCAGTACTACACAAGAACCTCTGAATTGCCTGGAAAAAAAATTAATTGTCTGCTGCAAATTTAATGAAGCTTAACACTTGTGCTATGTTTACAAGTTTTATTTGTTGTGAGCAGTAAGTGCTTACAAGAGAAAAAGAAACTCTGAGCTGACTTCATTCAGGCAGCCCTAAGAGCAGCCCAGTGGTGTTTGATTTTATTGCTGGATTTGATTTCATTGTCATCTCTCTCTCTGCCATTCACTGGTTTTGTCCTCAGCAGCTGACTGGGATTTTTCTTACCCTAGGAAAAACCTGAGAGCTCTCTCTGTGCTGTTCATTCACAGTTCAATGTTTGGGCACAAATCTATGATAGGACATGTCCCCAAAGGGGCCATGGCTGCTCACTCTGACCCTCATCATCATCATCCTCATCCTCAGGGTGTCACTGACCCTCCCCTGCTCACAGCAGGTGTGGAATCACAGAACCCTGGGACAGCCTGATGGGAAGGGACCACAGGGATCACCCAGGGCAGCCCCTGACCTGCACAGACACCCCGAATCCCACCTGGGCATCCCTGGGGGTGTTATCCCCAAATCCCACCTGGGCATCCCTGGGGGTGTTATCCCCAAATCCCACCTGGGCATCCCTGGGAGGGTTTTCCAAACCCTCCTGGAGCTCTGGGGCTGTGCCCATTCCCTGGGCAGCCTGGGCAGTGCCAGCACCCTCTGGGAATGAACCTTTCCCTAAAACCCAACCTAAACCCCCTGGCACAGCTCCGGCCATTCCCTGGGTCCCGTCCCTGTCCCAGAGCAGGATCAGTTGTGTTGGACAAGTTCACACTCAGAAAATCAGAAGCCAAACTTGCCTCTGAGCAGCCCAGGGAGGGGAGGATTTGGGGAAAGCTCAACAGCACAGGAGGCACCTGCTCCTCATTGTGGCACTTCTGTCGCCTCAGAATAATCGCAGCCTTTTTGCTTCAGCTAACTGTCAGAAAAACAGGGATGCTGACAGGATTCACAACAATTCCATCTTCCTTGGAGTGCTCTGGGGCTGCCCTGATTGTTCTGATGACCTCAGGTCCTCACCTGCACAGGGCTGGGATGAAAATCAGACTTTACCTGCCCAAGGTGTAACAAACTGGGGGGGGATTCACCTGCCAGTGCTGAAACTCAACCTGAGCCCCTCACACCTGCACAGGGTGATGTGGGTCAGCACCACACAGCAACCTGGGCTGCAGGAGCAGGGAAGTTGCCTCAAAGTCTGAAATCCTTGATCAAACCTTGTGTTCCAGATGAAGCAGAGCTCTTGCAGGCTGCAGGGACCCTGAGGGAGCTGCAGGATTCCAGCAGCTCAGATTGCAGCAGCTCAGATTGCAGCCCCAGCCTCTGCTGCAGGATTTCCCAGCCAGGGAAGAAGAATTTAAGAAGAAGAAGAAGAAGGGAAGGAGATGCAGCAAAGTGCAGCTCAGCACTGGGGCTGCCAGGGTTGAGACAGGGAGGGAGGGGCAGGCCCAGCTCTCTCATTTATAATCCTGCCTTCCACGCAGTGCTCTGGGTCATAATTTTACTTAAACCCAGCAAAAGAGCCTTAATTGTGTCCTGGAAATAATTGGTGTCAGTGGAAATAGTCCAATTAGAGAGGAATATTTTCCTTTGCAATTTCACGGGCAGAGATTACTGCTTTCCTTGTCAGCTGTGGAAATCAAACCTTCGCTGCTGGTTGTGACTCAGAAGTCAAGAAAGGTTCCTCCTAACTTAGAAAAAAGTTTTCTTTCTTAAACATGAGAATACATTACATGTTCTCATGAATAAATCAGAGCCTGCATAACTCCATGGCACTGCCTGAGCTTTTTTTTGCCTGCAAATCCCTGATTTAGAGATTCTGGAGTAAAAGTTCATGCTCTAAATTGACTTTTCCTCCATGAAATTTTTTTAAAAAACCTATTAGACCTGATAAGAAGTATTCATTCATGGCTGAACTATATATAAAAATTGTGTTCAGCAAATGCTAAAACAAAATTTAAGAATAAGGAAACTTTTGATAGTTTCAGAGTTGAGTCTTTATCTTGGTTTTGACACCAGCTGAACACAAACCTCGTGTGCTATCCAGGAAAATTACAGAAAGCCCAGAAAATATGGACAATAGTCTGGAATTATTCCTTCAAACTCTGCCCCTCTTTTTAAAATTATATTTTGTGCTTTTAACAGCAGGTATCACTTAACCAGGTCCCTTTTTTAAGGCCTGAGGCATAACCAATGTGAATTTAGGATTATGTTGAACGACGGGGAGAGAAAAATAAAGAATTTGCATGACCTTAAACACTGCAGGCAGAAGGCAGAGCTCAGTGACAGAGGGGCCACTCGTGCTGCAAAATGAGCAAGGACTAAACCCAGATCATGGATGGGAGGGATGGAAAATAAAAAAAATGTCTGCAGCAGCTTCCTGGGACAGCTTTTCCATGGGAGCAAAGGGGGAAATCAGGGAGGGCTGGAGAGGGCTCCTGGGAACGGCGACAGTGCTGAAACGGGTCAGTAGATTTCAGTGGCTGCTGTAATTTCCCCTTGGTCCATGCTACAAAAACCCCTCAACATCTTAATGTGTGGTTTATTCCTCCTCTTGGGGAAAAAGTTAAAGCCTCACTCCAAGGAATTGATATCCCAGTTACTCCAAAGTCACTTAAAACTCAACAGAGCTGAGAACAGAAGGTGAAATTCACATTTACTGGAATTCACTGATTAAAAAACCCCAAAACCAAACCCCACGGACACAAGGCAAGCACGACACAAATTCCCAAGACTGGATTTTCAATTCTGATCAAGTGATGATGGAACAGAGACAGCCATGGGGGGCCAGAGGGGACCATCACATCCCTCTGCCACTTTCTGCAGAAGGCAGGTGCTGTGTCCTAAAGGGCTGCAACAAACACAACAAGAATTCCAGGTTTAAAGGCAGCAACATCTGAAGTCTCTGAAAAGTTACTCGCTAATGGGCCCAGAATTTACAGTATTTAATCAATTTTAACTGCAATGCAGCACTTCAGCGTTCACACAGAGGAATAGGCTGGCAATGAAAAATGTGCTATTTTATATGAAATAATTTGAATCACTGTGCTGGACAAAATCAAGACTATCAGTCTATTCAAGCGTGAGGAAAAAATAACCTCCTGACATTATCTTTGTGCTCTTTTCCTGCTGAACAGCAAAAGTTCTGCTTTTACTGCCTTGAGCCCTCCCGTGACAGCCCAAATGAGAGGCGCTCACAGCAGCAGAAAATGTTAAAGTTGCATCATAATTAAAGAGGCAAATAAAGCCATGGGAAGCTGCCCCTGTCAGGGAGGCACTGACGGGACTGGAATTGCTGCACTCCCCAAGGGGGCAGGCAGGCACCAACCCCAGCAAGCATTCAGAGATCAGCTTCAACTGAAATGCAATTAAATCTATGTCTTTAGATATATATATCTATATCTACCTATCTATCTATGTCTTTATATATATATATATATATATTTATAAATATATTTTATATTTATATATATTTATATTTATATATAAAATCTATATATTTAGATATATATTTATATTTACATATACATTTATATATAGAGCTATGTATTTATATATTTATATTTACATATATATTTATATATTAAATCTGTATTCCGACATATAATTATATTTACATATAATAATTATTTATATTTATATATAGATCTATGTGTTTATATATATAAATATAAATTATATATTTATAATATTATATATTATATATTATATTATATTATATTATATTATATTATATTATATTATATTGTATTATATTGTATTATATATATGATAATATATATAATATTAAGTTTATAAATATAAATTATATTTACATACGCATTTATATTTATGTATTATAGCTGTATTCAGATAATTTATATTTACATATAATAATTATTTATATTTATATATCTAATGTATATATATTTATATTTACATATATAATTTATTTATATTTATATATAAAAATATATGTCTTTAGATGGATTTCCAGCTGAGCCCACAAAAAGCAGATGTTTGGGAATGGGTGTCAGCACTGGGACCACGAGCTACTCACCTCCAGTCCCCAATGCAAGAAGTTTTTTTAATTTTGCTGAAATAAAAGCCATTTATTGTGTCTGCTGGGAGCACATCCTGCGTGCCAGGGACCCATGAGAGGAGCACACAGGGCTCAGCTGATCCCCTGATTTTTATAAACCCCATCTGGGTTGGGATGGGGCTCCCTCCCAGCCCTGCTGCAGCTGGGACAGCACAGGAGCCTCTCCTGCTGCTCCCCACATCCACTTTTTGCACCCCTTTTTTGCTTTTATTGCAGCCCTTCCCTGCTCCTCTCCCAGCCTGCTGATCTCCTGCATTAAACACAAATGAACTCATATTGTGCAGCCTCTGCCTGTTTACTCTGTTTGTCATTTAATCCCCCTGGTGCTCAGACAGCCTCTAATCTTTCTGTGTGTTGCAAGAATTGAACATTTAGCCTCAAGTACAGGAAAAATTGAGGGAACAAGATGGAAAATTAATATTTCTATAATACATGGAAACACACACCGTGTTTCACAGCGCTCTGAACATTGCCTGGGAAGGAGCTGCTTCTCCAGCCTTACAAACTCAATCCTGCTTTTTAATTTAAAGGTCAAACTGTACAAGCAAGTTTCTAAGATTTCAGGTCTTGGAGGGCAAGAGGTTCTCATTTAGCACCATCCAACAGAACAAACCCAAAACACAGGAGCACTGGTTCAGAAAACCACTGGGGTTCACCCAGCCTGACAACAGAATGTTAATGCCCAGCCCTATGGGCACCTGTCAGGATTTGATATTTTTTAAACTGTCTACTCATGCATAAAATGAATATTTATTCATCCCTCTCTGGTTGTTTGCCAGGGAGTTAT
Source organism: Ammospiza caudacuta (assembly GCF_027887145.1). Lineage (NCBI taxonomy): Eukaryota > Metazoa > Chordata > Aves > Passeriformes > Passerellidae > Ammospiza > Ammospiza caudacuta. The sequence goes on along the minus strand of NC_080604.1, from coordinate 20,789,501 downwards.
TTTAAGCTCCTTGCTTCTGGTGTAACATATTCCTCTCCCACTCCCATCCTTGCCTGCACTGTCTCTGACACTGTAGGCATCTCTCCCTGAGAAAGGAAATTAAAAAAATTTAAAAAAAAAGGACAGCCTGCAATATTAATGGAAGAACATAGGAAGGTTAGAAAAAATGTCTTGACCTTCACAGTGTTTTACTCAATGACATAAGAGGAGTTAGAAAAGAATGCAGGCATACCTTAAGGTCAAAACCCACATCAGCTGTTAAATTAGTCTTTTTGTACACCACAAAACTGAGTTAAAATAAGGAGTTCAATAATATTTCTGTCCAAATTCACACATGTTTTACTTAGGGCAGAGAAACTCAAGCATTTCACTCTATAATACAATATTTTACACAGTTCATTTGGAGTTCAGAATACTTTCTGCTCTTTTATACTTTTTATGGGCCAAAGTTTGAAATTGCATTTCTCAGTTTGCTGTTAATATCCCCATCTCAGGCCGGAGAGTTTATTCTGTGCTTCGTGCACATGTGTCACTGCCATGAATGCAAATGGAATGGAGTCAAAACAGAGCACTGAGGGGGAAAAAGCCCTCACTAATCCTTTATCACCTCGGTGGGAAGGAAAGTGATTTGTGGAGCACAGACGGGCAGAAATCAGGTACAACAATGCTGAGTTTTCCTGGGAGCTGCAGGATATTCCTTGGGCACTGGGAGGGAGGGAGGATAAGCTACAAAACCATGGAATAACAGAACCCAGTCAGTCCTGCTTCCAACAATTGGCTTTTTTTATGGTGGGAGAAGCAATCCCTGAAGTGCAGCTCCTGATTCTCCCCCTGGGCTCTTGCAGCACTGGGGAGGGGGATTGGGGCTGGAACCCACCCTGCTGCCATCCCTGGGGAACTGGGGAAGGGATTGGGGCTGGATTTAGCATTTTGCTCCCCAATTTTGCTCTGGGACAGACAGAGGTGATCACAGGCTGCGCAGGGAATGCCCCTGGATCCCTGGAAGTGTCCAAGGACAGGTTGGACAGGGCTTGGAGCAGCCTGGGACAGTGGAAGGTGTCCCTGCCCGTGGCAGGGGATGGGACAGAAGGGCTTTAAGGTCCCTTCCATAATTTTGATAATGGATAAAGTCTTTTATGCTCGTGTTCCCTGAGCAGCCCTTTCCTGGCTGTTTGCTGCAGGTGCCTCTTAGGACAACCCAGATGAGGGAAAAAGAGAATCAGCTCCTACAGAGACCTAACTCTGGTCCTCACTTGTCTCTGTTCTTGTTTTCAGGGACCAATGTGGGCAAATGCCTCACAAGGGACTCAAAACAACCCCAAACTTGAAGAATTGTTGGGGTCCATGTGCTTCCCTACAAGGCTCAGAAAATCCCAGACTGGTTGGGTTTAGAAGGGACCTCTGGGTATGTTCCAGCTATAAAAAACATGGATTAAAATCCACATTGAAACATTTAAAGTATTATCTGAGTACCACAGACACAGCTGACAAGGACAGCCTCTGACTATGATCCATCACTGCAAATGTGTGGGAGAATTAAAACTGACAGCATTAGAGCTCTTTGATTGATTTATCACTTTGTAATCAATGTCTCTTGATTTGCTATCCAATATAGATTTTTCCCCAAAGAAGAAGGAGATAGAGGGTAAGGGTAATAATCTTTATGTTCATGGCCTATAATAATTAATCAGACACTGGACTACTCATCAGCATGGCAAGAATTAATTCAACACATTTGTCAGCTCCTCTCATTGTTTACAAAATTATTCCTTAAAATAACTTTGTCAGATTATTCCTTTAAATATCTTGGTCAAACCACGGCTTTTCCTTTTGCAAACAACATTTGACAGAAGACGAATAAATGAAGAACACGAATAAACACCCGGCACTCCCGAAACGCTGAAATTCGGCCCTGGAGAAGGAATCATGAAAACAAAGAGGATTTTGTGCCCCAGAGAGCCACAATAGGAATGGTTTCAGTCACCTTTCACCACCAGGCTGCCCGTGCTGCTGGCTGTCCCAAAGTGGTTGGTGGCTGTGCACGTGTAGCTCCCCGCGTCCGCTTTGGTGACGTTGACGATGCGCAGGCTCCCGTCATCCAGGACTGTGATTCTGCAGAGACACCAGCACAGCAGCTTTAGTTCCCTTTTATTTTTTATTTTAAGCCTCCACAAAACCAAAGCTTCAGCCTGTGCTTGTTTTGGTTAAGGCTGGTTTAAAAGGTACAAAATGCAAGTGGAGATCTGTACATCTCAGTGGGTCTCAAACCAAAGGCACCACCCAGGCTCCACGTTCTGCAGCAAGGAAAATCCCTGAGTATTTCTTTCCAAACTGCTTATTTTTGTTTTATTTATTAATTGCTTCACTGTAATTCCCTTTATAATCAGATTTTAGGGGAATAATAGTATCATATGTGGGAAATAATAGTATAATACTAGTAGTGAGAAAAAAAAAACCAAAATAAGCAAATGTCCTTTACAAATAAAAAAATTAAAATAAAAAAAAAAAATGGATGGGAAGGGAGCAGTGGAGGAGGTTTCTCCCATCTCCATCCCTCCCTGGGCACAGATCAGAGCTGCTGATGCTGCATCAAACCCACGCTGGCCCCAGCAGGGCTGGGCAGCACCAGCAGCTCCCCAGGAATCATTTCCTGCTCCTATCAATTCCAGGTCTTCAGGAACAACGGGGCCTTTCTGAAAGCTCAAGGTGCCCTTGGCAGGCATTACAATTCCAATCAATGCAAAGCAGGACGAGCTCAGCACTGTGCTCCATCACTGCCCCACCAGGCCCTGCCCTCCTTCCCTCCCTCCCTCCACACTTCTGCCACACCAGGAAACTCAGAAAAAGTGGAGTTTTGGATTATTTCTGTACAGTTGTGGTTTTATTTTTGGTTATTTGTGCTTTATTTTCAGCCATATGGCTGCAAGCTATTTACTGGCTAATCTCTTCCATGGATCATTTTAATTGTGTCTGTTGATGAGGCCGGATTTAATTTCAAATTCTAATGCCTTTTCTGTCTCTGTCTTTCTCCTGCCATTGCTTTCCCTCTCAGCTGTCTTTATTCCCAGCGTCAGGCTGGTTTTGAGGTGGTGAGGCCTGGAAAGCCCTGGGGAGCCCTTTGGATCAGGACAATCCAGCTCTGGCACATCTCAGGCCGTGCTTCTCTATTTCCTTCCCTTCCTAAGCTGAGACTGCGCTCCCAGGCTTTACCCTGAGCCCACAGACATCCTTCAACCCAGGCAGGTTTGCAGAGAGCTCAGGAGGGACCTGGATTCTCCAAACCCCTTCCCCAGAGAGCCCCAGGGATGTTGAATTCTCATCTGGTCTCTCAGCATCTCCCTCCACACTCTTGGAAAGCAGCAGCATTAAAAGTGACAGATAACTGTACAAGTTAAGTGATTTTTTCCAAATAAATCAGACCATTAAAACCTCTCTGTGACTCATTGATTAGTAGGCCTTATGGTTATGTGGCTCTTTTTGCTGAAGCTGCTTTTCTACAGCGTATGTTTTGTCCTCTAATCTGAATCCAATGTGCTAAAAGTGAACAAATAATTATTTGAACACTTGGAAATTTGTTACAGTTAGTTGAGAAGGGAGGGAGGCCTCTCACTGATGTTGCTAATACCCAAATTTTCTTTGCAGACCTATCTGCAATAAATGAGATGAGAGGCTCATTTCAGGCCACTGAGTTCTCAAACTGCTAATTGTATGGAAAGCAAACAACCCTTCAGCCACAGCTTCCAGCAGTTTGGGTGAAAAAGTTCTTCCAAGACACAAAGTTCCAAGTGGCTGAAGCACTGCTCAGTGTGCTCTCTGCTCTGAAATGCACCCTCAAAATGTTTCTAACCAGGGAATGCATAAAAACAAACCACATTTCCCATAAACACACACATCAAACAAAGTGCTGGCTGCTGAGTGTGCACCTCTTTAAACCACTGCAAACTCAACAAAGGAGCTACTGACTTGCTATTAAATGATCTGAGTTCTCTACTCACAGCAGTGGCGACAATAAATAAAAATATAAATCTCTTCTTGCACAGGTTAATGAACTGTTCTGCTGCTAATGTCACTGCTAATCAGAGAAAAATCAAATATTAAAATATCCATTTGGGAAAAAAAGAAAAAAGACAATTTAAGATAGTTTAGCATCATTATAGGAAGAAAGGTTGTCTATTTTAAACACAGCATTTGTAAGAGAGAATCTGGGGGTCTGTGCTGGAGATTTCAGGTCCACAGGGAGCAAAGACAGGTCTGGAATGAGGAGATAAAAGCATTGCTTGTTTCCTGAACTGCAGCACTGGGTTCTACTGCAGGATGGATGGAGCAGGGCAGGTGGGATTCATGGAGCCCACTCCCAGGAGAAGATAAATATTCCTCAGACAGTAACATGTGCATTAGAGATAGAAATTGTCCTGGTGAGCTCAGGAAGAGTTTTATCACCGACGTTGTGAAAATGAGATCAAGCCCTTGCTTGGCATAGAAAGGAAAGAGGAAATCAGGAAATCTGCCCAAGTCCCAGAGCTCATCACAAACCCGAGTGTCAGTCAGCACCTCCATGGAAATCTCACCTCTGAGGGCTTGGCTGCATCACCTGCCTCTCCCAAAACGTGCCTGCTGCTCAGCCTGGCCTCCTGCTCTGACAGAACATTCCCTGAAAGCCCCAGCATCCACTGGAACATCCTGCTCTGGAGTTTAACTGAGAAATCCTCTGTGGCTCCAGGAGCAAACAGGTCCTGGAGGATACGAATTCCATTCACATCCACATGTTTCCACCCTGCAGAGCCAGGGGGGCTGGAGCTCACCTGACCTTGCAGGGGGAAGCCCTTGAAGGGTGAGGAGCAGGGCCAGGCCCTGACCTTCCCAGCAGGAATGGTTCCCAATCCCAGCAGGAATGGTTCCCAATCCCAGCAGGAATGGTTCCCAATCCCAGCAGGAATGGTTCCCAATCCCACCCAACCTTCCCAGCAGGAATGGTTCCCAATCCCAGCAGGAATGGTTCCCAATCCCTCCTGACCTTCCCAATCCCTCCTGACCTTCACAGCAGGAATGGTGCCCAATCCCAGCAGGAATGGTTCCCAATCCCAGCAGGAATGGTTCCCAATCCCTCCTGACCTTGCCCCCAGGAATGGTTCCCAATCCCAGCAGGAATGGTTCCCAATCCCAGCAGGAATGGTTCCCAGTCCCACCAGGAATGGTTCCCAATCCCAGCAGGAATGGTTCCCAATCCCTCCTGACCTTGCCCCCAGGAATGGTTCCCAGTCCCAGCAGGAATGGTTCCCAATCCCACCCAACCTTCCCAGCAGGAATGGTTCCCAATCCCAGCAGGAATGGTTCCCAATCCCACCCAACCTTCCCAGCAGGAATGGTTCCCAATCCCTCCTGACCTTTCCAGCAGGAATGGTGCCCAATCCCAGCAGGAATGGTTCCAAATCCCAGCAGGAATGGTTCCCAATCCCAGCAGGAATGGTTCCCAATCCCAGCAGGAATGGTTCCCAGTCCCAGCAGGAATGGTTCCCAGTCCCTCCTGACCTTGCCCCCAGGAATGGTTCCCAGTCCCACAGCGCTGCTCAGCCAGGTGGCATGGCAGGGATCCCTCAGTGCATTCCTCACAGCTTGCCCTCTGTTTTTCTGTTCAGCAGGTGGAAACACGTGGATATGAATGGAATATGAATGGAGTACAAATGCAGAGCATGTGGCAGCCTGGGTGTGCCTCCCCTTCCCGAGGGACCCAGCACAGCCCCAGCACTGCAATCACAGCTCTGTGCTCCTTCACAGCAAAAGTGCTCAGAATCACAAAGTGACTTTTTTCTTTTTCTTTTTTTTTCCCCTCTCAAATGGTTTCATTAGCACTGCTGCAATGGAGTAAGGTATTTTGTTTTCTTATCTAATCATTTTAGCATTTTAATTTATGAAATACAAGCATAACTACCCTTGCTTTCACTCCTGATTAAACACACACAGCTGAAATATTTCATGCTTAGCCGAGTGAATATTTTAAATATTTTTTTTTTCCCCCACGAAACAATGCTTAGGATGTCCGATCCTTTTTCTATTACAGGGAGAAAAGATGTCTTAGAGCAAGCATTTAAATGAATGTCAGCTGGAAGAAACACACACTGAGTGCAATTTGAGATAAAACTACCATTGATCCCTTCATGTACAGCCTTTGTGGCAGTGGTGACGTGGCCATTGAAAAGAGACACTGGTGCCAGAGTTCTTCTAAGAGATAATCCGTCTTCTGAGAGAGGATTTGGGTTAAATGTACCTGTGAAAAACAGTGTATTTCAGCTGGCATGATGAATGGCCTATTGTATGCTGTGCCTGGGCTGGGGGCTGGAAGCAGAGAAGAAAGCAGAAGCACCAGGCAGCCCTGACTGCAGTCTCAGCAGTGTATTTGTTCCCTCTTTTCCCAGAGTTCCTTGGCAGGGATATCTGGAGCAATTTTTAGCCTAACAGCAACTTTGCCTCATGCCACAACTCCAGGCAATTGCATTATTTATCAAATTATTTCTATTTCTATCAGACATCTCTGTAGCTGTTTATCACCTTTAAAATAATGCTTGCCATGCAGTGGGGGTTATTAAAATGATCTCATGGCTGTGGTACTGGCCATTAGGCTATTTTGGGTAAGCAGAGAAGTTTATAAATCCTCACAGGTTTCACTGCTCAGAGCACCCAAAACCAGGGACACAGCTCACGAGTGCCTGCTCATCACTTGGAGAATGGGCTGGTTCAGGGCACAGCCCACAGGTAATAAATAACTCCTGTGGCCCTGGGATGCTGTCCCCAGGTGTGACAGGGGATGTTGTGCCCTTTGTGTTGCATAAATAACTCACAGCCAGGTCAGAGCATTCTGCTTCCTTCACCTCCAGTAAAACACCCCAAGGTCCAAGCCAGGCTCCTGGGGCTCCCAACTCTGATGGTGCACAGGGGGAAAGAGCCCTGAGCCTAAACCCCACCCAGCCCCTGCCATGCCACAGGAGCACTCCAGGCTCCCCCTGCTCTCTCAATGAGCTTTGCTTCCTTCTATGGCTTTTATTTTTTCTGCTCTAAGTCAGTGAACACAGCAAACCTGATTTCACCCAGTAAATCCCATGGGAACATGAATGACTCGTGCCCTGTGGAGGCATCACCTAAGGCGACTCCAGAAAAACCTTTCTCCCACACTAAAATCACCTCTTTTTTTTTGCAACATTTTTGTCTCCTCAGAATCACATCCTGCAGCACAATCTATCTCACCATTCACCAACACCAGCCCAAACCCTCAGCACCCCCCTAAATTTCCCCCCAGAACCTCAGCATCCCCCTAAATTTCAAAGCAGGCAGGGCTTTCCAGGCTGGGCTTCATCCCCATCCTGTCACTCCAGATGTTTCTGAACAGGGGGACAAAGGGACACCACCACCACCAGGGTGGGACATCAGCACAGCCTGAGGGCTCACAGCACCAACCTGGGCAAGGAGGGCACGAGCTGGGTCAGCTCCACAGCTGTCAGTGAATCCTAGGGAAGGCAGGATGATCCCTGTGCTGGAGTTTTCCATTTATTTCCATCCTAACTCCCAACTGAGTGAACTCTCAGCCTCCTACACACCTGCACCTTCCTGCCCTGCTGGCTGTGCCTCACCCAGAGCTGCTGCAGGGTTTATTTGTCTCTGAGGACCTGTCTTTTCGTGGTTCACAGAGGAGCCTGAGATAATTTAGAGCCTCTGTCCAAGCCCATTTAATTTAGTGCACGTCTCTCTCTCAGTGAAGGCAGCAGTAGATAACTCCTGCCTTATCCATGACAACTGACAGGCCTCTTAACAGCAACCCCCTATAATTAATTTTCAGGTAAGAACTGTATTTGCTCTAAATAAACTGAGGGAAAATCCTGTTGCGTTGAGTTCACTAGAACATCTCCCACTTCTCTATGTAGGAAGCCATTCCCCCTTGTCCTGGCAGTGTCTGTCCATGGAAAAAGTCACTCTCCCTCTTTTAGTACTGACTTATCATAAAAACCTGTCAATAATATTCTAAATAGAAAGAAAAAAGAACATCTTTTGCTCAGATAACAAGTTTTGATATTGTAGCAGTGGCCCCTTTGGAAGCATCCAACAGCACACTGCCACTGAATTCAGCACAGCTCAAACCAGCCATGGATCTGGCATCCCACATTTGCCCACAATTTTCTTTTCCCACCAATTGTGTATCTGCAGTGACAGAGCAGTCCAAGGCAATAATGCTGCATCCAGCCATTATTAATATCTATAAACACAAAAGCTGTGGTTTGTCATCATCTTCCCTTCGGTCTGTACGTTTCTAAGACAAGTCTGGAGTGACAGAACGTCATCCTGATGGAGCAGGGAGGCAGCAGGAAAGGAAGGGAGCATTTACAGCTATTAGAGACTTCATGTAGATTGTTCAGAGATGCCTGGAGTAATAATTCACATACAAAAATATCCCCAGGTTATCTAAGAAGAACAGTTCTCTGGAAAATATCTTTCTTTAGGGATGCTGATAACAGGAGGAAACAAATGAAAACCAAACACAAGAACTGTGAGGGACCCTGAAGGGAGCGAGGGGGCTGTGGAGAATTTCAAATAATAGAAACCTTTTTGCCTTCTCTCTCCAAGCACTCTTTTTTTTACTACACGCAAAATTAAAATAAATACAGTCAGAAAGCCCATGCCATCAAAACAAATATTTGAGCAAGCAGATTTGAGTAGAGCAAAGCTTTGTTTTTACAACAGCTTTCATTCCCGAGATGCGAGGCAGTGACAATTTGATACAGGAAGACTCTGCAAGTCTAGAAGGGTCTGATGCTGCAAAGAGCCAATTTTCCATTGATTTTGGTGGGAAATGCAGACCATCCCCCAGGGAAATGTCCCTTTTGACACAGCCCCTCCAGCTGGCAGTTTATTTACAGACAAAGCTGACTGATAAACCATGAACGCTGCAATGGCACTGCAAGGGACAGGCTCTACATACAGGCTCTCCACTCTCCAAACAAAAGGCTCAGGACCTGGACCAGCTCTTCTGGTGGCACTGGAGGAGCAAAACACCCTGAAAAGCTCTTCATGAAAAGCTGGGCCCTCCCTTTCTGCACAATTAGCCAGCAGAGACACAGCCTCCACACGCGTCCTCCTGCGCTCGCAAGCGAGGAAAATCCTGTCTGGGTAGCAGCAAAGCCACTCCTGCTTTCACTCCATCTAATGCTCACTGAAATATTTGCTGTGCTCATTCTTCCAGGGCGCTGGCTATAGCCCAAGGCATGGGAATTAAATGGCTTCTAGTCCATGGAGAGGGACAGTGCTAATCCAAGGGATCGTGTTTGGAGGGCGCATCCAGCCACCCACGCCAACAACGCCTTCCTGAAAAGGACAAGCCACCACCCTCTACCTACAGCACCCACTGTGGAGGTTTGTAGGGCATGACAATCAAAGGGAACTCCACTGGAGCTCATAAAAATTATTATGAGAAAAAACATCCATGCAAGATTTTCAGTGCCTCAGCTGCTGACACAAAGCGTTTCTGGGAGCGTTCGTGAGATCTCAGCAGAGGCAGCAAATGCATTCTCAGCTTATTTGTTCCAGCTGATACCACCCGAATTCAAGCCCAAAGGCACAGCCTTTCAAGGATAACACATCTTTCTCTCTGGTTCCAACAAAAAAATGCCCAAAGCACAAAGGGAAATTACGCACCTGGCTTGTAATGGACATTAACAGGTTTGTGAGATCCCAGGACACATTTACATCACTTCAAAATGATGCTTGAATAGCCATCAAAAATATCACCAAGTCTGAAATGTTCATTAGGAATCCTTCTTCCCCTTTAGACATGTAATGATTTCCTTGGATTCTAAAAGTGCATCTCACAGTATGGCCCTAACTGTAAAATCATTGCCTGCTTGCTCTTCACCATAAAAACACCCATGAGAAGAAACATCTGATAATAATTTTTTCCTTCGAAATGCTACAGACATACTAAAATCATTATCAGCTGGAGGACAAGCAGGAAGCTGCACATCAGCTCCAAAGTGCATTCAGGAGGCTGATGCCAGGCATTTCTTTGGGAAGCAGTGGGTGCAGGGTGTGCTCACCACAGAGCAAACCCCATCCTGCTCCCTCCCATCCTCCTGTGGGGAGAGACCAGCTCCTTCCTGGAGCAGCTTTAACAGAGGGAGCAACAACTTGTAGCTGTGTGTTCAGCACCCAGGGATGAATTTAATAATCATAAAACCTTGAGAGACTGTCGCAGACATTTCTCCGCAGAAATCCTTTCTTTCAGATTTCTGCGTCTTCGGGAGGCCAGAGGCCCCCGAAGAGAAGGTAAACAATTATTATCAGCTGCTGTGGAATGTAATAGGATTCACCTTGATTGGCTCATTTTCTATGTTTATAATTAAGAGCCAATCACCAGTTCAAGCCAGGGGACTGAGTCCTTGGCCACAACTTTGTTGTGGGCTCTTTTCTATCTATTCTTAGCTTAGCTAGCAGCTCTGCAAACCTCTCTCTATATTCTTTTTAGTATAACTATAATGTATTATATCATATATTAATAAATCAAGCCTTCTGATCAAGATACAAGATTCACCGTCTCTCTCTCACCAGCAGCGACCCACTCAGGTCGCTGTAATAAGAGACCTCAAGCAGGAACAGCAGCAAGTGACACATTTAAGAATGTCAGCACAGGACACATCTGGCTGCAATCCAGAGGTTGGATCCCTCAGGGACAAAGCCCTGGATCCTTCACCCCCTCCACCAGTGCAAGTAGAACTCTGCTTTTAAAATTAATCCACAAGCACCAAGGTGAAAGCCTGATGATTTCTCTTGACCCTTTGTGACAGGTTTCTCTTAGGGACATCTTCATCCTGCTTTTAGGGATGTCAACACAGGACACATCTGGATGCACTCCACAGGTCAGATGCCTCTGGGACAGAGCTCTGGATCCTTCGCCCTCTTTACACCTGCAAGCAGAGCTCTGCTTTTAAAATTAATACACAAGCACCAGGTGAAAGCCTGCTGATTTCTCCTGTCCCCTGTGACACGTTTCTCCTAAGAATATCTTCATCCTCTTTTAACAGGACACAGCTGGGTGTGCTCTGGAGCTCGGATGCCTCTGGGACAGAGCTCTGCACCCTTCACCCTCTCCACCTCTGCAAGCAGAGCTCTTATAATTTTAAAGAGCTTTTAGAATTAACACAGAAGCACCAAAATTAATCCACAAGCACCAAGGTGAAAAAAGCTTTTAAAATTAACACACAAGCACCAGGCACACAAGCACCAAAATTAATCGACACAAGCACCAAAATTAATCCACAAGCACCAAGGTAAAAGCCTGATGAGTTCTCTTGACCCCTTCTCTTGTTACTTTTACCTTGGCAAGTTAAAATTACCCCACGAGCACCAGGTGGAAGCCCTTTGACTTCCCCTGAGCCCCTGGGGCACAGCAGCCCTGGGGTTTGTTCCCAGCCCTGTTCTGGCCAGCTCCAGCAGCAGCACAGGCAGCAGCGATGTCCTACACGTGTCACACGGAGCCCTGCAGCAGCACCACGCTGCAGATGATCTGCTGGGACACGGGAACAGATTGCTGATGCTGCAGGAGCTGTGGCACGGCGTGAGGGACGGGCTCACCCCAGCTGGAGCTTGGCACAGGCTGGGGCTGCGCTCCTCAGTTCGTGGCTGCAAACTGAAATCAGCTCCCGCTTCTGCAGCAGCAGATGGGAGAAATGGAAATTCTAGGGATCAGACTGGTTATTGATGCACACAAAACAAACCAGCACCAAACCTGGATTCTACACAAGTCCCTAATCCTTCTCATCTAACCAAACCTGGATTCTACACAAGTCCCTAATCCTTCTCGTCCAACCTTCAGCTGGAAAAACTTATAGAATCAAAAAATCATTTTTAGGTAATGCCTTTGAAGAGCACTGAGTCCAACTGTTAACCCAGCACTGCCAAGGCCACCACTGACCCCTGTCCCCAAGTGCCACATCCTTTTAATCCTCCAGGGATGGGGACTCCACCACTTTCACTGCTAAAACACGGTGTGACCATAGAATCAGGATTGGGTAGGAGGGACTCTAAAGCTCATCCAGGGACACCTTCCACAGACCAGGCTGCTCCAAATCCCAGTCCAGCCTGGCCTGGGACACCTCCAGAACAACCCAGAGCTAAAACCAGCTCCTGCTGGCAAACAGCTCATGAACAGGAGGCCATCAGGGACAACAGCTTTCCAAGGCTCCTGACCACCAAACCCAGCAGCTTCCTGGTTCATTTTATTCTCTTTCTGCAGCAAATTGGTTAAAATGAGTGGACAAGTCAGTTGTTTCAGATGTTGCAATGAAGTAGAGCCATCTCTGCCACGGTCTGTGCCAAGTGAGATGAATGATGGACAAACTTCAGAAAGCCATTTGCAGGGTGTCATTTTTCATCCTGCCTGGGCAGGATGTAATGAAAACCCGACAAGTTATTGATGCTTTGGTTACCTGTCTGCCTTCAAGAAATTGCACAGGTGCTTTATGTAAAAGAATAAAAAAATACAAAGAGTCAACACAATTAATGGGAAGCAATGATGGGAAGCATCCTTTGAGATTTTCTTTTCTGCTGAAGTGTCACTAGGCTGTGTGTCCAAAAGACAATGCTGGCAATCCATCTCTCAAGCAATCAGGATAAAAATATCACCATGGTTTGTACCCTGGCAGCAGCCTGGGAAAGATATGCTGTCTGTCCTCTTGCCATTTTCTTTCTGGCTGTTTAAAGTAATTAAGCACTAATTAGGAAGTTTGAGGCAGCAAATATAAAGCTGGAATTTATACAACTTTTTGTACTCACGACATGCTGGAAGAATGGGAGAGAAGCTTTGCTTGTTCAATTATCCTCCTGGACTGACCTGACTCCAGGCTGTGGTGGAGAGAACAGTGAAATACCTGGGAAAATCTGGACCCAAATTACCGAAATCTTGGAGCAGAGCAGCCAGTTTGGGTGACAAATCACAGCAGCTGTCTGGGGGTGCTGTTCTCTGTGGTGGTGTTTCACAGGGGTCCCAGGATGAGGGAAGACATGAAAATCTTGACTCCATGTTTAATGGAGAATGTTGACTCCATGTTTAATAACAAATCAGAACGCTGATTTATTATTTTATGATATATATTATATTAAAAGAAAATTATGTATTATAACTATACTAAAAGAATAGAAGAAAGGATTTCATCAGAAGGCTTGCAAGGAATAGAAAGGAATGGAATGATAATAAAATCTTTTGACTGACCAGAGAGTCCGAGCCAGCTGACTGTGATTGGCCATTAATTAGAAACAACCACATGAGACCAATCCCAGACGCACCTGTTGCATTCCACAGCAGCACATAATCAATGTTCACATTTTGTTCCTGAGGCCTCTCAGCTTCTCAGAAGATCGAACGAAAGGATTTTTTTCATAAAATACATCTGTGACAGTTCTCTGTCCCCAGCGTGAGTTATCCGGGCACTCCCCACACTCCAAACACTCCCATGGCTGAGCTCACTGAGAAAGTGGCACCATGTGCTGTTTCCTGTGCTTTTGTTGACTTTCAGCGCCAAAAATGAACAATATTCCTGCCGTAAGCACCGTGGCTGTGCAAGGTGACACATCCCAGAGCCTGTCAGCCCTGCCAGACAATGGGAGCAGCACTGGGAGCATTTCCACGAGGATCCTGAGTGTGCCTCGGGTATCTGGGTCAGATCCCGCTCCAACAAAGTGCACCAGGAGGGTCCCTCTGCACAGAAACTTGTTTAATTAAGATAACAGATGTTGCTACCACACAACTCACGGGGAATGGTTGTTTAATTGGACACTTTCATATTCTTTGCTACCAGCACAGAACGTAATTTGTTTTTTTATGCATTTCTTTCCTTACAATTAAGCTGCATAAGCAATGCAGGCACTGTACATTCCTGGAAAAGAAACAGCTCTAATGATGTAGGGGCTTTGCATGAAGAAGAATGAGAGAAGAGCAATTTGTTTTGGGGCTTTAAAGTACAATTATTTTTCTGTCCCAGCCTGAGCACGTGTCTGGTGGCAGGGTAAATATGACTTCCAACAGCTCTAGGAGAACATGAGGAATTAAGACTGTTGTGTACATATTTTGAATAAAAGTTTTCTTGCTTTTCCTGCACTCTTTTTACTGTTGGGGAGGCAAGGGAAAGGGGAAAAGTGGGAAGCTGTGGGGGAACAAGAGAAATGTGAATCTGCTCTTGAGCCACACAATGCTACAGCTTCACCTCTGGGAGAAATAATACATGGAATTATTGCCACTATGGCATGGAAAATAAAAACCCCTTTTTCTAGGCCCAAAACAAGACCTGAGAGAAGAGGGAAGACTGGCAGGGGAAGCAACGCAGACCCTGTGCATGTATATCTGTGCTAGAGCAGCTCCTATATAAAATTTACCTTCTGGAGCCAGGCCCCCAACATCATTTTGGCTCAGTTAGGCCTCCAAGGCAGGATTTCCATTATTATGGAGATGAAGTGCCTTTAATGAGTGCAATAATGTGATTGTACCCCAGGGCAGAATCCCTAATAACACAATTGCACAGCTCTCAAGCACCAGTGAGAGATGCCCCGAGGCCATGGCATTCATTAGAGGTGCAGCACACGCTACCTCAGCCTCCAGAGAAGAAAGGGAAACCTAAACCCATAAAACTCCCTTTTTTTTTTTTTCTTTCTTTTTTTCCAGTGTGGCAGTCTCTGCTCTGGGGCAAACACTGAAGAACACTCTTTGTTTTGCCTCCTGGACAGCAGGAGCCTCCAGAGCCGGAGTTTCAGCAGCAAAAACCACACAGAGTGTCTCCAGCAAGGAACTGAACCCCAGACAGCAGCTGGAAAGCCACAGAAAACCCAGGAGAAGCTGTGAAGGGATTGCCATGGCAGCCAGCAGGCTGAGCATCAGCATCCAGAGCTGGCGCTGACACCGTGCTGCTGCTTTTAACTCCACCTGGAACTGGAAGGGTCACCTATATTGATTAACCTGCACGTGATCAACCTGCAGCTGGGGAAGGATCCAGATGGTCAGGTGTTACTCTGGTTTTTAAAGATTTTCTAAGCTTTCTGATGTTTACATTCTTGTAAACATCACACACTTTCTGTAAATAACTCTTTTTTTGGCATTCCTTTATGGAGGAGGAGAGAGTTGATGGCCTGTTGGTTTGTCCAGTGCCATTGGAGAGGTGGCACCGTCACCCTCCAATCCACTGTCACTCTTGGAAAACTATAAATGCTGGAGTCAGAAAATAAACTTCCCTTTTATAAACTTCCCTTTTTTCTTCACCTTGAGAACAGCAGTGTGTGCTTGTGTTCCTTCGTGTCCTATAGCGACACCCAGGTGCCTCTCTGGCGCTCACAGGACCCTTTAATGGCACTTTTAGCAGAGATTTCATTGAATTTTCTTCTCCCACGCCTGTCTAAAAGTTCTGTGCCCTGTCCTAGAGATGAAGGGATTGCAGCAGCAGCCTTTCCTGGCACCTTGCTTCCTGGATTTCAACAGATTCTTTTCAAAACAGCCAAGAAAGTTCTTGTTTGAAATCCACACACGGCTGGGGGTGTAGGGAGATCCTGGGGCTGGACTCCAGGCACTGGGACAGTGGGGAGGAAATGGCATTTCAGCAAGCACAGGAAGCAGAAATGCAGCAGGATTCAGGAAGCAGAGATGCAGCAGGATTCAGCAAGCAGAGATGCAGCAGGATCCAGGAAGCAGAAATGCAGCAGGATTCAGGATGCAGAAATGCAGCAGGATTCAGCAAGCAGAAATGCAGCAGGATCCAGGAAGCAGAAATGCAGCAGGATTCAGCAGAGCTCAGGCACTTGGCCCCTCCTGCCCTTGAAGGCAGACAACAATGACAACCATGACAATGTCACTCCCTAACTGTGCCTTTCACACAGACTCCAGGTCCAGGCTGCAGGTGAATAACTTTTACACTTTCTGTAGAAGTGGTGAGGATTCAGCAGCCCAGGAGACACAGCCCAGTGAGAGTCAGAGCAGAGCATCTGGGAATCTATATTTTTTTTAACAATGGTTATTTAGAGCACTTCAGAGGCAAAATATTTGGGATTTTGGAGTGCATTTTTATCAGCTTCTTGGCAGGGATGATTTAATAGCAGACAGAGATGGGATGGGCACCATGGGAATAGGAATCTCACCCCCAGCTCCTTGGGATTGCACACAGGCTGTTTCCTCATGTATTTGCAAGTCAATTTTGCAAAGCTATTAATGACAAATTTAGCTCTGATTGCTGCAAGTCCCTGGGTTAGTTAATGAAAGAAATGGTTACTTTAAGACATTACCTCTCATTTTCTCTCAGGATGTCTTTTCCTTTCTTCCAAGAATAAGTAGGTCTGGGGGAGGCTTTGGGCTTGCACTCAATGATGACTTCACCCCCCACTTTAACCAGAGTCAGCTTCTTCAGCAGCGTTTTGGAAAAGTCTGGCCCGATGGCTGAAAGCAAAACCAACACAAACCACGTCAGACTTCCCTCAGGAAAAACCAAAACCAGGCTCATTTGAACATTACAAAATTCCAGGGTTGTTTCTCGCTTGCAATTCCTGAATGATTGGACTTTATGAACTAGTGAAGTCTGGATGGGGTAAAAAGACACCTGAGTGCTGCTTTAAGTGCACAAAAATACCTGATTTGTTTAAAAATGTGTGTTCCGCTAAAAACCCGAGAAACCAGTAACCCCACCGTGCACATCTTACTGGGACAGCACCCCCAGGAACCTCCTGCATGAGGAATATAAAATATTTCCTTTTTCTGTGTCAGGATCATCCTTCTGTCAGGCAGGGAAGTTCTCACAAACACAGAACCCATCTAATTAATCAGAAACGTTAACATTTCTAGAAAGGCTGACACTTTTATGCTTCCTATTCATAATTATTGCATAAGCTGGGTTATTTATATAAAGGTGGGAGACACTGACACAGCCAGGTCCTGAACCAAGCAACACAAGGCAAGAGTTGTTTGCTCCAGGGCACAAAGAATCAGCTTTTCCTGCCCTCAGGGCACAAAGAATCAGCTTTTCCTGCCCCCAGGGCACACTCCTGTGGTTTGTGGCAAACTCTCAGATATCCACTGAGCTGACCCCAAAGCCCTGCAGCCTCTCTGCAGCCTGGGGAACAAGGAGATGCTTTGGCTTCCTGTGAATAAAGCACAATCCCACACTGAAAACGGGATGGGCTCTATGATCCAACAGTGCTCCAAGGTCCTGCATCAGAGATTTTTGCTTTCCACGTCTAATCACAGGCAGGGAACTTAATTCTGGCACTCAGAAACACAGGTGTGATATTAATTAAATGCTATAAAAGAGCCCTGAAACCAGCGCTGGCTTTGGAAAACACTCCAGAATTAAAGGAGACATCCTGACGACACTTCCCACCAATGCATTTAGAGCCAAATGCATTATTATTTATATCATTATTAATATATTGTCACTTCTGAAACAAATTTCTCAGATGATTGCCCCAAATTTATAAGCAAAAGAGATTTTTTTGAATAATCCTGTTACTCCCATCCCTGTAATAAACAGTTTAGAGTGATTTTTGTGAGCCATTTGCTGCATTTTCCTGCCCCTCTGTGAGAAACAGGAGTTGCTCACTGTGGGTTTTTCTGTGACGTTCAAACCATCATCATCTGACATTTAGAAACTCTGGGCTCATTTCTCAGCACTGCCACACCTTCCTGTGCCACTTCAGGAGTAATGAATTTAATTTATTCACACCTTTTGTTTGTCAAGCAGGGATTTTAATGACCTTTCTTTCCCCACTCTAGGCCCACATTTCATTTTTCCAATTTGTTTTTCAAACATTTAGCCTGAAAATTCTGTAAGACAAGACTGCATCTCAGTCTTGTGCAATGTCCAGCACCACTGGATTCTGCTTTTATATAAAGACTCCAGGCAAGATAATTGGCAACAATAATTGAGAAGAATCACTCTGAGAAAAGCTGGGTCTGTAATTTTCCATTTCTCTCTTTCACTTAATTTTGGTGCAAGTCTCGCTTGAGATGATTAAACACCACCAGTAGCAAGTGCTTAACTTCAGGACCTTTTACAACAACCATTTTAACCCTCAGATCTGGTTAAAAGCTAAAATTTCCCAGGGAGGGCTCAGAATGTTGCCCTGCTTTGAAACTCTAGTGAAAAGGCAAACCTGCTGCTTTCCTTTCAACATGTGCCAAGTTCAATCACAGATGCACAGGGATTTATCTGCAGGACACCATTTGGGTGCTTTTCCTGTGACAGACAGAAGCAGAGCTGCAAATTCCAAGTGAGAAGTTGGCCAAATAAATATTCCTTGCCAGGTTTCTTAGACCAGACCCTCCAAAATTTGGGTTTTTTTGTGTGGACACGAGGAGCTGCTGGGCACAGGGACACCCTGGGAGTCCCCAGCAAAAAGGATTAAACCTCTTTCCTCTGAAAACATCTTCCTCCTTCCCAAAGGTCCATTTTTACCAGGTTTTAAATAGACAAGAAAAGCATCAGTGGGTTTGTTTCGATTTCTTTCATGTCCAATAAATCTCAGCATTGTGAAGTCTAATTTATTGAGCATTATCATACCTTTCTCCAACAGCAACACACACGATCCTTCAAATGAATTTTTTTTTTTCCTATGCAGGCATCTATCACTGATGATAAAAAATGACCAATAATTGAAAATCCCATAGCGGTAAAAAAACCTGATGCTTTGTTCCTCGGGATAAATCAGAGAATGCTGCTACTCAACATTTCATTTGAGGGCAACTAAACTGTTATTTTGCGATCAGGAATTGTGCTTAACCCTTTGAAAATACAACCCTGTGCTGAGCAGGGCTGTGTCTCGTTCAGGAATATGGTTTGGGATTGAGGTGCAGCCTGGCAGGGACCCCTGGGATGGTCCCACCCCACCCCTGCTCACCCACGAGCAGCACAGGAGGCTCCCCAGGGCTGTGCCCAGTTGGATGTTGAGCATCTCCAAGGACAGGGATGCCACCATATCCCTGGACAATCTGTTCTAGCGTCCAGCCAACCTCAAAATAAACTTTTTCTTATTTTAAGTGTCATTTCCAGGTTTTTGTGGCCATTGCCTCCTGCCCTGGCATGGGCACCTCAGAGAAGATCCTGGCTCTGTAATCTCTGCTCTCTCCCCGCAGGTATTTCCCCACTTGGATTCACATGAGCTTCTCCTGGCTTTATCTGGGAGGAGCAGAGCAGCTGTGCCCAGAACCGTGGGGTGGAAGATGCTTTTCTTTGGGATGGAGGAACTTTGTTTGCTGAAAGGTCTCCTCAGACAGGAGCTTTGTCACCGTGTCCAGAGCAGAGTCACTCTGCAGCCAGGACTGGGCACCTGGATGTTCTGAATGGCAATGCTCAGGTTTCTCCAGAAATAGCTTTAACCAGCAGGAGAGGGAATGCACCTGCCAGCTCCTGGAGGAATGTGGGATGAAGTAAAAAACATCTGTTCTCTGCTCTCAAATGCCTCAAGTTGGCATTTCACACCTTCCTTAGGAACAAATCGCCACAGATCCCCTGTCACAGACATATTTTCATTAAAAATCCTTTTCTTAGGATTTATTCCTCCTGAGAAGCTGAGAGGCTTCAGGAACAAAATGCAAACAATGGTTATCTGCTGCTGTGGGATGCAACAGGTGCATCTGGGATTGGGCTCATGGGGTTGTTTGTAATTAATGGCCAATCACAGTCAGCAGGCTCGGACTCTCTGTCCGAGACACAGACCTTTGTTATTCTTTCTTTTCTATTCCTAGCTAGCCTCCTGATGAGAATTTTTTCTTCTATTCTTTAGTATAGTTTTAATGTAATATATATCATAAAATAATAAATCAGCCTTCTGAAACATGGAGTCAGATCCTCATCTCTTCCCTCACCCTCAGACCCCTGTGAGCACCGTCACAATCCCCTTCTGCTTCAGAAACAAATCAAAGATCCCCTTCTGCTGCAGCAGCTTGTCAGGAGCCCCTGGGCAGGGCTGGCTGTGGGTTTGGGAGGCTGGCTGTGGTTTTTGGGGGGCTGGCTGTGGGTTTGGGAGGCTGGCAGTGGTTTTGGGGGGCTGGCTGTGGGTTTGGGAGGCTGGCTGTGGTATGGGAGGCTGGCTGTGGTTTGGGAGGCTGGCTGTGGGTTTGGGAGGCTGGCTGTGGTTTTTGGGGGGCTGGCTGTGGTTTTTGGGGGGCTGGCTGTGGTTTTGGGAGGCTGGCTGTGGGTTTTGGGAGGCTGGCTGTGGTTTGGGGAGGCTGGCTGTGGGTTTGGGAGGCTGGCTGTGGGTTTGGGGGGCTGGCTGTGGTTTTTAGGGGGCTGGCTTTGGTTTGGGAGGCTGGCTGTGGGTTTGGGAGGCTGGCTGTGGTTTTTAGGGGGCTGGCTGTGGGTTTGGGAGGCTGGCTGTGGTTTTTGGGGGGCTGGCTGTGGTTTTGGGAGGCTGGCAGTGGTTTTGGGGGGCTGGCTGTGGTTTGGGGGGCTGGCTGTGGTTTGAGGGGCTGGCTGTGGGTTTGGGGGGCTGGCTGTGGGTTTGGGAAGCTGGCTGTGGGTTTTGGGGGGCTGGCTGTGGGTTTGGGGGGCTGGCTGTGGTTTTTGGGGGTCTGGCTGTGGTTTTGGGGGGCTGGCTGTGGTTTGGGGGGCTGGCTGTGGTTTTTGGGAGGCTGGCTGTGGTTTGGGGGGCTGGCTGTGGGTTTTGGGGGGCTGGCTGTCGTTTGGGAGGCTGGCTGTGGTTTTGGGAGGCTGGCTGTGGGTTTGGGAGGCTGGCTGTGGGTTTTGAGGGGCTGGCTGTGGGTTTGGGAGGCTGGCTGTGGGTTTGGGGGGCTGGCTGTGGTTTGGGAGGCTGGCTGTGGGTTTGGGAGGCTGGCTGTGGGTTTGGGGGGCTGGCTGTGGTTTGGGAGGCTGGCTGTGGGTTTGGGGGGCTGGCTGTGGGTTTGGGGGGCTGGCTGTGGTTTTTGGGGGGCTGGCTGTGGTTTGGGAGGGTGGCTGTGGGTTTTAGGGGGCTGGCTGTGGTTTGGGAGGCTGGCTGTGGGTTTGGGAGGCTGGCTGTGGGTTTGGGGGGCTGGCTGTGGTTTTTAGGGGGCTGGCTTTGGTTTGGGAGGCTGGCTGTGGGTTTGGGAGGCTGGCTGTGGTTTTTAGGGGGCTGGCTGTGGGTTTGGGAGGCTGGCTGTGGTTTTTAGGGGGCTGGCTGTGGTTTTGGGAGTCTGGCTGTGGGTTTTGGGGGGCTGGCTGTGGGTTTGGGAGGCTGGCTGTGGTTTTTGGGGGGCTGGCTGTGGGTTTGGGGGGCTGGCAGTGCTCAGGGATGTGCACTCACCAATGACACTGAGCTCCGCGCTGGCGAAGATGACGCCGTGCCTGTTCTCCGCCACGCACTGGTACATCCCCGCGTCCGACAGGCTCACGTTGGCAATGGTCAGAGAGCCCTGCTCCAGCTGCACCCTGCCCTGGGGACAGCAAAACAAACTCCAAATCAATGAGAACACCAGCAAAGCCTCCTCAGAACGTGCACCCAGAGGTTGTCCGGCTGTGTTCTGTAGCAAGGAGGACCAAAGGAAGCAGCGGGAACGGGAGGAATCTGCATGCTGCGAGTTATTTGTCTGCCAGCCAAATTTATGTCAGCCTAGAGACTAAATGGTGAAACCAATACAGGAGTTGGTAAATGCAATTTCAATTGGAGGACCTTCCCTTGACCCCCTCATTGATTTAATACCCAAAGCATTTAGATTAATATCCCTTGCAAGGAGATAAGATTGAGGCAAGAAATGCACTTCTGCTCCACAGTGGCACATCACAGCCAAGCCCATTCTCAGAAACATTGAAAACAATGGTATTTCCATGGAATCACAGAGTCATTGAGGTTGGAAAAGACCTCCAGGATCACTGGGTCCAACCTTTGACCAAAATCCACCATAGCAACTGAACTACAGCAGATACAGGTGTTTCTTGGGCACCTCCAGGGATGGGGACTCCACACCTCCCTGGGCAGATCCAGGGAGAAATTCACTCTTTCCATGGAGAAATTCCTCCTGATTTCCAACCTGACCCTTGAGGCCATTTTGAGTGTATATGGCAATGCAGGCTGCTAAGACTGCTTGCCATCTCAGCCGGCACAGACAGAAACATTTAAAATCTTCTGCAGTTTACTGAAAACAATGTAAATGCTAATAATTTAATGATCCTTTACTTCATATCAGCCACTAACGTGATTTAAGAACAAGCCCATCTGCCAGTGACCAGTGTGAAGCAACCAGAATTAGTGTGTGGAGTGAAAGACCAGGCTGTCATTTGTCAGCCTGAGGTTATGGAGCTTGAGTTATCAATTCTAATAAGTACAGCAAAGTGTTCCCTCCCTCCCCAGGAGTTTGACATTTACCAAAAAAAAATCTAAAATAAAGAGCTATTGGTTTTCTACTCGGCCTTAGGGCAGAAATTTAATGTTTGTGCAATTTTTATCAGGGCTTGATCAAATCGGGGCTGCCATGTTCTTTCACAGTAAGTGAAGGGGAAAAAGTGCTGGCTGCTGTGAAACCAAAGCTTTGGTGACTTGGCTGAGTTTGTGGTGACAAGGTGGGACCATGAGCTGGGTGATGACCCTCCAGGAGAGGCTGGGCACACGTGGGAGGGTGTAATTCCACAGCTCCTGCACAGGGACACAGCCCAGCAGGAGGAGTGGGAACACCATTAAACACCAGCAGGAACCCCGAGGTTTCATCACCACTTGAAGTTCACCTAAATATCATAGATTAAAATAATTATTTTGGAGTGATCACTCTTTGGTGACACATTCCAAAACCCCATTCAGCCATTCCTCCTTCTGTCCAGCCTTAGGTTTGCATCATGGATCCTTCATTCTGGCGAGGAGAGTTGCGAATGTAGAGCTGTGGTGTGTCCTGCTTGTCCTTGGCAGGAGTAGGGAGGTGCCACCAGGCATGGGAAGGAACAGGGGATTTTCTGTGAGGGTGGGCAGGCCCTGGGTGCCCAGAGCAGCTGTGGCTGCCCCTGGATCCCTGGAACCGTCCAATGCCAGGCTGGACAAGGCTTGGAGCAGGGGGTGGAATGAGATGATCTTGAAGGTCCCTTCCAACCCAAACCGTTCCGCGATTCCAGAGCACCTCATCCTCCCCACCACAGCTCAACCACCCAGAGATCAGTGAGCCGGCAGAGCACCCCAGCACCCCCATTTCCCATGCCCGGGGGGCTCCAGCTGTGCCTACCTGTGGCAGCAGGGGCTCCCCGTCCTTGAGCCAGCGGTAGGAGGGCTTGGGGCGGCCGCTGGCGCGGCACTCCCAGGACACGCGCTCCTCGATGGCCGCGCGCACGTCGCGGATCTGCTGCGTCCAGCTGGGCTGGGCTGCAGGGAAAGCAGGGAGGGGAGCATGGAGCCTGGAAACAGCACCTCTGCGCTGCCCAACAAACCTTCCTTCCCTCATCAGAACACTGGACTTGCTAACGTTGGGGTTTTAGCTTTTCTATTTTTCATATATTTGTGTAGAACTCTAAACTCCACACACAGTGTGTGCTGCTGCTTCCCCGTTTGGGGCAGACACAACAATTCCTCTGCAGGCCTGGCAATCAAGGACACCTCACTGCCTCAGGCCCAGAGAGGGGAACAAAAGGGAGTTGGGGGAGCAAACTTGGGGTCAATGACTTCATTACCTGCAGCTGGAATTGGCAGATTCACCCCCAATATGCAAATGGACCAAACTTATAAAAGTGTGCAAACCCTGACCCATCATCCATTTTTGGGTGTAGCCCCTGGGGGGTTTTGTCTGCCCAAAATGTATCTGAAGCCCTTCAATAAATAGAACAGCTTTTTATTCCCTTAATTCTTTTTATTCTCTTAATTCTGTCTGGCCTCTGTTTTTAAATAGCCCCACAAAAGCACAATAAGAATTGCTAAAGATTACTGTTCTTCCTTGAGTCCAGTGCTGCTTTCTGAAGGTGCCACAGGCCAAGACCAGAAGCTACTTTTATTTTATTTGTAGTAAAAACCCTTAAAGAGAAAGAGTAGCTTCAGAAACCCTGCTCATCCTGCACAAACAAAGCAGCAGTTACACACCTGGTCCTTCAAATAAAGACATTTCCCTCCTCAGGGTCTCTATAACCTGGGCTACAAAGCCATAAATTTTAGCTTCAGACTTCAAAACATGTAATTCAGAACTAGTTCTGCATTGAAATTGAGGTTATTCCAGTAACTCTGCATGGTTACAGGCACTACTTCAGGTCCAGGCTCTCAGTCCTGTCTTGATTAAGGCCAGATTTCCATACATTGCCACAGGAAGGAAAAATCTTTGGACCCAATTATTGCATTAATGACACTGAATAAACCTAGAAAGGCCACAAGCAGATACTGGAGACACATTTTGGTAGAATTTGGTGAAAACTAGCACTGGCAGTTTTCAGCCACTTGTGAGATTGTATTTTTAATGGTGTTTCACATAATTTCATCAGTTTGTTGGCTTTTTTTTTTTAGAGAGTTTGAGTTTGGCCAGATTCCACTAAATTCCACTAAAATTGTCACATGGTTTTGAAGACCACCCAAAACCTCAGACTTTAAGAGTTACCTCTTGTCCAGATATATCTACAATATACAATACGACCTATTTAAGATCTTATTAGTAATAGCATAATAATATATCTACAATACTATTCAGAAAATCCCAATAAACAATAAAGTTTTGATTTTTTTAATGGGCATTTGCCCTATTTTGACATAAGAGCATCTGACTTAGCAGAATGGTATTACCAGCAGAGGTCTCCAAGAACCTGATTAATACTTTTCCCTGTGTAATCAGATAAAAGAAAAAAAAAAATCAAGATTTCTCAAAGCCAGGTAACAACTTTAAAAATCTCTGTTGGATAGCGATCCAGAGATGGGCTTGAAAGGATAAATTTAAAAACATCACATCAAAACGGCAAATGGGTGCGATTATACCCAAAAGAGGGGTATGTCTGTGATGATGGGATGCTGGAAATCCAAATTTAGGGAGCTCAGGTTGTGTTCAACCCCACCCCTGGCACCCTGAATGTGCCCACAAAGCAGAAATGAGGTGGAGAGGTTCCCACAGCCCCTCAGCTCCAAGGGAATTCCAAAAAACAACAAAGTGAACTGAGCATGCAGGCGGGAAAGGAGAATGCAGAAGGGAAAGGAGAAGCGAGTGGTGTTTATTTCTCTGGCTGCCCCTCCTGCCCCTGTAATATTTTGAGCTTGTTTATTGTCTGTATCCAAAGGAAAGGGAAAGCCTTTAAACTCAGGAAGATGAAAGTCAGTTCTGTCATCTGGAGTAAGAACTTGAACGATTCCATCGAGCTGAGCAATTGCAGCGGGTTCAGTGGCTCAAGGACATTTGCAAATTACTCATGAATTTACATATTTACTATTCTAACAGCATCTAACTCATCATTTTGAAAGGAATTTTATGATCCCATGAAAGGAGCTCTATAAAACCCACACACATCCATTTGCCTTTTTTATTTTTGCTGCGCTGTTTTACAGATTTCCCACATGAAAACAAAACTAAAAAAAAAAAAAACAAAAAACCACCCAGACAAAACAACTGGAATTAATTTGCAAATCAAGAAAAGCCATGAATGGTAAGCTGTGCTCTATAACCTGAGTGTGTGCTATGGAAAAACAAAGATAACTCCTGTGGAGAGGAGCAGAGAAAATTCAGAATTCATCCTCATTTCGTACAGACTGCTCAAATAAGGGAAATAATAATTTTCCCCAAATAAGGGAAAATAATAATTTCCCCCAAATAAGGGAAATTCTCTCCAAAAGGCATTCTTTTGGGGTGGTTTGTGGGTTGTTCATCCCAACTCCTGCTCTGAGTGCCGAGACTAAAACATGCAGTGTTGGAAGGTGCCGCCTCAAATTCACATCACCCTTTGGTGCAGCACCCACGAGCCACAGCCTCCATCCCACACCATCCTAACCCCCTCCAGTGATCTGAACTGGGTAAAATTCCGAATCCCAAAGCCATTTGTGGTGCAGACAACTCCAGAGTGAGCAGCACAGATCAAAAAAATCATCTCAGTGAGGAGCTCTGAGAAAATTCAAAATTCATCCTCATTTCGTACAGACTGCTCAAATAAGGGAAATAATAATTTTCCCCAAATAAGGGAAAATAATAATTTTTCCCAAATAAGGGAAATTCTCTCCAAAAGGCATTTTTTGGGGTGGTTTGTGGGTTGTTCATCCCAACTCCTGCCCTGAGTGCTGAGACTAAGACATGCAGTGTTGGAAGGTGCCACCCCAAATTCACAGCACCCTTGGGTGCAGCATCCATGAGTCATGGCCTGCATCCCACACCAGTGGTTTGAACTGGCTAAAATTCCAATTTCCAAAGCCCTCCCTGGTGCAGACGGCTCCAGAGCGAGCAGCACGGGTCGGAAGATGATCTCAGTGAGGAGCTCTGAGCCGTTTGTTCGGCAGGAGTTCGTTCTCTGCTGCTCTTTGGGAGGTTTTGTAATTAGGTCAAGCTCTCCTCTCACCAGTTGAGTGCAGAGAGAAGCTCTTGGCTTCATCCTGGGGAATGCTCAGGGGCTGGCTCAGGCTGCAAATGTGTGTGAGCCACCAAAGGAGAGTGGCCACAAGTTAATGGAATTTGACAGGAGCCCACTGGGGTTCGGGGCGAGGTAACACGACTCGAGATTTCAGGCATGATAATTAAAATAATTCAGATAAGGGGATGAAACCACCTCCTCTTCACAGCGTTTTCTGGTATAGCAACATTCTCAGAGATAATGACAAGGCTGAATTTGTGGTTGGTCTAGAGAAGAGTCCTTTGGATGGTTTCAGTGGCGCTGACCAAAGAGAAATTATTTTACAGGAGATATTTTGGTCCTGATGGGTGCACTTAAGATAGTACTGGCCTTGGAAACATCCTGGAGGAAAAATCTGGAAGCTGATTAAGAATTCATCTGAGTTGCAAGCAAAATTCATATGCTAAATCTATAAAGTGAAAGAAAAAGCTTAGAGATATAAGCACGACTCTTACATAAGGATTGCTTTAAAGAAAAATCTCCCCCTCCTAGGAGATTTCTGGAGTTTGTAGTCAGGGGGATTGAAGAAAGGTGATGGAAATAGTGAGAAAAAAACCCTGTTTACCTTTGATCACCTTTTAGTCTCCACCAACACAAAGTGGGACAGTTAAAACCAAGTGAATAGGAAAATATGCCCAAATATATTCTTACTTCTCTAAGACAAAATTGTCCAGGGGCAGTCTGTCCTTCACTGTAATAAATTAAAAGGCAAAATAGGAACTGGAAATCATGTCCTGAAAGATATTTGCAAATGAAATGATGCGGCAGGTGATGATGCATCACCTCAGAAATGAGAAGCAAACCCCCAGAAGTAAAGGAGAAATATGAGAAATAAACCAGAAAAAAACCTGTAGGACTCTGCAACCATCTGTGAGTTCAAAACAACCCAAAAGACTCAAGCAAATGAGGTGCTAATACATATCCAGAATCCAATTCTCAGCTGGTGTGTATTGATTTCAGTGTTCCTAAGCCAATTTCTAGCAGCTGATGACCTGGTGCAGGCTGTGTAATTCATCATTAATGGCAGATGAAAGGCTGAATGATTTGTCCATTACCATCTCTATTCTAAGGAGATTGAGACTGAGCCCAGGATCAGAGCAGTGTAAAGACCAGAAAGCAAAGTGTAAGAAGTAAAAAAACCCCAAAGCAACCAGATGGGAAAAGCAGATGAGTAATTAGAAATAAAGAGTACAGCCAGTGTGTGAGGGCCTGTCCCTGATGGGGACACAGCTCCTGTGCACAAACCCCTCAATCCTCATTTGTCTCCTTCCCAAAGATCACAGAAACCAGACCCCAGGTCACCACTGCTCCTCTCTCCTCCCTTCCTCCCTCCTGACCCCAAGGACTGTTGGAAATCTCTACAACTGCAAGGTGTGCAGATCCTGCACCAAACCAATCCGCTGGAATGCTGTGCCTAGAAAAAAATAAATCTCCATTTGAGTGAGCCTTTGGAAACTCTGCAAGACTGACCCTACCAGCCCAGCCTGGAATATTAAACACCAGAGGAAAAGAAACAGAGGAAAATCTGAAGGAGCTGACTCAGCTGATAAAACCCCTTCAGCCATCCCTTCCTCTCATTTACCTCCCATTCTGCACCATTAGAGGGTTTCCCCCCCAGTTTTGGTGGGCTGTGGGTGTTACAGACACACCACAGGGACCCTCCTCATGGTTTGCCCTCCTTTGGTTATTTTCCATCCTGACACCAAACTGCAGCTGCTCAGGGGTGCAAGGGAGGTGTGGGGTGATCCATGAGGAACCTTCACATTTCATTTCTATTTATTTGTGTTCCATCCTATTTATATTTTTGCTTCTCCTGCTGGAGAGATGTTTCTCCAAGCAACAATGATAATAACATGAGACTTTTTCTGAATATCCAAAAATTGGATTTCTCTGGAAGCAGGGTTCCAGCAATCCCTTGGAAAAGAAAAAGCTGATGAGAAACAATTCTGTGCTCTGTGCAGGAATGTGCTCTGTGTTCTGGATGCAAGACCTCCCTTAGGCAGCAAAGAACTCAAAACTCAAGAGTTACTCCTCCCTGTACTAATTTTACCTGTGTAAAAGGTGACGACAGGGTTTCCTAGTGAGTGATGTGAAATATAATTAATAATCATATAGTAAGAGTAAAATAATAGTGCACTTGCCCTATGTACAGGAATTTTCTTGTCTTTTTATCAGTCCAGAAACTCACTTAAATCAAATTTCCAGCAATTTTTTTGTGATTTAGGACCTAAACTGAGCAGACATGAAACCACCTGATGTTCACTTGTGCACATTTCCTTTTTAGACTCCGACCATAATGAAGAGCATAATCTGATTTACACCTGAGGCTGTTTTACAGAGTGGCACAAAGTGGCTTTTGCCCAAATAAAACACAGGCCCACTGATGAAAGGAGGGCTCTTTTCACTGCAGAATTAAGGAGCCTCACAAATTCCTAGTGAGAAGGATTTAATCTGCAAAGGGGCCCAGGCAATTGAAAGGGTTCTGCTGAATATCTCAGAAAACGCTGCACAGAACTGTAATTAGTGACAGACAAGTCTGTCTGTCTGCTAATGCAGATGCTGCTGTGCTGACACTTTTGGAAAGCATTTGAGCTGCAATTTTCCCCTCCTTTCCTTGCCTTGCCAGAGCAGGAGAGGACGGGAGATGCTGGAGCAACACAGGAGATGCTGAGGCAGCACCTCCATCTGTGCTGGCTCCAGCTGAGCTGCTCTGGAGATTGGATATTTCCAAGCACGGATCTGACTGGAAAGCCAGGGCCAAATCCCATATTTTGTGTCCAAATCCCAGCAAAAAATGTTCTCAGTGGTGGTGCTGTCACTCCCAGCCCCACTGAACACATTCATATCACCTCAACCAGCAGCTATTTTTCATATTTTCTGTTATTCAGGTGAAATATTTTGTTGGGAAGGGGGATCTCAGGACATTGCATTGACTCATCAGAGTCAACATAGGGAAGCAGAGCCCAGGGAGCTCAAACCCAAGGATGAGCAGCCTTGGGGTCACAGATATCAACAAAAGAAGATTGGGCTGAAACAGCATCTAAACTCAGCATGAATTAAACATCAATAATAAATAAGCATCTCCTTGATGCTGGCTTTATGAACAAAAAAGGCAATTTCTTTTTAAATTAGCTGGTTAAGGTAATCTGTTTACTGTACTTCTGCCAGCAAAAAAAATAATTGTTGGCATTGCTGTTTGCTCAGGATATAAATCTTAGCCCTGCGGAGGGTTAGCAAATGTAAAATTTATGAGCAGCCAGATTAAAAATACAATCAGGTCAATGGGAGTGCATCCCAAAACACACAGCTGAGGGTGGGGAGGGCCCTGGGAGAATCTGGGAGAGGAGAACCCTGGGCGCCACCGGGGAGCTCACCTGCCTCAGCCATGGGATGCAGCTGGCACAGGAATAAACTGCCAGGTCAGGAAGGCAGCACCAGCTCTCAGAGCTGCTAAAAGGTGGAAAAGAAGAGGCTGTGCAGTGTAATTTGATAGTTCAGGATCAGGGAATATTCTGAGTTGGTAGAAACCCACAAGGATCAAATCGGCCCTGCATGGGACAGCCCCAAGAATCCCAGCAGGAGCTTTTGCCAGGAATTAAGCTGAGGCTGGGACACAGGAAGAACAGAAGAGCCAGCAGGGAGATGTGTCATTCAGAGCTCCATCAGTCAGACAGGCAGAAGGGAGCTCTGTAATTGCATTAACAGGACCATGTTTGCATGGGAAGGTCGATCCATCAAGGGGGACCCAGCCCTGGCAGAAGTGTTTGTGGAGCACAGCCTGGTGCAGGGGCTCAGAG
Source organism: Ammospiza caudacuta (assembly GCF_027887145.1). Taxonomy (NCBI): domain Eukaryota; kingdom Metazoa; phylum Chordata; class Aves; order Passeriformes; family Passerellidae; genus Ammospiza; species Ammospiza caudacuta. The sequence continues at coordinate 20,759,191 of NC_080604.1, read as the reverse complement.
CACAGAAAATGCAGCAAGAACGGCTCTTGCATGCTTAATTAACCTTTTCTGCTGCAACAAGGGTGTCAAACAACTTCAGTGGCACTGATACGCAAAGGGAGGAGAAAATAAACTCTGATACAAGAGTGAAACACAGCAGAAGTCAACCCTCCCTGACAACTTCCAGCAGCACACAGAAAAGCTGACAACGCTGGGTTACCTAGAGTGAGCAGGCAAATTTGAATTCTTTTTTCTTCTCTTTTCTTACTTTATGCCATGCACAGAGGCTGCTTTAAACTGGGTTTAAAGAGTGGAGCTGTTGGAGCCTCAGTGTGACCTGCAGAGCACAGCAGTGCAGGTGGGCAGCACCTCTAATAACCCAGAGCACCCTGAGCCCCAGTGATTTGGGCTGCAAGGACCCTAAATCCCATCCATCCATCCATCCATCCATCCATCCATCCATCCATCCATCCATCATCCATCCATCCATCCATCATCCATCCATCCATCCATCATCCATCCATTCATCCATCCATCATCCATCCATCCATCATCCATCCATCCATCATCCATCATCCATCCGTCCATCATCCATCATCCATCTGTCCATCCATCCATCCATCCATCATCCATCATCCATCCATCCATCCATCCATCCATCCATCATCCATCCATTCATCCATCCATCCATCCATCCATCCATCCATCCATCATCCATCCATCCATCCATCATCCATCCATCCATCATCCATCCATCCATCCATCATCCATCCATCCATCCATCCATCATCCATCCATCCATCATCCATCCATCCATCCATCCATCATCCATCATCCATCCATCATCCATCCATCCATCCATCATCCATCCATTCATCCATCCATCATCCATCCATCCATCATCCATCCTCCATCCATCCATCCATCCATCCATCCATCCATCCATCCATCCATCCATCCATCATCCATCCATCCATCATCCATCCATCCATCCATCATCCATCCATCCATCCATCATCCATCCATCCATCCATCATCCATCCATCCATCCATCCATCCATCCATCATCCATCCATCCATCCATCATCCATCCATCCATCCATCCATCCATCCATCCATCATCCATCCATCCATCCATCATCCATCCATCCATCCATCCATCCATCCATCCATCATCCATCATCCATCCATCATCCATCCATCCATCCATCCATCCATCCATCCATCCATCATCCATCCATCCATCATCCATCATCCATCCGTCCATCATCCATCATCCATCCGTCCATCCATCCATCATCCATCCGTCCATCCATCCATCATCCATCCATCATCCATCCATCCATCCATCCATCCATCCATCCATCCATCATCCATCCATCCATCCATCCATCATCCATCCATCCATCCATCATCCATCCATCCATCCATCCATCCATCCATCCATCATCCATCCATCCATCCATCATCCATCCATCCATCCATCATCCATCCATCCATCCATCCATCCATCCATCCATCCATCATCCATCATCCATCCATCATCCATCCATCATCCATCCATCCATCCATCCATCCATCCATCCATCCATCATCCATCCATCCATCCATCCATCCATCATCCATCATCCATCCATCATCCATCCATCATCCATCCATCCATCCATCCATCCATCCATCCATCCATCCATCATCCATCCATCCATCCATCATCCATCCATCATCCATCCATCATCCATCATCCATCCGTCCATCATCCATCATCCATCCGTCCATCCGTCCATCATCCATCATCCATCCGTCCATCCATCCATCATCCATCCGTCCATCCATCCATCATCCATCCATCATCCATCCATCCATCAATCCATCCATCCATCCATCCATCCATCCATCATCCATCCATCATCCATCCATCCATCAATCCATCCATCCGTCCATCCATCCATCATCCATCCATCCATCAATCCATCCATCCATCCATCATCCATCCATCCATCCATCATCCATCCATCATCCATCATCCATCCATCATCCATCCATCCATCCATCCATCCATCCATCCATCCATCCATCCATCCATCCATCCCACCCCTGCCATGGCAGGGACACCTCCCACTGTCCCAGGCTGCTCCCAGCCCCAGTGTCCAACCTGGCCTTGGGCACTGCCAGGGATCCAGGGGCAGCCACAGCTGCTCTGGGCACCTGGGCCAGGGCCTGCCCACCTGATGATAAAAAATTTCTTCCTCAAATCCATTCAAACCTGCACCTTTCTGCACCTCCAGAGCGTTTCCCTCTCCAGGCACCAGGCCTGACCTTCCAAAAACAGCTTGAAAGCTCTGCCAGCATTGCAGTTGTATTTCAATTATGAAATAACATTTCTCAACTTAAAAAAAAAAAAAAAATTAAAGAAAAATATGTTATTTTTCCCAACTATTTGTATAAAATTTCACAATATGTTACTTTCCCCTAAAAAATTTTTCTGCCATGCAAAACTCCAGAGCCCAGAGTACAGAATGCAAGTTGATTTTTTTTTTTTTTAAGAGATCTATTTTCAGTACTGGCTGCAAAACACAAGTTACCCTAAAAAACCCAACTCGTTCCCTGGAAAATCACCATCCTCGAGACAAGGATGAGGATGAAGACAAAACCTGCAGCAGGGGAGGTGCCTGTCTGCCACCTCTCCTGGGGAATTCCTCCTGTCCCAGGGAGGAGATGGATGGAAAGAGTTCCCAGCATGACAGACTGACAGCAGGACATTCCTCTTCCCAAAAATCCTCGAGATTCTCTGCAGAAATGCCACGATGGGTGCGAAAAGCAGCAGGAGCCACAGTGGCAGCTTTTGTGTAGGATCCAGATTGGTAAATTCACTACAATAATGAGATTATAACTCAATATGTGCTATGGTGGGAGTGCTCCAAAGGCTCCATTTACTGCTTTCCAAGAAAAGCAGCTTTGGCTGTGGGTACCGCAAAACTCTACAACTGATGAGGCTTTTAATTTACTCCCCACATGGGGAAAAATCAGGAGAAAAACACAGCACAGAAAAAGGAATCTTTAAATCATCTAATTAAAAAAATTAAAACCTGTTCAAATCAACCCCAGATTCTTTCCTTAACATGAAAGGTTTCACTTTGTTCTTGCTCTTTCACTCCTTTTTAACGTTTTCTCATTTTATATTTCCCTCAGTTTTAAAAGGAGAAATGTTCATTTGAAATGGAAGCCCCCAAAGTTGTGATTTTAAATGAAATGCCTTTCAGAAATCTTTCCAATTTGAAAACTTCCCTACTTTTTAAAAAAAACCTTACATTACCCACCAAATCCAATTCAGTTTTGCCAGAAGGGTTGGTTCCCAAACTCTTTTCCTGTGGCAAAATTATTATAAATCAAAAACCATTCTCCTCATCATCTCTGGAGTTCAACCCAATCTTCCCTGCTGACAGGAGCTCAGGAACATTTGGGGGAGAAAATCTGAATATTTCCTCTGAACAACATGGGATGGGACCAGGGGAGCAACAAAACCAGGATTTTTTGGATGCTGTGGGGGTCTCTGCACATCTCTTGGGTGTGGAACCTGCATATTCTCCTCTCCAAAACATCTCCAACAGATCCTTGGTACCAAACCCAGCCCCCTGTGCCCCTAAATCCCCTCCCTGCAGCTCCCACTCACCTCTACACAGGTAAAGCCACACTTTCAGTTTGTTTTGTGGGCTGTTCCCAGCAGAAATTTGGGGATGAGCACCAGGATCAAAGGGATAAATGCATTTTCTATTTGACAGAGCAGGCCTAGGAGGCTGGAATTTGGCATTTCCAGGGCCTGGCTCTGGGATTGCAGCGAGAGAAGAGCAGGTGCAGAAAGCCTTTGAGGGGAGAGGGCTCTGCCCTGGCACTGTTAAATCCCAACTCCCCCTGTTCTTCAATCACTGATCCTCCTGAAAGCTGTTCTTAATTGGCTATCAGCAATTAACATTTATCCACAAAAGCTGGGGCAACCCATACACCACAAATCCCAAGCTGTAACACGAGGATGCTCCCCCAGATTTCCTGCCTTGCCCTCCCAGCCACAAGAAGGAAAAAGAGACTTTTCCAAGCGCTTTCAGCACGTTTCCATGTCAATGTCCTCCTGGGGATGTGTTTTTGTTCCAGCTGCTCTGATTCTCAATTAATATGCACCATCCAGCCAGGTCTTATTTCAAATTACACCCTTCTCGAGATGCGCCATTCGAAGAGAAAGTAATTTCAAAAAATATCCCCGCAAAATTACGTCCTCACAAAACATTTACTGCAGATTGCACTGACTGCAATAAGGCAGCCTGCTCACCATAAAACGTCAGCTGTCCTCGTGCCACGTTCTTGCCCCTGACATTTTCAGCCACGCACTCGTAGAGCCCGGCGTCCTCCTGCTGGAAGTTGGGGATCTCCAGGAGCCCGCTGGAGCGGTGCCTGCGCGCCTTCCTGGGCAGCTGCTTCCCATCCGCCCTCCTCCAGCTGATGGTGGGCACGGGGCTGAGGGAGGGAAAGAGAGCAAGGTAACACTGCCAGGGGAAGCCACGGTCACACTGAGGTGTTGGGGAGTTTTTGAAGGTTTGATAGTAGAAGGTATTAAAATCAGAAAATTTGGGGAATTAGAAAGAAGCCAGACTTAGCGGTGCCTGCGCGCCTTCCTGGGCAGCTGCTTCCCATCTGCCCTCCTCCAGCTCATGGTGGGCACGGGGCTCAGGGAGGGAAAGAGAGCAAGGTAACACTGCCAGGGGAAGCCACGGTCATTGTGAGGTGTTGGGGATTTTTTTGCAGGTTTGAGAGTAAAAGGTTTTAGAATCATAAAATCTGGGGAATTAGAAAGGAGCTGGAATTAGCGGGGCCCTGGAGCGGTGCCTGCGCGCCTTCCGCGGCAGCTGCTTCCCGTCCGCCCTCCTCCAGCTGACGGTGGGCACGGGGCTGAGGGAAGGAAACAGAGCAAGATAACACTGCCAGAGTGCCATGGTCACACTGAGGTGTTGGGGAGTTTTTGAAGGTTTGATAGTAGAAGGTTTTAAAATCATAAAATTTGGGGAATTAGAAAGAAGCCAGACTTAGCGGTGCCTGCGCGCCTTTCGCGGCAGCTGCTTCCCATCCGCCCTCCTCCAGCTGACGGTGGGCACGGGGCTGAGGGAGGGAAACAGAGCAAGGTAACATTGCCAGAGGAAGCCATGGTCACACTGAGGTGTTGGGGAGTTTTTGAAGGTTTGATAGTAGAAGGTTTTAGAATCATAAAATTTGGGGAATTAGAAAGAAACCAGACTTAGCGGTGCCTGCGCGCCTTCCTGGGCAGCTGCTTCCCATCCGCCCTCCTCCAGCTGATGGTGGGCATGGGGCTGAGGGAGGGAAGGAAAGCAAGGTAACACTGCCAGAGTGCCATGGTCACACTGAGGTGCTGGGGAATTTTTGAAGGTTTGATAGTAGAAGGTTTTAAAATCATAAAATTTGGGGAATTAGAAAGAAGCCGGACTTAGCGGTGCCTGCGCGCCTTTCGCGGCAGCTGCTTCCCATCCGCCCTCCTCCAGCTGATGGTGGGCACGGGGCTGAGGGAGGGAAAGAAGGCAAGATAACATTGCCAGATGAAGCCATGGTCATTGTGAGGTGTTGGGCATTTTCTGCAGGCTTGATAGTAAAGGTTTTAAAATCCTAAAATTCGAGGAATTAGAAAGAAGCTGGACTTAGTGGGGCCCTGGAAAAATGTTAAAAATAGACTCTGAAAATGTTAGGCTTTGTGTTTGCCAGATCATGTGAAATTGTGCCTGCGTAAGCAGCATATGATAAATGATATAATTGTTAGACGTGATGATTGTTTAGTAATTAAATATAATTATTGTTTAATCGTAAGAAGAATCATGAGAAACTATGTTAGAAGTTTGAGGGGGACCACGAGGAGCCCGTGCTTGGATGAAATCTATGTATACCATAGAACAATATAAGTTTAATAATGAAAATGAAAGTTATATAACAATAGAATATAAAAACATGTTCATCCCGAACCCATGTAGGGGTCAGATTTGGGTTTGTACTCCTGACACCCAGAGCTCTTCAATAAAAGCACCTGCACGTAATCATTCTCGTGATTATGTGTTTCTGAACGCTGACGGGTTGAGGAGTTTTTGCAAGAAAACGGCCACATTCAACCAATGCACAATAAAAACTGACAATGGACATCTTCACAAACAACGGATAATGGACATGTTCAGAAATGGGGCTGGTTTATCCTTGAGAAAGATACAAGAAGAGTCATCAAGACTCAGAAAGTTTGAGAAAGTGAGAAAAAAGAGAAGCAATGGGTGGGCCAGACAACCACAGCAAGGCACGTGAAAAATCAGAAGATCCAATCAGCATTCTATTTTAGACACATGAACAGCCAGGATTAACCAATCATGTATTAGCTAGAGACACATGAACAGTAGAAAATTATTATAAATATAGCCCTATATTATAAATTGTCCCTTTTTGAGATAATAAAGTTGGCTTCACTTGATCATATTGATCATGGCGTGATGTCCCATTCCTGATCCAAAATGGCATCAGAGAATAAAGAGAAGATAAAAAGGTAAAACCAAAAGGGTATTAGAGAATATATGAAGAAAAAAATGGTAAAAAGCAAAACAGCATCAGAGAATAAAGAGAAGATAAAAAGGTAGTGAGTGGTCTGGCACAGGGTCAACAGGAGATTTTGTTATGGGTGGGTTATGTGGAACATAAGTGTAAATGTGAATTGATAATTGATTTTATGCTAATCTGATATATATATTCTTTCCATTAAAGGGGAGGTGGGGCTACACAGTGCAATAGTTTAAATTATTATGGCTGTCACTCACAATTATTCAATCTGTTGTATATGAATAGATTTTATAAAGAGGGTTTATTATGGGTGGGTTATGTGGAACATAAATGTAAATGTGTTTATCACAGTGTATAAGCAGGAGACATTTTATTACTAAAATGCTGTTTTGACCCAGTTGAATCTGGGGTAAAAAACCCATCCATTTTAAGGTGGGCAGGCCCTGGAAGGGGTTGCCCAGAGAAGCTGTGGCTGCTCTAAAAGTGTCCAAAAGACAAGGCCTGGAGCAGCCTGGGATGGTGGGAGGTGTCCCTGCCCATGGCACTGGATGGGATTCAAGGTCCCTTCCAACCCAAACCATCCATTTTGTGACAATTTTCCTGCCATTTCTCTACATTTTGGAAGTTTTGCCAGTGTTTGCTCCAGAAACAAGAGTGCCCAAGCCCTGTGGCTGCTTTGAAAACTGGCCACAGGTAACTCCTGCTGAGGAAAGTGGGTCATTAGGAACTGCTGCAAACCCCGCAAACGTGAGAAGCTGCAGGAATAATAATTAATAACAATAATGGATCCAAACTTACTTGCCCAAGGCAAAGCACTCCAGTTTCACCGTGGTTCCCTTCGCAGATGGAACAGTTTCTGGGAACTGCACTTCTATTTTGGGCTCATACTCTCCCATCACCCCTGGGAACATAGAGGAGATGCTAAGGCTTGGTTGAGTTTCAGCAGTAAATTCACAAGCGTTCCCGTGCTAGCACAGAGCTGCTCTATACATCATTACTTGCCCAATTAATCCATTCATTTTAAACATGGCTTGTTCCTAACAGCCGTGGAGTGTGGGCTCTTTTCCCATTTACTGCCAGAGGAGAAGCTGAACCAACTCTCCACACCATCTGCCAAAGATTAAAATCTCTTTGTGGCTCTGTTACTTTTTGCTTTTAAATATGCAGGATTTTTGCAGGTAACTCGTGAAATAAGGGGAGCAGTAATCAGGGAGTTTCAGCATCTTCTAGAAACGGAACGTGGAACAAGCAGCCATTAGGAAAAAAGTTTGAAAATCCCTGGAGTTAACAGAGATATTTCTATTAACTTCCAGGACTTCAATGCACAGAGATCTTCTACTCCTCGGGTAATTTCTTTATTTTTTACTGCCCCAGTAAATCATGGAGCGTGGCAGCCTCTTTATGAAATTGTGTTTAAAAATTTGTGCACATAAAAGGGCCATTATACCCCTGACAAATGGCTCCATTTCCAGCCACTGCACTGTCTTAAACCCAGCACATATAATTCCACCAACAGTGATTATCAGCTAATTGATGATTGCAGTTCCAATCTCAACAGTGCAGCACTTGCTGGACGGTGGCCAAGGCAGGAGAGGAGCTGGGTCAGCCCTGGAGAATCCCCAAAATACAGAAATGAGCCTGCAGTGACACTGGGGCACGTCAGAGGTGCTGAGTTGGCCTCTGATTGCTGACTGCTCTTGCTTTTCACACTGGATGCAAGAAAATCCTGTTTTTTCCTTTAGTTTTCCAGTGATGAAGCTGGAAATGCTGCGTGTGAGCTGACACCACTCCACCTCTGCTCACTGACCTGTGCTGATGCAAGAGCAGGTTGTGTCATCTTCCAACACAGTAATTGCAAATAAATGTTCAACAAAGTAGCTCCTGCACAGCCTCAGCTGTCAAAATTAAATGCATTTATTAAAAATATGGATACTCTCCCCATATTCCTGCCCTGCCTTATACACAAAACAGGAAATCTGGGATTCCCTGGTGACATTCCAGCATTTACAAACCATACAAAGAAGAATTATGTGGCATTTCACCCATTAGTCCCTGCATGTTAACACTGCACCCTTCAAAATCCCGTTTTCCCAATTGGGACCTGCCAAATCTTTGCAATCTTGCCTAAATTTCTCCAAAATCTGTGCTGAATATTTTCTGGGAGATCTTCAATCAAGCCAAGAACTGCCTCGTGGTCTCCAAAGCAGCAGCTGATACAACTTGTGGAGATCTTTTCTCCCTTCTCTTCACTGTTTATTTAATCCCATTTCTTTGCCTTGGGCTGGGCCTGAAGAGCTGAAATTCCATGGGGATAAAACCCCAGTGGGGTGGGAATGTTTCCCTGGGGCTGTGGGACACCAACTACAGCCACCACCCCATTGAGCCCTGCAGCTCTGGCCTCTCCCAGCCTCACTGAGAACTCCAACCACTGAAAAATCAGGATTTGCACCTGGAAAAATCAGGATTTGCCCCTGGAAAAACCACAAGGCTCCTGCTGCAATGACACCCTGCCTATCTCCATGAATTTATACAGAGTATGAAGTGAGTCCTGCTGTCTGCTCTTTATAGCAGCAACATCAGAGCAGTTGAAACATCTCCATCCTGAACCCAAGACCATTTCCATGCAGAAAATCCTCATTTTCCCTGCTGTTCCAGGGTGATTGAACATCTGACTTAGCTGTGCAGGTGGCGGGGATGGAGGAGGAAATAAAGCGCCAAAGCAGAGCCTGGTTTGTGGCTTGGAGAGCACTCCCAGTGTCAGGGCACATCAGATGCTCCATGTGTTGGCATTTCAGAGGCTTTTGTGCCTTTCTTCCAATTTCAAAGCTTAAAAACATTTTTTTTTTTGGGCTGAAAGTCCCAGGAATTCAGGAGGAGGCTAATTTGTCTGAGGATTTGCTATGCATTTCCTGACAACACCTGTGAAATGTTGCAGTTTAATTGGCCCATACAGCTGCTGCTGATGGCAGTTTCATTCCAGGACTATTTTGGTCCTTTCCCACTGTTACTGTTTCCATCCTGGTATGGCAAATCCCACATTTTAAAGAGAAATAGGGAAGCAGCAGCTTTCAACACCTGGATGGTCCCAGCCACAATTCCTTCCCCATCAGCTTAAAGCCATTTCCCCTTGTTCTACCACTGCACACCCTGGTACCAAGTCCCTCTCCACATCTTCCAGTAGGGATTGCAAAAAAATTCCTATTATTGAAATATTAAAAAATATTGTTTCAGCACTGCAATTGTCAGCATGAGGCACATTTAACCATTGCTCTTTGCCATCCATGCCAGGCCCACTGTGACTCAGAGGGACAGATTTGCTGTGCTGTGTTTATGGGAACACAGAATTCCCTGAAAGGGAGGGCAGATATGGAGCAGAACTGGAGAAGCAGCACCTCCACCCCTCCCAGTCCAGCTGGGACAATTCCTCATCACCAGCAGCATTTCCCACTCCATCCACAGGGATTCTGTCAACCTGACAGGCAGGAGGCTGCAGCAAGGAGCCTGTGTTTTCCAAGCAAGGAATTTTTGTCAAATCCCACAAGGTGACAGTGGATCTTCTTCCAGGAGAAGTTGCTAGCATTGCATTTCTATTCCTGGAACAAATGTCCCAACTGTTAGCCTTTAAACAGAGACATTTTAATTAATTTTAATTGGAAATTAACATGCAAATGTATTTTTCTTATCTGCTCCAAAATGATGACGATACAGATCAATTGTCTGTATAAATTTAGAAATCCTCTTTTGCTTTCTTCTCCCCTTTTTTGTATTATTCCACAGACCACTAATAATAGCACTAATTCTGCTGGGAAACACAGGCTGAGCTAACAGTTACCGAAACAACAAAGTGCCTTTGTTCACTTTGGGGCTGCATAAAATGAGAAAAACTGCAATGTCCAGACTCTAAAATCTATTTTGTTTCCTGTCTTTGGCCAGCTCCCACTGGGTTTTTTTTGTAATTACTCCTGACTCTCAGAGTCACTCTAGCAGTGTGTCTAGCAGACTCTACCTCACTGAAAAACTGTGAGAGGGGGAAAAACCCTTCACTCCATGTCCTGGATTGCCAAGCAAATTATATTCTATTTGCCATGTGTATGGCAGGTGTCTTCTGTTCATTGGGCAGTTTTCCTTATCCCTCCCACACCCACTCCTCCCTCTGGGGAGACACCTGCTGATAACAGCTACTGAATGTCCCTGCATGGCTGATAAGAACTACAGCATCCCATTGGGAGATGTGAGCCCAGAGGGAGGAGCCAAGCATTCCTACCTGGATATAATCTGGAGATTCTGGAACACCAGCCAAGCATTCCTACCTGGATATAATCTGGAGATTCTGGAGCACCAGCCAAGCATTCCTACCTGGGTATAATCTGGAGATTCTGGAGCACCAGCCAAGCATTCCTACCTGGATATAATCTGGAGATTCTGGAACACCAGCCAAGCATTCCTACCTGGATATAATCTGGAGATCCTGGAACACCAGCCAAGCATTCCTGCCTGGATATAATCTGGGGATTCTGGAGCACCAGCCAAGCATTCCTACCTGGATATAATCTGGAGATTCTGGAACACCAGCCAAGCATTCCTGCCTGGATATAATCTGGGGATTCTGGAACACCAGCACAGCCTCTCCACTGGATTCCCCAGAGGAACAGGAGCTGCCTCTGCTCCTGGATCTTCAGAGGCAGAGACTGCACCTTTCTCCAGGATCCCTGCTCCAGCAGAACCAGCCCTGACACTGCAGGAGGGCTGAGCCACAATTCCAATGGCACTGCTGCCAACACCCTGACCCACAGGGTGTCAGGTTGGGTTCTGACTCTGTCAGCGCTGGTTTAGTTCACTGCATCATTTATTTCATCTTTTTATTTTCTTCCCTAATAAAGAACTGTTATTCCTGCTCCCATATTTTTGCCTGAGAGCCCCTTAATTTAAAATTTATAGCAATTCAGAGGGAGGGGGTTTACATTTTCCATTTCAAGGTGTCTGCCTTCCTTAACAGACACCTGTCTTTCAAAACTGAGACACTCTAACAGAAACATTTCAGCCAATTTTGACTTTCTGAGTCAGACACCTGCCTTTTCAAACCAAGACACTCCAACAGAAACATTTCAGCCAATTTTTACTTTCTGGGCGACATCCAGCCATGAAAACCCAGCAAAGCCCCCCAGGGCAGCTGGGGAAGGTCCTACCGTCGTTCCTGAGCACGAGGGGCGTGGGTGGCCCCAGGACCTTGCTGTTGGTCACGGTGTTGGTCACCACGCAGGTGTAGTTGCCCACGTCCGAGGTCTCCACCTTGGCGATGTAGAGGTTCCCGGTCTCCTGCGACACGAAGCGCCGGTTGTCCTGGTGCACAAAGGTGGGGTACTCGTTGAAGATCCAGGCGTAGGTCAGCTCTGCAAGCACAAGGGACACGCTGTGAGCAGGGAAAAATGAGATAGCACAGCCCAAGGAATGAGCCCCACGGCTGCTGATGCCCTGGTGGTTTTTACCATTTTATCTCTCTATTTTCACTGAGGCCAGTTTGGTTTTTGCCTTTTCTTCTTCTCTATATTCTCTGATGCCATCTTGGTTTTTACCCTTGTATTTTCTCTATACTCTCGGATGCTGTTTTGGTTTACCTTCTTTTACTGTTTTACCTTCTTTTCTTTTATCTATTCTCTGATATATATGTTTGGTTTTTGGTTTGGTTTTTTTATAGGCTCTGTTTTGGATTTTACCATTTTTCTTTCATATATTCTCTGAAGCTGTTCTGGTTTTTACCTTTTATCTTTTATATATTCCCATATATATATATATATTTGGGGTTTAGTATGGTTTTTTTATACAAACTGTTTTGGTTTCTACCTTCTTATCTTCTCTACATTTCCTGAGGCCATTTTGGTTTTTACCTTTTTTCTTTCATATATTCTCTGATGCCATTTTGGTTTTTACCTTTTCTTCTTTCACATATTCTCTGTATTCTCTACACATATATTTGTAGCTTTTTATCATAGCTTAGCTTCAACGCTTTCCTAGGCAGAAAGACAAAACAAATTCCAGGATCCCTGTGCTGTCCTGGCTCTCCTTAGAAACCAAGGCTGAAAATGGCTTTTTGGGACAAATTTTTGCGAATAGGGCCTGGATCTCATCTGAGGGGGGAGAATTTAGAAGGTACCAGAACTGGGGGGATCAATTCACCAGGCAGGTTCCTAATTGGGACGTTCTTGTCAGATATGCTAATTTGCAGCATCTATAAAAATTGTACAGAAATCCTGAGCATCCTCTGCCTTTTCCACCTGCAGAAATTGTGCACTCAAGGTGCCCCTTTTATCACCCTAACTGTGTCTGGCTCATATTTTTAGGACAAGAGAAAAAGGCACCACTCCAAATGCAAATTTCCAGCTGTGGCATTTCCACTTCAACACATGGATCTGATATTCCTGCTACTCCTTCCACTTCATCCAGAATAAAACGCATTTCACAGGAATCTCACCTTTTTGTTGTGAACACTCCAGCCTGCCCATAGCTTTGCTTTCATCCTCCCTAATTAATTTTTTTCCCCCCTTAAAGCCAGTTGTGAGGAGGATCTGCCGAGCTGTGTTATCACCCGCTGGATGCTTTATTGCTCAGGAATTTCTGAATCAGCAGAAAACTGAACACTAAATTAAGCAGCTGTAATCTTCTCTGTGACTAATTAGACAGGGCTCTGTGTTTTATAAGGCGTCGTTGGAAGTTATTTGAGCCACAAAGAAGAAGTGAGAGACATTGCAGAGGCTGTGAGTCAGGTTAATGCAGTCTAACCCTGTTGTATCTGCCTGAGCCAAATGCCCAAAAACACTCAAAGAGCCTGAAGTGGATGCAAGACTGCTGCAGTTTTCTAAGGGAACACTAATTATACTAAAAATCACATTCTTGTTTTAATACTCTAATGAGTCGTGGCTGTAATTGACCTCAGCTACCATTAGGTACTTCGGAAAATACATTCTGCCCTCATGTCCCACTGTTCCCAGCCAGGAGAGGCTGAGTGCAGCCTTTTGGCCTTTATTTATTTACTTGTAACAACAGGACTGGAAAATGCCTGCTTAGACTGTTAGAAAGGTATGATAATTCTGTTTACGAGGGAACATCTAATCATCATATTTACACATGTGCATCTCATTAGAAGGAACCTCATGCTGATGTCAAGAGGATACTCAGAGCAAACAAGGTACCACTTCCCAGCCAGCTTATTATTTTCTGCAAGTAGTTAAGTTTGTTGGTCGTTTTTTTTTTTTTTTTTTAATTTACTCTTGGTGAACAATTATCTTGCTCCTCCAGAAGCAGCAGCACCAGGCAAATAAACATCCCTGCCCTGGGATGCACAGAGGTGCTGAAATTGGAGTGACTCTTCACACCGAGGTTTCCACCAGAGCCCCCTGAGCTCTGCAATTCACAGAAAGTGGAAATTGTGGCATTTCCTGACATGGTGTTTTCCTGAGCACAGGAAAACAGTGGGGAGGGAATTTCTGGATCAATCCCTGTCCCTCCCATCCTCTCCCAGGAGGTCTCACAGGTATACTTACACCCCAGAAAGGGCTCCTGCTTTCCTCCATGGGCCAATATCACTTTATTGCTAAAACCCTTCTAATTTCCAGGTTAAATATTTTCATTGTAGTCTGTGGTTCTGTGCTTGTGGGCTAATGATGCCTTTGGCTGAAGGAGTTCTCATCTCCTTGCTGGTGAGAGCCACTGAGAGCCCTTGTGCTGGCATTTTCAAGGCTTTCCTGCCCTGTAATCATTGCAGGAGCTTTTCCTGGGTTCTGGTTCAGTTAAAAAGTCTGGGATAATTCTGTCACCGGAGCTGAGGGCCAGGCTGGGAGCCCTGGGCAAGCAGGGCACAGCAGGCTGGGCAAGGGGAGCAGGTCTGAGCAAAGACAGAACAAATGATGAGCTGGGATCCCTCCAAACAGAGAAACCCAGTGCAGAAGGGTCTAAAGAAGACCCATTTCTAGAGGGAAAAACATTGAAATCCTCCCAAAGCCACCTTGAAACTCTGTTAATTTGGCTGCATAAAAGTGAGGAACACAGTAAAGGTCTGAAGGTGCAGCTCTGACTTCTTATCAATGCCAGAGAAATCCAACTGCCCAAATGACACAGAATTGCATGTTAGGAGCAGTCTGTTATTACTACATAAATTTAAAGATATTTAAAATATATTATAATATAATATTTAAGAGTTGGAAGCCCTGGGTAAGAAGGCACAGGAGGCTGGGCAAGAGGAGGAGATCTGATCAAAGACCTGATCCCTCCAAAAAAAGGAACCCAGTGCAGAAGGGACTGAAGGAGACCCATTTCTAGAGGGGAAAACATTGGAATCCACCCAAAGCCACCTTCAAACTCTGCTAATTTGGCTGCATAAAACTGAGGAACACAGCAAAGCTCTGCCTTCCTATCAGTGCCAGAGAGAGATCCAGCTGCCCAAACGACACAGAACTGACATTAGGAGCAGTCCATTATTGCTATATAACATTTAACACTGTCTTTTTCTTTCTCTCTCCCTCTCCCAAGCCCCATGGGACTGATGGAGCACGGAGCCCAGGGAGCAGCACAGGCTGGAGCACCTCGGAGTGCTCGTGCTTGTGCAGCAGCATGTAAATAAACACTCCCTCGCTGTGCCTTTGATTTCCTGAGAGGTCCTGGTGCAATATTTATGGCTCCTCCAAGCTGACGGGCTCCTTTTGATAAGGTCTGCCTCTCTAATTGCTCTGCAGGTGACAGGCAGCTCACACCCCACAGGCAATTTGTACCTCCTGAGCAAACAGACACTGCAAACACAGCCTGGGCTGGCTCCTGCTGGTGGGAAGGGTTCCCAAAGTCACCAACACGGAGCCTTGCAGCTCAAGGAACCAGCAAAAGGGCAATCCATGGTTCTCTAATCACACACGAGCCTCTGGTTCCTTAAAGAATACATTACAAACTTCTCCTGTCTAATTTGGGGCCCTTTCCATGTGGTTTTTGCCTATTTTCCCACATTTTCATTTCCCCTTTAAAGCAGATCTGTCATTAATCTCCATAATCTACAGTTTACAAATTGGGTGTAATTTCCAGTGTTGGGATTTGTTACCTTCAACTCACTTCTCCTGTCTAGAGTGCCAGGATACATTACAGTCATGAGAAAAAGTTTTGACTACTGGCACCTGCCATTTGCCCTTCACAACCCTCTCAAATCTTGCCCCACACTTCACATTTTGTTTTCATGCAAAGGATTTTCACACACCTGTAATGCTTCTCTCTCTACTTCTGGGTTATGTTCTCTACTTTCCTCCCCCAGATTCTTTTAGCTGCAGGTGCCTGTTTCTGAGCTCTTTCAACCTTGTTTTACTCAAATTCAGTTTTGGAGTTTTGGTTCGACTTCAGCTGTCTATTTACCCTTGAGCAGTTTATAGCTATGGTGTATTTCTGGTTTTAGTAAAGATCTAAAGATCTCTCAAACACAGAATATTACCCAATTTCTGAGCTGTATTTGCTGTTTTTAAGGGAAAGGAGAAACTCCATGAGCTGCAATCCCAGAGCAGACCCAGGACATGTTGTAACCTTATTTTTCTTCATTTCCATTATCTACTCTATAATGAAAACTGCACAGAAATTCTGAGTAATTATTAACTTAGGTCTGTGCTTTGCCAAAATCACATTTTTCTGCTTGCCCCCCCCCCCCAATATTTTGCTTCTGCCTTTAAGGAGAAGAAACTCTTCTTGATTTTTAACATTTTTTTAAAAGTCTCTTCCATAAAGTCAGGGCTGCCACTTAAAGAGGTCTCTGTGGCTATTATGGGAAAAGCTATTAAAATATCAAGATTATGGCAGCCATAAAGCTGAGGAGAAGGATGAAATTTTGGGATCAGCATTAGCCAAAAAATGGGGGTCATTTATCATTTTTAATAAGAACAGTGTGGGTACAATACACAATTGTTTTTATAGGCTTTGCTGAAAGTTCCAGAGTTTAATCCAATCTTCAGTGATTGCTGTAACTCCTACCTTATCACCCACTCTGTCACTCTCAAGCTGGACAGGTGGGAACTGATTTTCAGTGGAAAACAGAAAGTTTTCTGTAAATCACGATGCACAAAAATGATGTTCCATTACACATGGCAAAAGAAAAACATGAAATTAAGGAAATTATGAAATTCTCCCTTTGAACTCTCCCAAACTACCCAAACTATGTCTGCAATATTAATTAGAGACATTTTGAAAGGAGAGGTGAGGCTCATCCCCTGCTATAAATAATTTAAATTCAGATGTAGTGAACACAGCTTGGAGTGTTTGGTTGACACGTCCCTTGATCATGCATTTTTGTAAAATTATGGCTGGCATTTAATTTTTTTTTCAAAACTATTTTTTTTTCCAGAATGCACTTCTGTAAATTTACGGCTGTTTAAAATTTTTTTTTTTCAAAATTAATTTATTTTTTACAGAATGCACTTCTGTAAAATTATGTCTGTTTTTAAAATTTTGTTTTCAAAATTCAATTATTTTTTGCAGAATTCACTTCTTTAAAATTATGTCTGTTTTGAATTTTTTTTCAAAGTTCATTTATTTTTTTCCAGGATAGGAAATTAGGGGATTTAGCACAAACCCCTTGGCTCTGGGTGTGTTCCTGTGCCAAACATTCCCAACTGTTGATTTTTTCAATATATCCAAATACTATAATATCATTTTGTTGTACAGCCCCCGTTTGTACCCACTGTTGTTGTATAAACTTCATAGAAAACTGATTTTTGGTGGATAATTTGCAAACTGCTGGGGTTTTATTGTTGCTCTGATTGCTCCCATTCCTTGGTGTTCAAACTGCTCATAAGTGAAGTTACAGCAAATTTGGGCAAAGCTGAACTGATTATCTGCTGAGTGTGCTGTGAACCTGAGCTGTATTCTCAATTTGCTTATTGAAATCTGCCAACTGCTTGTAGGGGATACTCATCGTTCAAATTCCATAATTGCCGATTCCATAATTGCAAAGTTCATAATTGCAAATTTCGCTGTGATTTGATTGAGCAATCAGCACCCATAGCCCTGTGAATCACAAAATCACAATTCTGAATCACAAAATGCGAGCAGGAGAGAAGGCTCCAAGTGCCTCCAGCCCCTGGCAGAGCACCTTGGGGAAAGGAAAAAGGGAATTACCCAGGAAACACAAACCCCTGGCACAACTCTCTGCAATTCCTGGAGTTTGGACCATTTTTCTCTTCCACAGTTTTATTTTAATGTTCAAGCTACATAAATAATGCACCACCTCTTTTTTTAATTTTTTTTTTTTTTTTGTGGGGTTACAGACACTTCCATTGCCCTGCCTGCACCACTGGATCAATTTTTTATCTTCCAGTCTTAAATAATTGCAGAACAATTTAAGGAAATCGGCCAGGACAAAAATATCACCTGGTAATTCTCCCTCTGAGTCTGAGCTCTGCTGCCCAGCTACACCACAGCTCTGGGCCTCCAGTGCAGGTTTTAATAAAAAGAATGATAAATAATGAACAAGATTAATCTAAAGTTAATAAAAGACGTTTGGATGAACCCTCAGCTACGCCAAATCTGAGGACACAATTACTCAGCAGTCAGGCAACAGAGAAACGTGCTGCCAGGAGTTTATAAGAACAAGAAAAATGCACAAAATCACCCAATTTTTCTCATTCTCGCAGCAGTTTGCAGTGCTGCGTTTGCCTCCCGGCCCCTGGACTGCCCAGCTCTGGGTAATTAAAAGGGCAGGAGGTGTTCATTACCTGAAGCCTAATCAATATCCCCGTATCTGCTGCATCTCCAGGCTGCGATGTCAAAGGCAGTGAAATATTTGGGTGCACACAGCCGGCCTGGCTTATCTCTCCCAGCAGCTGTGAGCACCAACCACGATTGCACTGAGCCAACCTGAACCCAAAGGGAGGGAAATCAGCACAAATCTTTATCTGTGCTGAATAGAAAACACCACGAGATGAGGTCCTGCACTGGGATTTGCTCCAGTGAAATACCAAAATTATTCCAACAGCAGCTGGGGGCACTGACACCCTGCCATCCACACAGCTTCGCTCAGTGGGGAGAAGCCTGATGGGTTTTGTCTGAAAAGCCTTTCAGGCTTGTCTTACAGGCATTTCCAGCCACTCTTGCCTGGAAGGAAAAGCACCCACCAAGCCAAGGTGTGTTTGTCACCCTGGTACCTCCTGGGAATGGGAACCAGGACTGGATTTGGTGCCACTCCCAAGCCCTTCTTGTTTAAACTGAAGTTTCTGGAGTCAGGTTCACCCCAGCAGGGATCAGCTGGGTGATTCTGTCTCTCTCTCTCTAAGTTCATTTCAATGAGGAAATTCTGGTAATAAAAAAGGAATAATGGCTTGATAAGGTCCAGAGAGTGGCATCAACGTCCTGGCAAAGAAACACTCATTTCACCTGACAGGCACAGATAAAGCACCCCTGCCCATGGAAACAGGAGAGATCAGCCAGAGAAAAGGATGAAAAGGAGCCTGGGCTGAAGCTGCTAATTACTTATAAACAATCACCAAAAGAGAATAAAAGCAGGGGAAGCTGGGCATGTGCACAAGGGGTGCCTACACTGAACTGAACTTCTGCTCTGGGTTTGTGCTGTGGGAGATTCAGTCACTGCTGATATTCTGCAGCTTGTGTTACATAAACTGCTCCCCACACCACCTGAAGGAATGACTCACAGATTTAATCCATCACTTGGCTTTCTGGTTAAAGTCACAGAGAGTTAGCCTAAAAATCCTTTTCTGTGTGTGCACTTGCTTCAGAAAAGCTAAAGGTCCCTGGGCTTGTTTTGAAACATATTTCAATGTGACCTAGCTAATCCTCTAATACCAGCTTTCACTACCTTTGATCTGTAGTTGTAAGAGATTAGATCAAACCTCTAAAAAAAAAAATAAAGTTGGTTGCAGAGGAATTTTCTTACTGCAATGAATTAAAATGATGACCCACTCCAAGGCTGAAATATCTGCCCAAGCAGCCTGAGGGGGGCATGGCCTGCAGGGCATTTGCCTTTAGCACACAGGAAAAAACCATTCTCCCCATTTATTTGATAGATAATCAGTGTTTAGTGTCATAATAAAGTGATATCTTTGATATCTAGCAGCTGAAAACATCATCACGGTTGCACATTTGTTATATTTAAACACATCATGAGGTAAGAGAAAATGCCCAAGCCAATTCTCCCATTGATTTTTCAACAATAAAATATCAGCCCCATAGGAATGGGGGCTCCCACAGCCAGGACTGTTGACTTGAACAAAGCAGAATGTGCACCCAGGGGTGTGTGGAACCCCAGATGTGACACATCAGTGCTGTGTTTGTGCCCCTGGGCACATTCTGCAGCCCTGGCTGCTCCTGAGGGCTGTGCAGAGCTGCATGTGGAGGGAAGGGGTTGGCAGAGCCTGGCAGCAGCACTCTGATCTCTAATTTAGCTCATAAAGACACCACAAGATGTTACAGCTCCCAATAAATGCTATTGACTGGGTTCTGTCAGACACATTTCACTCATCTTTAGCCAAACCCTGGCAGCCCTACCCCCTCTCAGTCCCATTTCAATCTTCATTTAGTGCTGACTGCAGCCAAACAGGGAATAACCCACACCACTGGCTCGCAGATGATTTCTTTTTAAGGATGTCACGAGCTGTCACTGATAAATAAAAAATCCATTAACGCCGTGTTCCTCATTATTTCCCTGCTCCCAAGGTCTTTGGTGGAGGGCTGAGCCTCTTCCCTTCCAGTTCCCCACCCCAGACCTCTCCTGTGTCCTTGCCACCCACCTGGGGCACAAAAAGGGAATTCTGGGGGTGCTGACTCTGCAGGTGACGAGAGACAGCTCAAAATCTGCCTGTTATTGACCCAGCCCCTATTTTTGCCCCTAAAAATTCAGCTGAAACGAGGCAGATCCCACTCACCACCTCTGGTGCTTAAAGGAGTGTAAATCTGTGATGAGCTTGGCGTTTGTGCTGTAAGAAATATTTGTATTTTCATAAATCTCTCAATTAAGAGAGCTCTGTGTGTTCCCTGTGCTGTCAGAAATATCAAGCCAAAGCACTCCTAAATTAGAGGAGAATTTATCCTTATCCTTCATCCTCAAATATGTTGATAAACTTGTGCACAAACTGAATCAGCAGTTTTACAGAAAGGATTATGTCAGATTAATTTTAATCTAATCCATTTCTATCTCCTGAGAAGCTTTTTACTTCTTGCTTTTAATAATTTAAACGGTGACTGTGGCAGAGCATAAAAAATAAATGATGGGAGATGCACTTTAAATGGAAGTTACCATTCTCAATCACTTTTTATTTAAATGAGAGTTTCATATGCCTGATTTTAAGTTTAATGAACCCCATTCTTGCTGAACTGTAATAATCTCCATCACATGGAGCCAGACACAGATGAATTACAGAAACCCAGGGTGCGACTCTCTGTGATGGAAGGAGACACCTGGAGGGAAATTTGGGCTGAATTTTGAGGGAGTTTTGGCAGAAATGCTGCCAGGATGCACAGATGCAGCTTTCAGGAGACAAACTGCAGGAATTGGAAGCTTTGGGAAGTTGTTTTCTGGATCTTGGCCTGAGATCAATCACTCAGAGGCCTTTTGAGCTCAGCTGTTCATGTTCTGCAAAACACTTTGAGGGTGCTGACACTCCAGACATGGGAATTTTCCTGCTTTGGGGACATGGGAGTGGCAGTCACTGTTAAAGGGAAAACTGGTGACATTCAGGTATTTCTGCATCCTTTGCTCTCCTCATGGTCTCCTCCATCTCCCACACATCTCCAGCACCCATCCTGCATCCCCTCCTGGGAATTCCTGCTGGAATTTCTCTGTTCCCATTCCAGGAAAGTCAGCTGTGAGCTGTGGAGCCCCAGCTCACGGGAACTGAACCCTGCTGGGGCATTTTCCTGCTTTGGGGACATGGGAGTGGCAGTCACTGTTAAAGGGAAAACTGGTGACAGGTTCAGGTATTTTTCTGCCTCCTCTGCCCTCCTCCAGCTCCCACACATCTCCAGCACCCATCCTGCATCCCCTCCTGGAATTTCCTCATCCTCCTGCTGGAATTTCTCTGTTCCCATTCCAGGAAAGTCAGCTGTGAGCTGTGGAGCCCCAGCTCATGGGAACACCACCCTGCTGGGGCATTTTCCTGCTTGTTTGGGAACTGAGCCTCCCCTCTGTCCCTCCCTGCATCCTCCAAGCAGAATTATCCATGGAAAACCAGGTTAACAAACGCCCCACAACCCAGGCAGGTTTGCAGCCCCTCCTGATGCTCCAACACCAACCCAACACCACAAATCCATCAAATCCATCACTGACCATCCCTATTATAAAATATTATAAAAATATTTCCCTTTTTCTTTGCTTTTGCCAGCCCCAAGGGAGAGTTTACCTGCTCAGATTTTCCCTCCAGCCTCGGGAGTGATCCATGACAGGCTGCCCAGCAGCCCTGCAGCCTCCTGACAAATAGCTGAACCCACTTCCAACCAGCTTAGCAGATTTTTTGCTTGGTTTCCTGGAGAAATGGAACTTTTACAGCCACGGTGCCCACCCATGTGTGCGAGGCTCCTCTCTAAATTAGCTTCTCACTAATTGGAACCAAATCTGACCACGCAGCAAAGGCTTCCAAAGACATTAAGGCAGCAGAGAAAGAGGGGAAACTATCAATCCTTTAATAAGGAGTAACAGGGGTAGCTCAGCCCTTTGACATCCTGCCTGGCAAGGGGGAACTGGGAATAGAGGTTCTGTAAAATTCACATTTCTCACAAGCTCTGGGCATCCCACACTGAAATAAACAGGAAAATAAAGGCTGAATGTGAAGGTTGCTGTAGTGGAGTGAGGACATTAAATGCTGCCATGCTCCATTTGCTGATCATGGTATAAAAATGCCTGATAATTGCCTTTTTCCTCCTGCACTCCTGATTTCCCCAGGTTTGCTGCCCTTCCTCGTTGCACTGCCTGGTGGGGGCTGTACAAACATGGGACATGATCTGTGGGATGGATTATTTACAGGACAAACCCCCCAAAACCGTCCATCCCACTAGAGGCCATCAGCCACCCCAACAGCCCAAAGATCCTCACTGTCCCCAGAACATGAAGTGTCCATCATCCCTCTAAAACAATAATGATAATAAAAGGAGAGAAAAAGCAAGAGGCCAATGAGCAGCCACTAATGATTCCTGTGCCCAGGGGTGGTTTTAGCAGCACTGGAATCTGTAAAATGCTTTTCTAAGGATTTCTGCAAACACCTGTGGTGTCCACACTTCACTCCTGCCCGTGCAGCATGAAAGGCTGGGATTGAGATGGGTTCAGAATTGCCATCTCCTCTGACAAATGCTAAAATTTAGTTAGTTCTACTTGATTAAGCTGTGCAACAGAACTAAAAGTTTTCCTGGGTACCATCAGGGAAAGAAAGGCAGGAGAGAATGAGAAAACCTGAGTGCATCCAATCTGTGAAAAGGTGTGGGAATAATTCTCTGTCAACAGCTCAGCTCAGACACAGATGTGTTCCCATCCATGGCTGGGTTTCCATCAGGAGCAATGGCATCAGATAGGAAAGAATTATGGGAACAACTGAGCTTTAATGAATCTCCTCCTCTTCGGGAAAATGGAATTTTCCAAGTGCATTGAGAACATGGGCACCGCAGAGACAGAAATCTGATTTTTCCTTGAAATCCTACCTTTGTTCACTCAAGGGGACAGAGCTGCCCAGGAAG
The DNA here is from genome assembly GCF_027887145.1 of Ammospiza caudacuta. Classification (NCBI taxonomy): domain Eukaryota; kingdom Metazoa; phylum Chordata; class Aves; order Passeriformes; family Passerellidae; genus Ammospiza; species Ammospiza caudacuta. The sequence goes on along the minus strand of NC_080604.1, from coordinate 20,735,935 downwards.
GTCAGAAAGGAGCAGAGGGACAAAAAGTCTGAGGAACTGAGGCTCAGAGAGAGGAATTGTTGGGGATTCAGTTCCAGGGTCAGCAGGAACATTTGAGGATGTGTCTGCAGGAGAAGACACATCCTACAGAGCACCAGGGAGTGCCCAGCTGAGCACTTTGCTATCTGAAAAGTGCTATCTGAACACGCCATCAGCTGGCTGATTGCTTGTTTAGATTTCTGAGCTGGACTGGGAGTGAGAACAGATGTGCTCCAGCTGTGGTGAGAGGGGGAATGGGCAGAGCCCAGAGCAGGGCACACCACCAGGGACAGCAGCGAGAACACAGAATTCAAATAACCCAGTAATTGAGAGATCATTTCCAGCAGCCCTCAGCGTGCACTCAGCATTTCCCACAGCACTTGCAGAGCCCCATCTCCACAGGCTGCTCCCACGAGGGCTGCAAGGCAAATGTCATGGGAACATGGTTATAGATCTTTCCAAAGATGAACCACGAGAAGCTCACAGGAGAGGGGGAGGAATCCTAAAGACAAGTTCATTTATCTTCCCAGAGAAGGGAGGGGAAGGGTTTCCAGCCCTGTTTGTTCTGCATGAGGAAGGGTGTGCTACCAGCCTGTCAAGTAGATAATCCTTTCCAAGGCTGTATTTTTTTAGCCTCTGGACTCACAACGAAATGCCAGGGATGCTAGGAGGAATTTGAAAACTGTGGTTGTTAAAATATTAACTAACCCTGCCCTGACTATCAAATAAATCTAATAAAAGTGGCAGCTAAATGACTCAGCTCCCACGAAGTTAAATGAAAAGAACTATTTGGCACAAAAGAATATTTTATCTTAAAATTTGGGGATAAAGTTAAAAGGAAAGTGACCTCCAAATACTTCCCAGGCATATCCCCTTTGGAACACAACTTAGATTCAGAGCCTGAGAAACACAAGTGTTTGCTTTGGATTTTGGAGCTTTTTGTTTGTTTGTTTCAATTAAGTTTATCTCAACAAGAAATGGATCTTGCCAAATTTGATTAACAACACCGAAAAAAGCAAACAAGGAAAGGTGTTCCCCCCTGCAGAGCTCCTCAGAAGGAAAACATTTCCACAAAGAGCTTAGCTTGAACACTACTGCACACTTTGAAAAGGTTTATGGCTTCTAAATGCCTTAAAAATGCAACAGAAATAAACAGAGAAGAAGAAATAAAGCCATTTTTGGTGATATTTTCCCTGTTTTGGCTCAAAATTCTGAAGATGGTCAAGGAAGGGGATTCTTCCCCTCTGCTCTGCTCTTGTGACAGCTCAGGGGCAGGGTTAGGTGGGATATTGGGATGGAATTGTTCCCTGGGAGGGAGGAATTGTCTCCTGCGAGCACCTGGGACAGTGGGAGGTGTCCCTGCCATGGCTCTGGATGGGCCATTCCCACCCAAACCATTCTGTGAGTCAGTGGTTGATCTCACAGGGCTCTGGAACCACAAAGCAGGAGACATCTGACATCCAGATTCTGACTTCTGACATCCAAATTTTAGAATTCACATTAAGAGAGGCTGAAGGACCTAAATGATACTCAACAAAGAAGTCACAGCAACTCTCTGATGCCCCTCCAGTGTCCAAACCCATTTCTGTGACTCCATCACTGGCACTGCCCAGTTCATGCTGTGGCCACGATGGGCCCCTGGTGTTCTGCACAAAACCAAAGCCAAATTTGAGCTCCACACAGACTTTCAGGATTTTTGACATTTTCCTCTTGTCCACTCAAACACCACCAGCAGCTCATCGTGCTGTTACCCAGGCCCCAGTGCCACGTTCCCAGAGCAATATTTACTCTTCAGTGATTTCTTCTGTGGAGTTTCAGGGCAGAATGCTTGACACAAGACCATTGTTGGGCTTTTGATCAAACAAGCTGCAGAAATAACGAGGGAACGCCCTTCACAGGCAGGGTAATTATCTCAGAAAAACCCTAACAACCAAGGCAGGCTTCTACCAGTCCTTTAGGAACAAATGGAGAAGGCAAAAAAAGCGGAGAGGAAAAGAACTGGAACTTCTAGCAGACAAAGGGGTCATCAGTACAGCAGGACTGGCCTCGGGGGGTGGGAATCCAGTGCTGCGAGCGTGGAAAGCGCGGCAGAAGCAAATGTTTGATTTGCATTCATTCCGCTCTCCAGCCCAGCCGCTTCCCGAGCTGCAGGCGAGCCCTTGTTTTCCAAACCTCCAGCACTCAGCGTGCACTCCATCAGAGGAGGCCATCACATCATTATGCTGCTTAACAGAATGCACCAGCACGAGGCAGCGACCTGACAAACAGCGGCTCCCGCCGCACGGAGCGCGAGTTCCGTCTCCATCGGGCTCTGGGGGGAGCTCACATCCACGGGCCTGAATTTCCAGCTCATTTCCAACCCAAAATTGGGACAGTGCACGGCAATGCCCAATTGTTCTGTGTGAGCTGTACACACACAGCCCATTTGTTGGGGCTGAAAGGACGTGTTCAACATTTGGACTCATTTTCGGGATGAATTTCCTGTAATGCTGGAACAGTAGGAAGCTCTTTATTGAGCGTCATTAACAAGAAAAAATAGAAAGAAAGCCTCAACAACTAATGTACGTAGGCCAACATAACTTCACTTTTAGCTGACAGCTCCTCAGAAATGGATATTTCCAAGTGGCAAAGTATTAGAGCCACAGATGAAAGGTTAATGGTCTGGATGCTGATCAGTGTCTTTTTAATAAACTCACAATTTTTAAGCCCAAGACAACCAGTGACACTATGGCTGACAGAAAATAATTCCCTTCCCATTTACTGTTTTTCTTTTCCCAAATCTTTGCACCTGGCCAGGATATTTTTTTCAGGCTTCTATTATTCCAGTGAATGCCCTCATCAGCAAAGCAATGGCAATTCTCAGACTGAACGGTTTTGATTTTAAATTTTTTTTTTCAGATTTCATTTTCAATGCACATATGAAACTAAGGTTAAAAAAAGAAAGTGTATTTGTTCCCACAATTCAGCAGTGGTCACTAATGCCATCAGGCACTTTGTGCAAGGATGATGAACCTGGGTTCGCTGCCCTAATCAGATTCTAAAATAAGTAATTGCATTTTCTCCCCTTATTACCACTCGTGGTTCCAATGAGCTGGGTTATTTTTCACTTTGTAGCTGAGGACGTTTGTCCTGTTTCACCACAGCATCAAACCCTGGCAGTGTTACCCTCAGCCTAACAGCACACGGTCCAGGGGGCAATTTCCATCCAGCTGATGAGGCCAGACAGACCTCAAAGCAGGATTGCAAATCTCTTTAAAAGGGCCGCAGATCTGTGGGAGATGTTGTGCTGTTGTGACAGAGTGAGCAGCCCCTGATGAAGGAGCCAGCTGCAGAGGCTGGTGTGGTCCTGGTGGGGAGGGACACACACATGGAGCTTGTCAGGGACAGCAAGAATTCCAGCAGGAATTCTCACAGAGCCACTCCCTCTCCAACACATTTCAAACAGAGCAATGCAACACACATGCTGAGGAAGCCACAAACTGGCACAATTAAAATAAGTTTGTACTAAACTAAAATAATTGTTCGGTATTTTCTAAACATTCATACCACCCTCGTTGAAGCAAACAGCACCCTGTCAGATCTAGACACATCCTGAGTACCCAGGACACAAAAAATGGTGCCAGTAGCGTTTGAAAATGAGAAAATAATGAAAAGATGATGCACAAAAGTGGCTCTGCCAGCAAGTTCAACTTTTTAGCAGGAGACATGCCCAGGCCACAAACAGAAAGACTGAGCTGGAAGGTCTTGGTCACATATTCAGGATATGAAGACATTGCTTCAGTTTCCATCTCTGCAGTTCACAGTCAGAAGTTTCTCTCTGAAGTTTACACTCAGGTCCATAAAATGCTCTTTCTCTGCATTTGTCCCCCACTGGAGCTTCCCCAGGCACCAGAACCCCCTCAGCCAGGGTGGCCCTGCCACCACCCTGTCCTTGCACGTGACTGCTCCACACTCCCTGAAAACCCTGAGAATCCCCTTCCCTGAGAAAGGAAACCCCGCGGTTCACTGAAACCAAGAGGAGGAGAGCTCCTTACCTCCAGAGTGGGGCGGGGGCCCACAGAGCAGCACCATGCCCTGGCCCTGGCGGACGGACACCGTGCTCCTCGTCCTGGTCTTGAAGTTCTCAAGGTCTGCCAGGAGAGGAAGGAGTCGGTTAGAGGCCGGTCACAAAAGGAAAATGGTGAAATAAAGCAAATATCAGCGTGGAGGGTGGGCTGGGGGGATCTGGGGGCAATGTGAGGCAGCAGGAGGCTGAGGAGCATCAGCAGGAGGATCAGGAAATGCCTTGCCCAGGTTGGAAAGGAGAAGGTGCTGGTTCACCCACAGAAAGGAGAAAACCCCAGCACCTGTAAGGCTGGGGGAGGTTTGCTGTATGAATTTAGGAGGAATTACTGCCTTGAATGAGCAATTCCATCCCCAGGCAGGCTGCTGCCCTCCCATCCCACGTGGGCAGACCCTTTCCTCTTGCACCAGCTGCACGTGAGGCCACAGAAGTGCTTAAATTAAATTAAATTAAATTAAATTAAATTAAATTCCTCCTTCCACCTCTCTCTTTTCCCTCTCCTCAGGGCCCGTGCACTGCAAAAATACAACTCCCCCTACTCTCCCTGCACACTGAATTCAGGAGTGAAGAGAGGAGGTGACTCTGAGCTCAGAGTGCCACCAGGATTGTCACCAGCAGCTGCTTCGTGGGAGCACCACGACATGGAATCACTCTGGCAGCCTCTGATCCTTTACAATTTCCTGCATTTCGATTTTCATTTTTTTCCCCCTTGTTTCCAGTGTAGCTGAGCCTTGGTTTGGCAATTACAAACCTGTTGTCAGTGCAGTTGGGAACCAGAGGAAACACAGAGGTGATAAATATTTATCAGCAGGAGCTGGTAGGAGCATCATTATGAGGTTACAAGGATGGAAAACTGAGCCTTGATTTTTATCCTCTCTCAAAAATGTTTTCTGCACACATACTTAAAAAAATTTAAATAAATAAAATCCAAAGTTATCACTGCTTCATTTCCCTTTTTAGGAAAGAAGCCTTTATGGGCCTTTCTCTGGTTCTTTTCTGGCTTAGGACAAAATAAGAACAGGAAAATAAATTATCAATTAGAGAGATATAATCCTTCATTCCTAAATTCTACAAAATTTGCAAGATTTTTGGGATTTTTTAAATTTTTGGGTTTTTTTACATGAAGCACTCTAACATTTTTCTGGCCACCTGCCAGCGCACAGATTTTGATGTATTTTGACTGCACACAGGCACAAGGCTGGATCCCATCCTCTCTGAGGACAGCTGCAGGAGGAGGAACAGCCTCAAGCCCAAAGAATGCCTGCAGGAATAAATGTGCTGTTTTCTACATCAATATTGACAAGGAAAGGATTGCTACCAGGAAAAGCAGACTCTGCTTGGATGAACATGTAGGAAATGCTGCAAGGATGGTCAAAATCAGCAGATAAAGCAGAGTATTCATCACTCCTGCTTGCACTGCTTTGGGAGCCAGCCCTGCAAAGCCTCATGCAAGCACTTCAAATCTGCCTCTGAGTAAAATAACAAGATTAAGATAATTATAAGAAAGGCTAATGCCTCATCAAGGCCATCAGGCTGATTGCGCTTTCTGAAGGCCACAGGTTTGTTTTTACAACACCTAAATTGGAATGAACAATGATATAATGAGGATTTTATTAGTGAGGAGCTTCATTTGGGATCCACCTTGCAATCTTTGAGCTGCACAGAGGAGGGCTCAGCCTCATGGTGGCAACCCCATCGAGTTCCACCTCACATTGTCCCCAAATCTACAAACCCTGGGTAGCAGAGGAGGATTTTTGTTTTAATTTGCCCATAAAACCAACTTCATGGTGGCAACACCATCCAGTTCCATCTCACTTTGTCCCCAAACCTAAAAACCCCTGGGTAGCAGAGGAGGATTTCTGTTCTTATTTGCCCATAAAACCAACTTCATGGTGACAACACCATCCAGTTCCATCTCACTTTGTCCCCAAACCTAAAAACCCTGGGTAGCAGAGGAGGATTTCTGTTCTTATTTGCCCATAAAAATCCCATATCCAACAGAGAAACCCACCAGATTAAAAGGAAAAACTGAAATATTAAGACTTGCAATTCAGGAGATCAATGCGCTGCCAACAATTATCACAACACCAACCAAGGGCTCCAGCGAGCACAGAAAAATATTGTGTGAGCTCCAGTAACCCCAGCATTAGAGAAGGATTAGTAATTAGCAATTAGTAATGATTTAAGGAGGAGAATACAACAGGGGGTGTAAGGGGAATGCAGACAGGTTATTGTGAGTAACAGCTACTCACACCTCATTTAATGAATGACTTAAGGTGCCTTTAAACACTTTCTGGACAGTATCAAT